>NW_008795323.1:1345513-1376267 GCF_000699145.1 Aptenodytes forsteri | reverse complement strand
CGGGGCAGGACTCGGGGCAGCCGGGAACCTGCCGCTGCTCTCCCGCGTCCGCAGAGGGTCCCCCGCCCCGGAGCCCCGGGACCGGGCGCAGCGATGGGTGCTCGGTACCGCGGGGGCCGTTTGGCTTAGGAGAAACACGGGGAAACGTTCCCGAAGTGCAGCTCCGCATCCCCGGGCCTGTCCCCTACCTACAGCCACAGGAAATTCTTGGGTCAGAAGAGGAGACTCCCGACATGGAACTAGGTTTGAACCACTGACTGTGGCAGGGAAAGCGTTTGTCTTCAGGGACCTAGAATTGCTCTCTCCCCTCGAGGACTACCCACGAAGGACTAAATTCTGCCCCGATTCTCCCTTTGGGTTTCCTTAGCTCTATAAAGAGATACCACGTGTGGGGGGGTACATACTACCACAGAAGCTGTGCACCTCCCCATTAAAGGTTTACATTCTCGCCTCTGCTAATCGATTGCTTTCCTTTGACTCCACATATTACAAGAGTTGTGCCTGCTTATAGAAAAACAAGGTAAACAGCCCGAAAATGCTTTAGTGTCATTATATTGCAGGCATCCAGCCACTGTGATAAAGCCTCTCTGCAGACATTTCAAATGGGTTACAATAGACACTTCTGTTTCCAAACAGGCAGAGGTATTCAGATACTGCAATGCCAGTGACGGTACACAAGCATCTGGAGTCATCAGCAATGTTTCTATTTTACACCAGTGAAAAACAAGCAGCTGAATACTTGGTCCTGTTCAACAACAAAGGTGGCCTGGGCCAACTGATGGGTTTGTAACCAAGGCACAGGCCTGCAGCACATGGTAAATGCAGCCTTTGTAACCAAGGCACAGGCCTGCAGCACAAGGTGCTATTTCTGGCTTTCCCACAGAGTTCCTTTTGACCTTGGCCACTGTCTGCTTCACTTCTTTGCGCTTTCCCTTCCTTTCTGTTACATGAGGTACAATCAAACCTTCCTTCTCAGAAGAGGACAGGAAAGTTCCCTTCTTTTAAAGTGCTTTGAAATCACGTGGAAACCATTGAACACATAAAAAGTATTTCTATGCTAGGAAGCTGCATGTTGTATTCCGTGTTTGATGAATCGCTTTTCGGGGCAGTGCTGGCTGGAGCAGCGGTCCTTCCCTTCTACTCCCAGATGTTTCCATCCTGGCAGTGCTCTCTGTCAAGCTGCTACAGATACCTGAGTGACAAGCAGGCTCAAGGTGCTGATCCAACCCAACTTTTGCCCTTTTTTTACCAGGTCACGCACACTTTAACCCTTTACAGCCAGGTCACCTGCTGCGTCCAGTCCACAATGGAGCCACAAAAAAACCCAGATGTACCAGCGTGACAGGGGGGTAATGAGGAAAAGAGGTCAATTAAGCAGCACTACCACTGAACATGAAACCATAAGCCTTAGCACTTGTGTGCAATTCACGCTTTGACAATATGATTTAACACTACAGTAAATTTAGTTTAATAATGTCAGATTAAAAAAACTGCAGCCAGGTTGTAAAAAAAAAAAAAAAGATAAAACCCAAAAAACAAACAACTGTGTGTGTCAGTCCTGACCGACATCACCAACTAAGACGTCTGCTTTATGGCGTTATGCTCATTGTCTTCACAGTGTCTTACTACATTTCTTATGCTCTCCAGTTACCCTCTGTGAAGGCAAGGCTAACTGGAGTAAGCAAGAATTTTTAATAAGGGTTATTGAATCAGGCCTTCTGTTTGTAATAGCTCTTCCTAAGAGATTTTATGGGACAAATTCCATTCAGTCAGAAACTGCAGGGCCACACATGCATCCAGAGGCACAGTCTGTCCAAAAGAGTTTGCAGAGAGCTGCCAACCTGTACAATTAATTTCTTTTAGCTCATTTCATGAGACTAACTAACGCTTCCATGCTATCTTGCACAGATAGCACCTCCTCGTGTACATACTGATCCAAGAACTGCAGGCTGGGCAGTAATCTCTGTGGAAAGAAATCTCAGACCTTCCCAGCTCGCTCTCTCATGTAACAAGATAAATTTGCACTTCTCATTACACCCAGCCAAGTTCCAGCAAACAATTTGAGTTTCTAGTCCACAGAAGGACAATGGGGTATCTGAGAGAAATGCAAAAACCTTCATATTAACGGTAAAGATCAAAGTCTTTTCCATGACTGACTTCTAAGCATAATTTTTTCTCTTTCATCTCTAGCTTTCTCCAGGATGAGGGAAGATTTATGCCTGGCAGTTTCACTGAGTTAAGTTTAATAGCATGCCAGGTGGCAGCTGTCAAAGGCAGACTCAATTGCTCTTTCTGCTGTTTGGGAATGGGTTTGCTCTTCTTGCTACACTTTTAAGAGATTAAACCTGACATTACTTCCTAGGACTTGATTTTAAAGTAACCACCCAAACTCTAAGTAAGCTAATAGCTCTGCAACTACACCCTCACATAGTTTACATGTATAAGTCTGTAGGTATATACACATACATGTACCACAACACATCCACACATCCACAAGCACTTCACAGGAGAATACATACGCTATTTTTAGGAACGAGGGACGTGAAGCATCCTTCTTAAACTCAGTGTGAACCAGTTTCAGCTGTGAGCTGGTACCTTTCTGCTGTTTACTTTATACAGAATGAACAATGTCTGCTTTTTTTCTCTCCTGTCTGTCAACTGCTCTTTCTTGTTTGTTCTACTTTTTCACCTGTGGAAAAATTCAAAGTGTATGGAGAGTTTTCTTAAGAAAAATACAAGGAAGCTAACATATAGCACAGCATGCTGTGCAAAGGGAGGCAACCACAGATGTATAGCTCTGGAAGGACAACGCAAGAAGTCATCAAACCCACCCTCCTTCTCTGGCCACAGCCAAGTATGTTCAGATCTTCCCGGGCAAAAGTTCATCTAACCTCCTATGAAAGAACTAACATGCTTCATTACTTAATCTTACTAAATAAGATACTGGGGGGAGTAAGCAAAATCAGTTTTCTAATCTAAGTATTCTTTCCTAGCCAAATCAACATGGATTGCTTAAAATGGAAAAAGCTGACCATTGCCCTCCTTGTAACAGGGCATATGTCACGTTCCCGTAACTTCCCCTTTCTTCTTTCTAGGCAAACCAAAATAATTCTTCCAATTTTTCCTCAAAACTAGTTTTTCTAAACCTTTTTTCATTCCAGTTCACCACTTCTCCCATTTTTCTGCTTCCTTCATAAATTGCGATGCCTGAGAATAAAGATAGTACACTCTGAGGCCTCATCCACCACAAACAGAATATTACAGCAATTTGTGCTTAAAGCTTAAAAAATTGCAAGCATCAAGTGCTATTAAACACTATTAAGTACTTGCAACTCCAACAAAAGCAGGGTTTTTTTACTCCTTTGTTGCCTCTGTCTGGATCATGAAAATAACTGTGGGTCTCACCTGTAAAAAGCCTTCTGTAAGCAATGATGTAAGAGTCAGAAACAAATATGTTTTATTCCTAACCTAGAAACAATCTGAATAGAAGAAAAAACATCAGGGCTGCAACAAAAGGATCAGATGTTGAGTTTATGAAACTGAGCTGAGTATAACCAAAAATCAAGACAGAGACAGTCACTACAAAGGAGTCTGTGGAGTGACAGAGAAATATCTGATTGCACTGTTGCATCCCCCTGCTGACATGTTCAAGGAGAGGCTTCCCCTCCCCCTTCAATCTGACAGCATGAGCTATTGCTAAGTAAATGCCAGCCACAGCCTCCAAGGACTAACAAGGAAGTCTGCAGAAGCAAAACAACCATATGTGGTATTTGAACTGGTTCAGACTGGTTCAGAGAGTTTGCTCTACTAACTCAAAGTGCCTTCTCAGATGAGCTTTCTGGGTGGGCTGTAATAAAAGGATAGAGGCCTCAGGAGGGCAGTCTGGGTCCTATTGTTTACTGGGGGAGAAGCACTGCAGCTACACTTTTCTAGCATTAAGAGATTAGCACTAAATACTCTCGGCAATCACTGACTTAAGAAATTTCACACACTGAGTCCTCTCTAACAGCAACACTTCTTTATCCTTTTTGTCACAAACTGCCCAGTGCCTTTCCACAATTCCCTCAGTGGTTTTGATGGGCCCAACTGCCCATAGACATCTGTGCTCACACTGGTCCATTGTGGCTGTTGGAAAGGACTCGGCTTGGACCATGGCCCTTAGCTCTTTCCCCTGCTGAAGCATTCTGGAATCAGTATCTGGATCACAGACACTGCTTTTACCTGCTATCCAATGGGTGTGACTCCTAGCAAGATACCATAAAACTGTAGCAATATTGTTAGGAATAAGGTACAGCTGTCTAAAGATGTTTCAGCCCCCACTTGCACTGTTTTGTTTTGGTTTTTTTTTTTTCCTACAGGCGCAGGCTGCTATTGACAAAAAACAGAGCATGCATTTTTAAGGGTGGAAGAAGGGAAGTTATTTTGAAAGATACTGTGATCTACTCAGAGAACACATCAGTTTGAGTCAAGAACAGGACCCTTACTCTAAATTCTTTTACTGATTTGTTGTTTGATCTTAGGCAAGCTTCTGCCTCAGTTTCCCATGTTAATACTACTTATGTCACAGAGGCAGAAAGGACTAAATGTCTGCAAAGTGCTTTGAAAGCTTCAGGCATGCAATATATACCTTATGAAGTGGTATTCAAGGGGAAGGAATCATGAAGAGGGATATGCATGGAAGGTCTTAAGATGTTCTTAAGTTCTACATGTGTAGTGCTGACTTAGCTGAAAAGCACAAATAAGCATTAATGCAGGAAGAAAAATAGAATGTGTTGTGTCGTTTGTTTGGTTTTTTAAGGTATAAAAGTACTTTTGTAGCTTTCTTGTTCCTTAATTCACTGTTAAGCACAGCAGTAACTAGCAAAGCTAAGCAGTCAGATGAACCAACATTCATTCTTGTTAGAAAATATCGATCTAAAAAGAATGGTTTATCTGCACCTGAGAAACATGAAAAGGGCAGCACCAAAACATGGGGAGCTTTGAGTCAAGGGGAATAAAGATTTCTTTTCTGATCTCTGTTCAAATTAACTTCCAGTGAATGGGACAGGACTATTAAATGGGTAGATGGGTAGATCCTTCTACCCATCTTTCACTCACCATGGAAGCTGATTTCACAGTCAAACAGAAGCGATAGCTCAAAACTCTCCTGTTTAAACTTCAATAATCACGGAATATTATCAAAGTAAGAGTTAGATTCCATTGCGGAAAGCATGAGGTTATAGAGTTGCACTTAAATATGCAAAATTTCCAGTTCCTGTAGAAAATACACGACGTCTAAATAGCACAACCATTCATTATAAGCAAGCGACCCATATCCCATGCCAACAGAAAGACAATAAGGTTATAAACTTGTACACATTAAAAAAAACCCCAAACATATATTTTCTTATCTATCTAGGGTTTTGGGACTAGGATTGGAGTCATCAACACATGAGCAGAGGCCTATTTTGTAATGGGTCTCTTTGTAATTCAACATGTGAGCAGAGAAGCACAGACCAAACCTTTCAGTAGAGCTACTAGTGTTTCCTCATAAAAGTGCAGGATTCACAGACATTTACAATGCAGAGCTCTCACCTCCAGATTTTATTTTCTTAGCTGACCTGAAAGCAGATAAAACCATTGGCACATGGGTACAGTGAAAGACCTCTCTCCACAGGTGTTTGCCTGAAGGCTGTGGGAGGAGTTGTTTATTTTGGGAAGTTGCCCTTTCTTTCCTGTGTAGAAAGGCAAACCTCTTTATCCTCTCTTTGGGTTGCACACATGCCATAGGCATGCAGATAGCCTTTTTCATGACTCTCATATATGCACGTGGACTTTTTTACATCTGTTTACAGAAGCAAAGACTCTGTTCCTTAAGTATGTTTACAGAATAGGACAAACCTCTGTTGTTATTTTGGTCTTGAGTTTGCTATTCTTTTAGAAAGTTAGGGCTCAAACTGGTAACACCACAAGGAGGCAAAAAGACCAGGAAGGAACAAAGGCTTAGTGAAGTTTCACCTCATACTTCACTTATTTCTTTAGAATATAATGGTGTTGAGTTAGAAGACAGTGCATTTGACTAATGACCTAGCACCTGAGGTAGGCAGGCCAGAAGCATTGCAAAAATATATTTATATATCCTGTCTCATTTTTATTTTCACTGCCTTCCAGGTACTCAATGAGGACAATACCAAATTTCACGTAGATACTTGTTACTCCATCCACTTATGCTAAAAGAATGTCAGAAATCTCATCGCACAGCACCAGAGAAAGGATTTTCTAATCAAAAAATGGCCATTCTGATACACAATGTTGCAACCTGCCCATGACACTATGGGTTTTCATATAGAGCTGTGGAGATAGGCAAAGGCAGGAACTGTCTCTGAAAAGAGAAAGATTTTGAGATACAAGAAACACAGGCTGTGTCTCTGTACACTCATGGTCTCTACTCTCCGTCTCCAGGAAATGAATGCATGCAGCCTGCAGAGTTTAATTCTCTTTTGGTTTATTACTATTTAAAAATCATTTTTTGTATCCCCTTCTACAGAGGCTTCACCTTCCAACAGAACATACAAAAAATACACACAATAGAAAAAAAAAAAAAAGATAGGTAGGTAAGTTGCTTTATACAAACAGGTCCCTAAGAACCCAAAAAGGCTAAAACAGGCTCGGTTTCAATAGAAGCAGGCCCATAAATAGGCAAGAGACTTCATTCAAGTAGGGAAAGAGTCATCCATCCTCACCTAAGATCCTTTCTTGCTCACACTGAAGACAATGGGAGGATTCCCAACAACTTCAGTAGAAGCAGGATTGGGATTCATCAGAGCCAATGGCAAACTTTTCTGCTCCTTCCCTTCCAAGGCACTGTCTCTTCCATACGGCGTGCAGCCAGGGAAAAATGCCAGTTTTCCTGGCTCACCCCACACTCATGTTTCAGTTGTTTACTCTACAGGACATCTGAGAAAAGCCTTTTATTTTCTCTCTTACACTGTGTATTTGCACTAATTGCAGCAAACTTTCAGGTTACAACAGTACTGAAGAGAAATTCTGAGCCCAAGAGCAAGGCTTGGTTGATTGTTTAAGAGCCAGCAGTCAGTCTGACAACTTTGCAGAGGGCATGTAAAAATTGCCTGGAGAAGGCACCAGTTTGTAGATGCAGCAGCCAAAAAGCTATTAGCAAGCATGAGACTGATTTATTATAAAAGCACTTACCCAAGCTCACTCTGTGACTGCAGGAAGCTCAAGAGCATTTATGGCTGCCAGTGGCTGTATGAAGTGACCCCATGGTCCACATGGAACCCAGGAGCTGGGAGGGAGTCACTGGAACATCAGTGAGACACCAGTTACCTCCTTCCTTCAGCACATCTCAGCTCAGAGCACTTCCAGGTCTCCAAAGCTGCAGTACAAGTAGAAAGGCCACCCAGGAAAAGCTTCATTCACATCAACCCTGAGAGCAGATCAATAGTGCCAGGCAGTCTTTATAAATTAATTTAAATATTTCACCTTTCAGGAAGAATGTAGCCAAATGTTTCACTTTGGATTGTGCCTGAAGTCAGTGAGGCCAAACGTTTGTAGCAGAATTCAGCAGCACAATTGTGCAGCACAATTTGGCACATCAATCAAATCTTGAAACATTCTTACCCAAGGGTTATCATCTCATTTTATAGATGGCAACAAAACACTGGAAGAGGCTAGAGATGACAGAAGGTGTTAATTCTTTACAAGCAGCCAGTCATTATCTGCTACCACAGAGCAAACAACTGTGGTTTTTCACTAACATGCTTTAACCATTCCAGCCATCGCCACAACCCCAACAGGGTTCCTGCTCCTGTTCTGCACCACTTTGCAGTTATGTCACATAACTATTTTTAAGGTTGTTTTTTTTTCTTTTTAGCCAAATAGTTCTCTGGTTTGTTTTATAGCTAGCACAGCTATTTGCAGAGCTGTACACATCTGAGTAGGTACCACACTGGCATAGGAATGTGTGGAGGGTGAAGGTGTCAAGGGAGCAGGCAGGAAAACATTATGCCAACGTTGCTGCTGCTGACTGCAACAGTAAATGTGGCCTGAGGCTGCAGCCCAGGAGCACTGCCTCCCTGCGGGCCCCAGGCTCAGTGCTCCCGAACACACAGCCTTCGTACAGGGACACGGAGCAGCAGATTGGGCTGAAAGCCAAATCTGTTCCCAAAGGCTCGTTCACAACAGCTGAAGGATCTTGTTTTGAAAAGGATGTTCAGGATAAAAAACAGGACTCTCTCAGGAGACATGGGAATCTTCCAGAATCAGTTTTCCCTTTTAGGTTTTCCTATTGGTTTTTTTTCCCTCTTTGCTCAATTGTTTTGTCTCTCGGGGTGGAACTGAGAGCATAAACTCAGAGATTCACTGTGAGCTTATGTTCTATTCAATTAAAACTCAGGTACTGTGCCCAGGCAAAAGGTGAACGGTACCAAAGCTGGCTTAATTTACATTAAAATATTCATAATGCTGTTAAGGTATATTCATAATGCTGAAAAAGCCAACACATTCCATGGTTTTGTTTGGCACTTGCTCTCAGAGTTTCTGCCACACTGAACAATTGAAAATATCTGATTATTTTTGTGGGTGATAAAGAAAAGCCTTTCCTGTTTCATTACTTAAAATTTTGGCAGCTGTTTTTTATTTTGGCCATTTATCTCTCATGAAACCCAAAGAGAGCTCTTGCTCTCCATTCATTTTTCCAACACTGAAGTCTGGAGTTCCTTTGAAGTTTACTTTGGCATCTACTTCCTCAAGCAAGCACCTTAAAAAAAATTAAAGCTGAAAGTGGTATCCCACTCCAGACTCAAGACAAGTTCAGATATTGATTTCTAGGAACAAAGATTTAGTGAAAAAACAAGACACTAAAGTTACAACAGAGCCTACAAAATCTAGGTTAGCTTTCATACTATCAATTCAATTAGTTGAGTTAGATAGACATTCAGTTACACAGCTCTTCTATTCAAGTCATTCCTTACTGCTGACAGCAGTTGAGGGAGGAACAATAATTTCAGGGAATACGTGGGAAATAACAAATATTCCCTAAGTCACTGGCACTCAAACAGGTCTAAAATTGTGACTGGGCATTTGCAATTATTCAAAAGATCGGTAGGAAGACCTACTCCACACCATCTTATAGTTCTAGGCTTTAAAAAACAAACAAAACAATCATCCCCCCCAACATATAATACTTTGCCCTACTATAGTTAAGGCACTGGATTGAGAGAAGGAAAATCTGTGTTCAATTTCTGGTTCTGCTATCAATTTCCCACGTCATCATGGGCAAATCACTTAAGATTGAGAGCTCACACACACCACATTACCATGCATCAGGTGAGCCACACTAGTAAGTCTGTTTGCACACATCTAGCACATGACAAATGCAAGGTAATGTCACAATTTAACTCAGTATGGAATAAATTCACATTAAATTGCTTTACCTTGCATTTGTTGTGGATTAACAGTACATAAAGATAAATTACTTCAGGCAACAAAAGAAGCCTGATGGTAAGTCTGTGCCCCTACATTCAACACAACACTTAAGCATGCATGCAAGCAGTTTTTAGTCCTTCATCTTTATTTCACTCATTCACCTATAAGCATCTATTCCTTTCTTGTCTATCTTTAATGTTTAGATTATAAATAGTTGAAGATGTTTTCATCATACCGAATACACAAGGGTCTGAGCCTCAGTTGAGGGGTTTAAGGACTCCCTACAATACAAAGAAATACTACAATTCTGATTATCAAAATTTGTACGAACTGAAGTTCACTTCTTGGCAGAGAAGCGCACTGACTCAAACATTGGATTGCAGTCCCACCAAAGAAGATGACAAGGAAAGGAGGGCTGGCCCAAAATGAGAACTATCATCTATACACTGATATGCCAATTAAAAATTTTATAGAAACAAGTTAAGTGAGGTTGCAGCTCAGGGCATGTTAAGTATTTCCCTTTGAACTCTGAACTTATGAGGCTGAGTTTTCTGTTTGGATCTGTCTTCTGTTCTACGAGAAGCAGACATTTCCCAAAGTACAGAATATAAAGAATTTGCACGTAGATTAAATTACTATCCAGAACGGAGTATGCCCCCAAAGAAGCAAAAAGCTCTGAAAACACAGCACTGCTAAAGATCTGCCCAACCTACTGCTGGCACTGTCTGCACCAGACTCTTGTGTTGGTGCAAATCTCTCTCATTTACACTAGGATGATCTAGAACTGTCATTTCAGGATTGTTAACTTCCTGCCTAATTGTTTCCCTGTCCACTAGACTGAGAAGTAAGTAGCTTTCATTCAATGTATTCATGACAACTTAGTAAGCATTTTCTTTGACAAGCAAAATGCACAGTTAGTGTTTTAGAAGGCTTCCTTTTTAGTTCAAGGCTTTTCATTTGTTTCATCAGGTCAAATTCTGTAGCGTTCAAAATTCTGATACACATGGCCAAAATTCAACCCACTAGTAACACTAAAGTCAGTGGAGTTAAAATGTAGGATGAAAATATCCTATATTCTGGACTTGGCTTTTGGAGTTGAATTTTATGACTAGTGCACCCTCTTTGAATGCATATAGGAACATCAGGGACACAAACTTCTTACATCTTTCAGAATACAGCCTCAATTCAACAGAAATTTTCCTGGTGGCTTAAATACAAGCTATTAGTAAATCAGTGACTGCAGTTGCATTTGCTAATCCCAATGAGTTGTTATGCTGACTGAAAGCCTGCTCTATCTTGACTTCCTTGGCAGCTTACAAGGTTGTCTCATCGTGGTCTAGATTTGTAAGGTATTTTAAAATGTTTTGTTACCTTTCTGAAATGACCTGTTTCTACTTGTCAACTAAGCTTACCAGTACAGCAATAGCAATTCCATGAAGCTTTAGTTTGAAGGTGGGTTGTTTTGTTTTGTTTTTTTCCCCCTTTTAAATGAGACTCATACCTATTCCAGGGATTCTGGGGGAAGATGAATGGAGAAGAACATGTCCTTCAGTCTCCCAACACAGATTAATAGCAAAACATCAAGTCCACTGCAACATGCTCTCAATTTAGAAAGTGCTGGTGCTATAAAGAGAAAGCCATTGATTATTCATCCTTGGTTTATAATACTCGAGAGCAAGTACAAAAAAGTAGCTTCTTACAAGAGAGAAGCTGGGGCTTCTGAGTCTGTAGAATTTAGAACGTCATTCCAAAATCCATATACTTACAAAAGGCTCTATAGTTCTAACATAAAAACAAAACAGGAATGTGTCTTATTTCAGTTATGCATTAGCTGCAGGGTTTGGATTAGGAGCACCTGGGCAACGCAAGTTGTGGCACAACAGCAGTTTGTAGCTATGTTCACATCTAATACAGACATATCTCCTGCAGAGGATGTCGGTCCTGGTCTGAGGTGGTCTATCCTGCTCCAGCATTGTATTAATGATGGAGACAGTTACTGTTTCATAGAATGCAAGTTTGGTGAGGGACTTGGGCTCTTCAGAATGGCCTTTCTAGAAACATTCGGTACACACAGCAAGTCAGTTTACCAAATTACTGCTTAAACCTTTGCTCATTAACCCTCACCACAACTGTGAGTAAACTTTTCACAGATGGGAAATTAAGGAATAAATTCAGTGAGCTGTCCTATGTGACCTTGAGCATCAACAGCAGAACCATAATTATAACTCAGAGTATTCCTAACTCCTAACCCTGTGTTAATTAAACAACATTTATACCTGGATTTGGTACATAAAGACCTTGACAAGTTACATGGAAGGAGAGGGAGGGCCAAGAAAGGACATTATATCTGCACAAGTGGTATTTTCAGATTGAACAGAACCTCCAACAATCTAGAGCCCAGCTTCTTTGCATTTTGTAATCAGTTCTTTTTCAGAGATATGCTGTTTGCAATTCCCATCTCTTATAGTAGAAACCTTCTTCTTTGGAAAAGAAAGGAGTAAGACTGGCTTTTGCAAACCTGACTAGAGGCAGATCAGGAGAGCATGACTGTAGCCAAAAAGCCCAGGTCACTGAGAATACAGTACAGTGTAGAGAGGGATTAATGTCTTATTTACTGGTTCTCATTTGCACACCTTTTGGACAGGTGGCTGAACTGCTCAAAAACCAGACAAAACGAGGGGATGCAAAGTAACATACTAACTTCTTTAATAGAGTCCAATCCAATTAAACCAAAATCACTCTGTGAACCCCTGGGTTTATTCACACTAAACAAGTCAGTGGTACATAGTGTTAACCCGATAGCTGATCGTGTTTATACCCTAGGTCCCCACATGAAAAATGAGCACCAGTCAACCAGACTGCAATGATATTTTTCCTTCCTTTTTTTTTTTTCTTTTTTTTTTTTTCATAAAACTATTTCTTTCATAGACTTAAAACAATCAACTAGCCAAGTTATTAATTATGGTACATCTAAAAAAAAATTAATACTAACCCTAATGTGACTGCTGCTTTAAGAGTGCTCTGTGTATCGCCTTACACTGGCTTTTCAGTAGCAATTCACTACAACAGGTCCTAAAATAATAATAATAGAGAATTAAAAACCTGACAGCAAGTTTAATGGTTAAAAGTAACAAAACCAACCTGTTCTGAATGGTGATTTTTCTCAGCAGTTCAGTCCTGCTGCAGCACTCACAGCCTCACAAATGGCAGAAGGGGTTCAAATTCTCTCACCTTCTTTAAATTTTTCTGTTTTTAAAAGGACAACTGCATTGTAACCTGCTAGGTACCACGGGGCATTTTACTTAATGTTATATTCAATAATGGATCAATAATGGGTCTGTTTTTAAAACTTACTGTTTTTCTGGGGTAGGTTAGGAAAGGTGGGGAATAGAGAGAGAACAAAAGAATAGCTCCTTGTAGCTGTAGCTCCCCAGGTGCCTCAGTTACTAGGACTGTCTAATTCTCAGATCAGTGCTGGCAACTTCTGTTTATTCTAGAAGATCATGACAAAACACCAGCAGCAGCCTCTAAAGCTCCATTTGGTGTTCTAGGTCATGTCTCCTATTCAAGGTCACCATCTTCTGTAATTTACCAGCTAAGAAGCATTTCCTCCCTCTCCTCAGTGAAGGTTTAAAGGTGGGGTAGGGCATGAGACAAAGAGGGAAGCTAAAATGAATAAAAAATTCTCAGCTATAGAACCAGATTTCATTATTTCCTCTTTCATTCACAGCATCTTATCATTATAGCCAGACTGCTGCTTTGCTTTGTTAAGATCAAACTGATCTCATTTCCCCTCTGGCCCCATTGGTTGCTGGTCAACCTCCGGATCCACTAGGGATGATGCAAATGCTGACTGGACGATCTGAAACCCAAATGATTCCAGGAGAGACATGTTCTGTTGGGGTGAAAAGGGGGATCCTAGAGCAGGACCGAGGTCCCCCAATGGGCCACCAAGGGCCCTGACGTGAACTTTCTGTATGTGTTTGTTCAGATAAGACTTTGATCTGAAAAAGCTGCCACATTCAGGGCAAGGGTACTTCTTCTCTCCTTCCGTCTCCATTTTGTTTTTGCTGACTGCCATGTCACACGAGAAGGACCCATTGGTGCTCTGTTTCTCAGGAGTCTTGAGGTCACTGGTGTCAGAGAGGTCTCCGTATGAATCAGAACTCTCAATCGGGTCCGAATGTGAACATTTCTGGCCTTCTACGGGAAAAAGAAAAGAGAGAAGTTTTCAGAATCTTATCTCCCCAAAAAATTATTTAACATGCATCCAAATAGATGATATTGATTACCACCCGATTTCATTAATGCCCGTCATGACAGAATGATACACACTTAGTATCGCAACCCCTCATATTCTAAAGCCCTTGATCATAGGTCCTCTTTACAAACCACCGGGCTGCTATCAGAGCAACATCCAGGTTTTTATTCTGGATTTGTCATGATGCTGAATGCATCCATACTGGGTCTCTGGTTTATATAATACGTTTCTGAATCCCAAAGATGTCTCACAACGTTTATACCTCAGGCACTACAAAAGGATGGACCTAATGATGAGTTTTTAACTGTACAAGTCACTCCCACACTTCTGAAATATTGCTGATACTTTGGGGAAGAGCCTAGAAACCTAATAAAGTATAACAGGCTGCAGCAAAATGCGAAGAAACCTGGAAATACTCAGCAAAACAGCAGTGAGCTACTGCAATTTAAGAAGTGCAATTCCATTTAGTCTTGAGGAACTCTTTTTTACAAGTTAAGTGCAACGCTGTTAGAAGTGAACTTCATAATCCAAAATTGTTCCATCTTTAAATACTGTAGTGTGAAACAGGAGAGAGGTTAGGGACACTATTTTAAGTCATTTGGATACAGATCCTGGCAAAGCCATTGGTATGTTTGGAGTGTTCCTCATTCTCCTCTGGCAGTATGCCAAGAAAGTTTGTCCACACTTTTTGCTCAGCACATACGAATGAGCGTGGGAAACCCAGACGTACTCCCTAAACAATTCTCTGAATACAAATAAGCTGTAACTACTATTAACTCTAAAAGACCAAAGAACCACTTGGCACAACCCAAAAGACAGATTTGCTCTGGACTCGGCATTACAAACCAAACAGGATATGCATGAAATCAATACACCACTGAGCTGGAGTAAATCTCTTGTTAAGTCAGCACACCACCCAGAACCAAAGGGCTTCTGTAGTAACTCTATCAGGACTTCAACAGGAAAAAAAATAACACAACTGTAGCTTTCCGCTGGCACAGACTTTGTTTAACCCAGCCTGCTATGTTCTCCTGGGCACAACACGGGACAACCATGGTTTTCAAGAATTTTCTGATGTTTCAGCTTCACCAGGAATACTAACAGCTCAAACCAAGAAGCAAAAAGCAAACTATTCTACATAGGTTAACACACAGCTTTACATATTCAGAAGTTAAATACTCTAATGCAGGTTAAAAACCAAAAAAAGTAACAGTACTATTATGATCCTCTACCTCTCCTCCCCAACAGCAGCATTAAAAAGTGTAAGTTTAACTACAGATAGTTGCGTGGCTCCTCATCAACCTGAGGATGAATATTGCTTTCACTGCCGAAGAATCTTTATGAACTGCATTCTGCAGCTCCCCCTTCCTTCATCAGAAATCAGAAACATGGTTTGACTGACGCAAGATTCAAGTATAGTGGGACTAAGAACTGTCAAGGATCTGCACCCCTCAGGTAAAATTCAAGTATCGACTGCTCCTAGGAAGATGCTCAAGATGAACTAACTGGCTTTTTCAATCTCTAAAATCAGAGAGGATGCCAAAAATTCACATACCCTTATGGGTCCATCTCCTTCCCCCAGACTTGTTAATTTGGCTATCCAAGGACAGATATTACATACTATGTGATGCTATGTAATTTCTCTGCATCTCCCTAAGCTTCTTTCCAGTATTTTTCCTGTCCTTTCTCCCTCCCCTTTCTCATGCCCAGCCCAACATCCCACAACACAAAGTTCTGCACAGAGCAGCAAGGTGCAGAGCAGCGAGTCTCTTGCCTTTGATGCCATAGGTCCTGACGCAGTGGAACGCTGCTCCCCCATTCGGGATGGACTCCTGGTGCCTGGAGACCTGGGGAAGGGGAACACCGTGGTGGGTTTTAACATGGACCTTTAAGTAGGAGGCAGAGGAGAAACCTAAACAAGATAAAAGGAGATGAGATCCTGCCACCAGCAAAGACACACATCTGCCTTCCCTGTTCTTTTAATCTTTCTCTTGCTCCTACTCCCTATTACAAAGCTGCCATTATACTAGCTTGGTTTCTGGTTACCTACAACATGCTCAAGTAGGATTCCTAGACATAATCAGGCAATGAATGCAATGCATACCTTTCATTAGACTTCATTTGCTTTTTGGAAGTCATGATGAAAGAACAGCCTCCTTGAGAAAGAAATCCTATGTAAGCAAACCTAGCAGATGACATGAAACTTTCTGGAAAAAAAGGCAGAAGAGACATGATACAAAAAGGCAACCCTGTCTCTTCACCATTTTTGTGCTGTTTTATTTTAATTAAAAATGCCTTCATCATCTGATAATACCTTGGAAGACAGTTCAAATTAGTTTATTTTATGCTGTTAAGATTTGAAGGAATGCCATCTAGTAACACCCCTCTTTGGTATTTAGTGTGCTTTCCTCTTAGGTTTCTAGCATTTACAGTGAATCCTAGAAGGCAGAAAGCTAAAACTACTGAGTTTTTAAGGTATATAATTTTGTTCTATAGTAATTTTTGAAAAATACTTCCTTCATTCAGCTCATCCTGAGTTTTAAAAAAACATACTAAAACTCATATTTTGTCTGCAGTTAACAAAAAAAAAAGAAAATTTCAATATTTCTATTAGCTCTGATCTGTAAGCCCAAACCACTGAAATTAAAAACCATGTATTTCAAACAACTGATTTCTGAACAAAACAATATTTTACACTTGTGCATGTGCTTTTTTTAAGTTGTTTTTGAAGTCTCACAAATATGGCCTTTTCTTTTAATGCAATAGATTATCTCGCATATATTTTAGAATGTTTTTAAATTCAGATTTTAACAAGATTTGCAATTAGTACTAGTACATTTGGACCATATACAAGGCACAAGGAGGACAGAGTTTTAAAGACTTCCTACACAGGTAAGCCTATCAACAACCATCTTAATTTTCTATTAAGTTTTGAACAGAGTATTATGGCACTTTCATGTTAGAAACATTTTCCTTTAACAACTGAGAACATAACACAAGTTTCACTGTCACAGACACAGTTCCAGGTTCCCTTTCTGGATAGAGAAAACCCAAGACCTAGATTTTTTTTTTAAACCAATACAGCATTTACAGCACAAGCCCTTGCAAGAGAACTTTCACACCAACGCTTCACTTTAAATATGAATAGATACACTACTGTAAGGCCATTTTTATAGTGATATAACTGCATTTACATTTGATGATACATAATATATTAGAAAGGATGCAAACCCAATACTGGCACACCTCTCTGGGGTGGATTTCTGACAGCAGCTGTTAGTTTCAGGCACTGAATGTAATAATGAACATGGCTTTACACTAGAATTCCCTGTGCCTACCCAACAGAATATCCCTCTACCCAGACTTTTCTTCAAAGCCAGGATCAAAGGTATTCAGGCATAATTAAGAATTATATGTACAGGACCTGCAGAGCAAGACAGAATTCCACAGCAACCTGCTGAAGGGGAAAAAGGGCGGGTTGCCAAGAATGAACAAGAGATAGTTACTGTAGACCCCGAGTTGAAGATAAAAGTACAGAAAAGTAGATACATCACAACTGAAGAAACCAAGAACATAAGACTCTCAAAATACAATAGAGCAGAATCACCTAGGCAAAGTCATCCAGGGAATTAATGTAAGGATATTATCCTCCAAAATAGTGCAAGACCTACCCCCAGACACAAAATGCTGTACTGAATATCTCACTGGGCCACAAGAGAATACATTTTTCCAAACACCAAAAATTGACTGTAGGCATGGAAAGAACCAGTGTTTGACTGGTAGAGAAAAGGACACAATGTACAGATATAATGGTGATACTTCCAACTACAAGGTATTTCCCCTTTTTTCATACATGTGTCTAATAACCACATGCATGCCGAGATGAGCCTCTTTATGTAGCAATGCATTAAAATCTCACTGCCAGCCATTAAAAAAGGACTTCATACACATATTCAGTGTTTTTCTATACTACAATCGACACAGGAAAATCTGAAATTGTAATCTCTGCTATACAGTATTTTTTCTGAACTCTGCAATTCTATTTGTAGAGTACATTGTTTTATATAATGAAAACTGCCTGCAAAGTGTGTTAGCTCCCCTTTATGCACTTGGCAGATGAACAAGTGAGTCATCAACTTCCATCAAAGCAGTAAGAATGCCAACTGCTTCATAGGAAACTGTTTAAAGTGGGATTTTTTGTTTGTTTGTTTTTATCCTAATTTTTTTCTGAAGCACTTAGCACTGGCCTTTTTTTTTTTCTTTTCTTTTTTCCCACCAGACCTTAATTATGAATGCCTGTCCTAGGAAGATGGGGGATTCATAGACAATAATCCTTGTTTTTAAAGAGATTTTTAAAAGTAAAAGTCAGGTTAATGCAGAGGATAAAGTGGCAGTATTTTTCAAAGGAGGAATGTATTTATTGCTTTACCCATACACATCTCAGCTTTGCAGAGCAGATTATTTCTTCATACCAGAGAAACCAACATTAAAAACTTGCACAGAGAGGAAATGATCTGCTTTATATAAATGGGATCTATCCCTTGATGTCTTAGATAGCATCTATAAGGAGACAGACTATAGAAATAATTGCAGGATGCTTCTTTTTCAAAAATTCTAATTTGGATTTAGCTGGAACATCCAGAGAATGTGTCTTGCTTTAATCAACTCTGTATCCACCATGAAATATACAAGAATTCATCTTATTGTAAAAAAAAAAAAAATTCCATCTAACTTGTGATTGGAATATTTACCCTTCACTAATTTGATTTCTGTGAAACAAACAATGCGTATGTGTCTGAAACAGAAAGTGAATCTTCTGAGTTGCACATGTTATTACAAAGTACCAGTTCTAGACTTGCCAAAGTCATTAATCTCTCAAGTTCTTTAAAAAAGCCCACACAAGCAAATAAAGTTCCTAAGGATGGTAATAGAAGATTATGTAACAACAAAGCAGGAACAGGTCTTTTTTATTCAAACTGAAAAAAGAGAATTTGTCTTAAAAAGTGAGGATTAGTTTTCATAAGCACATTTTAGATGAATTCTTAAAAAAAAACAAACAGAAAATCCCAGAAAAAAAACATTGCACAGCTTCCCTGATTTAACAAGATTTAATTGCTTCCATAATTATTCTAAGCATGAAGACCCTAAGTGAGAAAATAACCTGGAAAAAACATCAACCCACAGATGGTAATTTTTGGACATTATACTGCCATTTTGTAAAATAAATAAATAAATAAAATCAGCAAATGGGTACATGCATTACATGGCAAACCAGGGGCTACTGCTTTCAGTCAGCTACTGAGTTCCCCATCTCCTAAATCTGTTAAACCTTTAAAAGAATGTGAGACACTTGATTAAGTTCCACAGAAAAGCCGTCAGCCTGATGGGATAAATGGAGGGATTCTAAGCTCTTTCTTTAACACTAGGATATGTTCAGCTGTGTAAGAGTCACCTTTTCATCCACTTTTTTTTTTTTTGGTGGGCTAACATCCAAAATTCTCTCTACAAGCAGCTTGAGCATTCTTGTTTGACAATTACTATATCCAGCACTAGCTAAGTTCCAATACAAAAATACACCAGCACGTTAGCTGAGGGAAGAACAAAACAAAATCCCACTGCACAAGCACCATAGCCACGGCACAACCACAGTCGGAGGGGTGGCACGTAGCTTCTGACTGCACCAATGCCTATGGAATAGATGTTTCTAATCCAGAAATTTTCCACTATACTTCATCTTGCCAGGCTCTACAATTTAAAAGATATCTATTTAAAACAATGAACATTATAATTTGATTCTAGAACACTTTGGATTAAAAATTCTGCTGTCATGGATCATAAACCTATAATCAAAATTCACAGCATATAACAATGAGTTCATAACACAGTTGTTTGATAAATCCAGTCTGTAACTTCCCTTTCCTATGAATTTTAACACTGGGTAGATATTTAACAATAATTCACCAGATTAATTATATTTTCTAAGTGCTGATGTAAACTGAAATTCACAGCAGACTAAATTCTGGCAACACATACGAAATACACAAACCATAAGAAAGTAGTTGCTTAAAGTTTGCTGTACAACAGGTTCCCTATCCTTCTAGAGAGAAATGTGTATTTTATTTAAATTTCCACTGTACATTTAAACCTGTAAAATGTGAATAAACCATTTAGTCATTTCATTGTTTGAATGCCAGATCTGTCTTTGTCATGCTGGCTGAATTTCGAAAGAGCTGCAGTGACATCCAGTGGTAGTTAAGTTGAAACTCAAGCTTACAAATCTTGGAAACAAGACAATTCCTCCCAACCCATATGAGTTTCTGTTTGGCACCATGTTCAACTGAAGGAAAGCAGGATAGCACCTGGATCTTGGACAGCGTCTTCCACGTTGTTACCACAAAAAGAATCGGGATAAGCTTAAGCAGTTTTTCAGAAGATAGGCCTTCAGCTGAAAAGGAGGCCAAGTTTCATTTCGTACCATCTACCTGGAGCTTCAGAATCTGAATATTTTCAACGCAGGTGCCTTTTCCACTCAAACTGTTAACATCACTTTCAGGACCTAACAGACGGTTCGACTGCTGGAAATACCTCCCTTGCAATTTATTGTCTCTCATTACTCATCAACTCCTAGTCATCCAAAAGCTCACTGTACAGTCCTCACATTAAATACAGAACAGCTTTATTCTCTCAAAAGATTTCACCTCTCAAATTAGAAAAGGGAACACACATCATAAAAAAATGACTCATCAGAAAAAACAAGATCCCAAAACAGAGCAGCAACCTCTTCCTACACTTACTAGGTATGTACGCCTGTGTGAGCCAACAATATATTTTGAAGTTGTGTATTCATCATTCAAAAAAAAGACACCCGTAAGTCAAAATTATTTTCCCAGCTTGCCTTACATCCCACAAAACCTAAATTTACAACTCTCTCCAATTGAAGAGTACCACAAACAGATGGAAAAGCTTCCCTCTTAGTCATATGGTTTAGTTTTAGGTAGTCCTGCGAGGAGCAGGGAGTCGGACTCGATGATCTTTATGGGTCCCTTCCAACTCGAGATATTCTGTGATTCTATGAAAAGCTGTATTTGTACAAATAAAGGTAAAGCACATTTCTAGTGCTCTTTACAAAATTTGTTTTAGACATGTAAGTTAATACAAAGAAATTTCTTGGGTTAAGAGGGAGAAGCAGCTTGACTCTACTGCTGCACCAGGAGGTTAAGCGAGACTGATAATAATGTAAATTTTTTTTGTATGTACAGTGTATAATTTTCAAGTTGGTATGTATTTCAAAGATTCTTCTTCCAAACTGAACGCAAGGACTCAAGTCTAACCAGGTATAGAAAAAAAGCTGCATGGTGAATAGTGGCAAGGCAACATACTACGGTTACTTTATAGGGATCTGGCTATTTAGCAAATAAAATTCTTAAAACTGTCTAGAAACAATTTGCTTCAGATTTAAACTGAGTTTCTTCAGGAACTATCAGCCATGTAAAAAGGCCAGACCTATAGCTCCATCAGTTTCAAGGTTACGCATTCAATAAGAAAAACAAAAAATAGGTACACATATATGGTATAACCTCCTCCTGTTGCAGACAGAGTCACGTAGCCTTACAGCTTCCCTCAAGTGTTGTCCCGTCCCAGTGAAATAAAACAATAGTTTCTTCATTACCTCGGTTACAGATAGTGCAGAAATTGCTTGGTCCTTCACTATGTTTCTTCAAATGATCTGCCATATATGCGGCTCGCAAGTACTTCCCACACACCTGGCACGGAACTTTGTCTTCATGACATGCTAGGTGTGAGCGCAGTCGATCACGAGTGGCAAAGGAAGCATTACAAGTCTGCAGGTATAATGAGAACCGTGTGACTCATCAACGCTGCTAAAAGCACGGATATTGTCGAATATATTTAGTATTCTTTAGAATAAATACCTTAGACCCTGTGCAAACACACAAATGACATGATGCACAAGCTATTTTCCCACAAATAAAAAATTCAGATCACCAACATACTGCACAAGATGTGATGTTACTACTCGAAAGAATTAAGAAAGCAAGAAAACAGCTCTAACATACTACAGACAATAAAACTTAAATCAAGAGAGTTGTAAGGCCTTAGCTGCTCTCTGAGGATGAAGATACTAAAAGTTAAAGTAATATTTAACAAAAGGAATAGCACAAACCACTTCATTCCATTTACAGTAAATTCTGCCATTTCACTGAGCCATTACAATCACTTTAGACCGCTCAAAATGTCCTCTCTGTCATTTTCCTAAATTTTACTCTTTGATCTGATCAATCTAATTTCAGTACACAGAATCCCTTTGGAGTATGAAGACATACAAACAAAGCATCAGAGAACTGGTTGGTATGAGAATATAACGAAAGACAGTAAAAGAACCATCCTGGTATCCACAGTAGCAGTGCAGACAAATTGTAGAAGTGAAGCCTCAGAACTGAGCAGGTATCAAAATAACTGCATGACACTGTAATCTGTTTATAACTTACCCCTGATCAAGGTATCATATTCCACTTACTACCATGAAACAAGCTTGATTTGGCATAAGATAAAATTGATTCTACTTGCCCACTTCCCAGCCATAATCCATATGAGTGAAGGCTCCCTCCCATTTTTATAATCACAGCAATTGGCAGGCAGGCATGTATATAGCCTACTACAACAGCCTGCCAGTTCTGAAAGGCTTGCTCTGTCTCATGTGAAGGAAAATAAATCTCCAGCAATACACTGTACAAGTTATTAAAGATATAGTCTGAAACCACTGCTCACAAGTGCAAGAGGAAAAACAAAAGCAAACATACATTAAAATGACTAGACCAAGCAGGCAACAGTGACATTCAAGAGTGTACAGTGTTTCGTTTATACCACCTTTATATAAAATAACACAGTTTAAAAATGTATAACCAGAACCCCATAAGAGATAACATGAGACTATTAAGTGACCTGGGAACTGGATATATTCTGTCTTTTCAAGTATCAGTGTGTAATTAAACAACTGTTTCAGCAGAGATAGGCTTGTTAAAGCAACAATCCTAGTAAAATTATAAAATTATAACTTCAAGTAAGTGAAATTGATAATACAGAAGAGGATAACCCATATCATTTTATATAATTTAGTTAATCAAGAGCTTAATCCAAAAAACATTGAAGGCAGCTGAAAAGTACCTATCAATTTCAACAGGCTTTACACTCGTTCGATCCTATGAGATGCTTAAGTATGGTAAACTCCCATAGAGCTGAGGCAAGCATGAGACTTAGCACCTCAGAGGATCAGGACTTAATGAACTTAAAAAGACAACAGTAAAATTATATGAATTTCTGCAATACACACAGTTTAACTAAGCTCAACAGACAAAGACTCATAAATTACAAGTAGTGAAGATTAAGAGGCAAATTCTTGAACATGAAAGATTTATCCTAATTTGAAATCTCAGTACACAGCGCTGAGCAAAACAGGTGCAGCTTTCACTTACTAAAATGATCTTAGAGGTAAACACTCATTTAAGGCAGGATTCCAGCACTGTTACTAATCAATCTGTTGGATATCAACTAAAGATATATAACTAGACAATCAAAGATGACAGCCAAGAGATCCATCATCAATAAGTCTAAAAATATTGAGCCACAGTAAGCGTCCATACAAAAGCATTGGGAGTGCATTAGTTGATGAAGCAGACCAGAGACAAACCACATAAATACAGGGATGCCAGAAGTAAAACCATTATCTGTCCCATATTGAACTTATCAAGTTGAAAGCTTAGGGAAAGGCAATATAATCATTTCTGTGTTTGATTTCTCACTCTTGCTGCTGAGTTGTGCAAAGTTCACCTTTGGATAAGCTATATAGTAAGTATATCTGCGAAGAAGCTTAAAAAAAAAAAATTAAGTCCAGTGGAGAAAGCAAGAACCAGTTTAGCTGAATCATAACAATGGGAGACAGGACTAGACTTAAAGAAAACCCCAAAGTTAATGTTCAAATAGTTAATATTTATAAAAGGTATAGAGAAAAAAAAAAGTTTTATTTTACAAAAGATGTAAAGTGCTAAATGAGTGCTAAGTATTTATCATTAATTGTTAATCACAGAAGAAAACTCTCCAGTGCTTTCCTATCAAACATTGCACAGGTATATAAATAGATCAAAAAGAATATATATAAAGTTTAAAAAACATTGTTTAAGAAATACCTCTTGAAGTTTCAACTTTTCTATGGATGTGGATGTCTCTGAGCTTATTCCATGGTGGCTGCCATTTTCCTGCTAATAGGCAGGAAGTAAGAGAAATTAGGACAGGAAGAAACTCATTTTGCATTGAAATCAATGGGAAAAGCACTGGACTTGGGATGCCAATTTTAGGTTTACTTAAATAACTAGATCTTTTTCTTTGTCAAAAGTTTTGCTTTAATTTAACTTGCATTTTTCTCTTTTTTATTTAAATTGCCAGAAGAATCACCTGTCTCTTGTCTCTGAGAAGGAGCAAACTTCTGTTTTCTCCCCTTGTTCTTTCACGTCCACAGATTTTCAGATTACCATTTCCTCCCAAACTGCAGCCTAAATTTCATACCATTCACACTCAAAAGCCAACAACCCACCTTCACCCCTTCCCATGATGAATCAGCAAACTGAGCTATCCCATTATGGCCAGAAAACTGACTTACCCCTTCTCCTACATCCAGAACTCAACTGTCAGATTAAAAAAAAAAAAAAAAAAAAAAAAAAAAAAAAGAAAAATCACCAACACAACAATCCAGGGGAAAAGATCCAGAGTGCCATTTGGTGTCTTGTCTGGACACCAAAGCAACTTCTTGGATCCGATTTCTCAGCTGCCTTGGCTCTGTGGAGGCCTTCCCTATTCTGAGTCTATTTTAACAGTAACGAAAAAGCTGGAATCAGGTCTTTGTCTGGCATCAGGCGCTACAGGTGCTGGAACTTAGGATAGTTTTTCAAAGATCTGTGAAGCACAACCATTATTTTAGGGGGATGAGTGCAGGATTACACACTGAGCACTGAAAACTATAGCTGTTGCACTGATGTTCAGCTTACAATTGTCCTGCTTCTCATAGTTTCATTTTATTTATTCTGAAGTTGGGTTGACACCTTCACGCTTTTGTTTTGGGAGTCCAAAATGTACCATGATGCCACATCAACAAAACATTAGATATCCACTGGTTTGCAAAGCTACATGAGGGATCATGTAAATGGCCAGTGGAT
Source organism: Aptenodytes forsteri (assembly GCF_000699145.1). NCBI lineage: Eukaryota > Metazoa > Chordata > Aves > Sphenisciformes > Spheniscidae > Aptenodytes > Aptenodytes forsteri. The sequence continues at coordinate 1,351,355 of NW_008795323.1, read as the reverse complement.
TTTGTTTAAATCGTAACAGAGCACCACTTCCAAGAATGCCATTATGACAGAGGATTCTGGAAAGCTTTTCTGTTTACTGACAGAGTATTTCTCTTTTGCAGTAAACATAAACAAAGCATGACAATAACAGGAATTTTCAACAGGAACTCAACAGATTCAAAAAGGATGCTCAATGCTGTTCAGGCTACTCTCATGGGGAGCTAATTTGCCAAACAAAATCAATGGAAAATGAGAATGGAAAAATGGGGAAACAACATGCCAATATTAAGCTATTTTCCTTCTTAGTGGCCAGATTCTGTGTTTAGATACACGTCATGGAACAGAAGTGTTACTGGTTATGAGATAATCACAAGGAGAACTTTATCAATTTATACATCAGCTTTCAGATGTGAAACAAATTTTCAGTGTGATAGCATGCCTTCCATGGTTTGTACCGTGTATATCAGATCTGTGCGTATTTAAGAAGTCTTTCTAAATCTGACAGGATATTATGAAGTATTTTTTGCAAAGACACACAACAGCTCCTTAACAAATTTTCTACACCTTAAGATTCATGAAAAATTAACTTTGCAAGGTTAAGCAGTCAAAAATCAAGAGCAAACCAAGCCTGAATGACCACCTCAACTCTGTCCTGATGCTTGTAACCAATAGCCTATACCTTTTAACTGAAATGAACAGTGCATACAGTATTATGGCACTTTAAACAACACACAATGAGAAAGACTGTTCTTAGAAATTACTATCACAAAATACATGTGTGCAAGGAGACGGAGTTGAGCTTGGCTGTACTATCTTAGCTTCCGTGTTTCTTTACCTTCTAGCTCTTAGTGTATCCTCTGATTCAGACTTACAGAGTTGATCAGTTACAACTTACAGCTGGTATCAACTGGCAAAAGACTGATGAGTTTCTGTTTATTTTGGGACCTAAACATTCATTTTTGTACTTGCACACAAATACATGCTTATGGAAAAAATTTGTAGTCATCTTCAGTTCATCCACCCAGACCCCTTGCTACCCCCAAATTGTGAAGTCTTTTTATGAGTGGAATTTTCCAATTTATATAAATCTATAACCCCTAAATCATCTTAAGAAGCTTAAACTAACCTAAGGCTTTATATAGGATATGCAGTTAAATCAATGTGAAGGCTCTATGGCCTGATTTTCAAAGGTGCTGGGCTTCCACAGATCATATGGAGGTCAACAGAAACCTTTTGATGGCTCTATATGTCTGAAAAACTGTTCACTGGATTATTAAAGTTGCAAAATGTTTCAAAACTCTCACAATTTGGAGGAAACATAGGAGAGGTGTGTCAAGAGATGGGAAAAAAAAACGTAGATCAGGAGGCAGCAGTCATGTAGGATTGACTAGGTTCAGAAAATGTGATTAAAAATTTTAGAAGAAAAGAAATCCTCTAACCTTCACTGTCTTCAAAGAAAACGAAAATGATCTTGCTCCAACTTTCTTTAAATAAATAATTAAAAATCTTTCTTCAGAGACCAAGCATGGAGACTGTTAGCCCAATAAATGTTTTGGAAATTTGCCCAACAAATATTTTAGAAGTTTGCCCAACAACTATGTGAAGGCAGTGGGTGATAGTGGAAGCTGATTCCCAACTTTGGTTTTAATTAATACTTCCAGGCACCTTTTAAATCTCTCTACAAATGAATCACAAAATATCTTTCTTGATTTGATCTTTCAAACCCCAACAAAATATTTATTAACTGTAAAAAACTATATACAACATTATGACATTGTATTACAATGCTGTGATGCTGTTATTTATATTCTCCCTGGAATAAAAAAAGCTTCCAATTTTGCTCAGTGCAATGTTCTGAAGGCTATGTGATAAAAAAAAGAGTATCTTGGCAAGTTATGATAATTTACCATTTTTATTTGAAATTATTCTAAAAAAAAAAAAGAAGTCAGCATTGGAGCTGTGACATTGACTCTAAGCCCAGGGACAAGGTGGCTGGGTAAGAGATCCAGGGTGAGACTGGTATAGAGCAGCAGGGAAGAACATCTGGTAGAAGGGGAGGGAGGCAGGAGGACCAAAGCTGTAGATGACACAAGGGGCTGGGGGACGGGAGGGATGTAAAACAGCTGTCACTGTTGAACACTGTTATTTACAAACATTTATCCCAATTCACACATACACGGTATTTTTACTGATACTTCATAATTATCTGCACACATAAATGCAATGCCAAAGATTACCCATACACCAGTCTAAACCCCTCCAGCTCCTACCTGACACTTGTGAGGTCTCTCTGAGGTATGCACCTGTTTGATGTGTCCATTCAAGTGGTCTGGCCTTAAAAGAAGATACACATAAGCACACTTAAAACAAATACTAAAAATAAACTTACAATTTTAACCAAAAAAAGAAAGAGATAAGAGATAAGATCCCAGTGGTGGATCTATTACAAATGTAGTGATATTTAACTTTCCAAGAACCAGATCACCAACAACTGGGACTCTACCTTGATAAGTACCCTCTCCAACTTGCTAAAAAGGCAGCATTTTCTCAGGAAGAAATTATGACTGAATGATCAGAGAAAACAGGAAATACAAGCTATAATTTTCAAGCCTGTATGTCCCCCTTCCAAAATCCTATTTAGATCTTGATGGTCAGGGCACTTTGATTTACAGTTGCTGAATATTTGAAAATCAGACCCTTTTGGTTTGTGTCCCAAACACGGATGTAAGAAGCCAACTTTCAGCACCTCTGTGCAAAAAGACTGACTCTAAACTCTGTTGCTGTGACACATTTTCCACCAGCAAGATGAAAAAATACTGTCCTAACTCACAACTTGGTGGGGAGACTGCATTAATACAAATAAAGTGCTCTGAAGGTCCCAACTAGAAGGTGCAATGGAAGAGCAAATTATTACTGAAAAAAGTTAGACCATTCTTCACAATCAGTAAAGCCTACTTTGAAGAAGAGAGGACTGAATAGCTGCAGATTTTCCTGGTGGGAGTTTCTCCCAGTGGGAAGAAAGCTTTTCATTGTATGAGGCCAAAACTGCTTGGAAACAAGTTCTCCACCCTCTCCTCCCCCAACTTTCCAGCTGCGCCAATGAGAGGGCGCGGGATGGAATTCACGCACTGCAGACAGAAAATAGACTGAACTTTGCAGTCAGGCTGTTAAACCTGATGCTCCAGCAAGTGGGCTGGAGCGGTGTAACCGGAAAGACTGGTTGGGGGTCCTTCTAGGTACCTCAAGCCTAGCAACCTCACGTGCTGCGCTACTGAATGAAGGAAAGGATACTAAAATTAGACATCACGCTTCCAAGTTCCTTTGGCTGCTCCTACGACTGAACACTGAAACTTAAAGAAAGAGTCTCTACTTTTCATTCATACTTTGATTTTACAAAGATGTGTAGACATTTTTGTTGTTTACTTTTGTAACAGCATTCCTGCCTGTTCACATTAACTTACTGGGAAAAATGAGAACTCAACATGTATCTTTCACTTTCCCTTGTTGACAAAAACCTTTCACACAGCAACAGCAGAAACCTTTAAGTGTGAATAAAAATAATAAAAATTGGCAGATGATCCCAGGTAGCACTATAGTAAGAAAAATACTTTCACTTCTAGCTACAGATGAAATCTTTGGTTTATGACTTTCCATCACTGAATTTGTAGTCCTTATGAAAATGGACCCCTAATTATTGCTGATTTAAAAAAAAAAAAAGAAAAAAGAGTCTACATTTTCTTAATTTATTTCAGTAACAAAAGTCCCTCTATCAGATGAAATCTTTGGTTTATGACTTTCCATCACTAAATTTGTAGTCCTTATGAAAATGGACCCCTAATTATTGCTGATTAAAAAAAAAAAAAGAAAAAAGAGTCTACATTTTCTTAATTTATTTCAGTAACAAAAAGTCCCTCTATCAAAAAGAGAGCTAGCAGGGGCACAATTCCTACATTTATACAGCTGGGACAATTCTAGCCCTAGTAGCCTTTTGATTTGTTTTCGCATCTCGATTCCTTCCCTCCTGCTAGAGCAAATCGACAGCTGTAGAAAACCGACTGCTGCTACAAAAGTAACACAGAGTGTACGCATCCCCCTCCCCCCACTACTTCTAGTCTCAAAGCGAGCATCAAACTTCCAAAAAAGTTTCAAATTCATTAACTCAGACTATAAGATACCGCTAAACACGACTACGTGTATCAAACTACTTATTAAATTAACTCCCACAAACAGCGACAACAAAAAATCAGCAACATTAAATGCACAGATCTTACGTATGTTGCAGGGCAGAAACAGGATCCCCTTCAGAAGGATGTAAACCCAAAGGACACAAAGATCATGTATTAAAAGATACTTGATGCTGCAGCCTTTGAAATCTCACCTCTTCCTTCACATTTGGGTGATAAAAAACATTACGAACTAAGAGAAACGAAGGGAAGTTAAGAAAAAGAAAATTTAAAATGGATACGAGAAAAATAATAATCTTGAGATGTATTAATATTTTGCACTTCAACAGCACCTTCAAACTACCTGCAAATCAGTAGTCTCAAGACACTTATGTGAGGTAGGTGGTTATTTCAATACCCATTTCACAGAAGAGTCATCTGAGGGAAAGACTAACTGATTTGCCCAAGGACACGCATACACCAAGCCTGGGACAAAGCTGGGAATGTTACCCAGAAGCCAGCTGACTCCCAGTTCTATGTCTTAATTACTTTTAAACCCTTTCAAGAGACTGCAGAATAGCATCCCAGCGGAAATGATGGAAGTCTCATTTCTTGAGACATTTTAAAATGGAACAGTCAGACTATCCTAAGTGCAAATTGTTCTTGTTTCCCAAGGGATAGGAAAGACAACTTCCTAGGTCTCCGTTTGTGTCTATGGTCCTTATTCAGTACTCTCTTACCTGGAAAAGCCTTTTCCACAGCTCTGGCAGATGTAGGGCTTTCCCACAGAGCCATCGTGAGATCGAACATGATAGGACATCCTGTCTTTCCGCTTGAACCGTAAGCCACACACTGGACAAGAGTAAGGCTTCTCGCCAGAGTGCGACAGCTTGTGCCGATTCAGGTGGTACACGTCCCGAAAAATCTTGCCACAGATCTCACAGGCCACCTGTTTCCTCGTCCTGCTTCTTTTTCGGGGTGCATCAGGGTCATCCTGACCAGGGACACCATTTTCACCCAGTCTTGGGGGTGGGATGTCTATGTAGCCCAGCTGTAAACTTGTTACCCCATGTTGAGCCTCATGCTGACGAAGACGATTAGCATCCGTAAATACTTTCCCACAGAGGCCGCAAGGCAGGATACCAGCCTCTCGCAGGCCCCCTGGGGTACCAAACATCATGGAGTCCAAGAGATTGGCTTTACGGGGACGCCCTCTGCCCCTCTTGGTGCTTAAAGTGGGGGCACTAGCAGCAACATTCTGGAAGGGTGAGGCCAGCAGTGGTGGGGACAGAGGTCCCGCCACCATGGGCAGGCGGTCCACACCCTGCAGAACAGGTAGGGAGGACTGCGCAGCAGTAAGCGCAGCCCGCGTGGCCTCGTCTTCGGGCATACCAGCAATGCCGTTGCCATTGGGTGCCAAAGCGGCACCGTTGGTCATGTCAAGCGGGAAGCCGAGGTCAGCAGCCCCTGGACGGAAGAGCATAATGTCGGGGCGTGCGGGGGGCACGAGGATCTGCACATTGGACTGCTTGATGACCTCCTGGCAGATGTCAATCACAGAGCGCATCAGCAGGAACTTGGCAGCCGTCATGAGCTCCGGGAAGCTCTCCAGCCGCACCACAATGCGCGACGTGTAGGCGAAGTCCAGGATGTCTCCGAACACCTTGGAGCTGATGGTGTGCATCTCCAGCTCCCGCCCG
>NW_008795323.1:1335444-1344080 GCF_000699145.1 Aptenodytes forsteri | reverse complement strand
GCACATCACATCGTCCAATGCAAACCGGAGCTGCAGAGCAGACCGGCCTCCCCCCGGTCTTTCATTGCATGTCTCGCCCCCACCCCCCCTACTAGGATCAACTCTCAGCCTGGCTAAAAGAACGAGGCGCCGGCATTGTGGGGGAGGGAAGGGGTACAGCGGGAATTCTTCCAGTGCAAAAATGCCCTCCTCTCGGGAGGAGTTGGGAGAAACGGTACCCGCGGGCTGGGGGCTGCGGGAGGCACGGGCAATTGCACAGCCCCCAGTGCCTGCCTCCATGCTGGGGAAACTCTGCTGCCCCGCTGAGCCCCGTGCTGCCCGGGGCTTCCCACGGCACCCAGCACACCCCACGATCCAGCGCTGCCAGGCTCCTGCTCCCCTGAAGTTAGCCTTCCCCAGGCCCTAAACACTCCACAATGCACTACTGTAATTCACTGGCGGGGGTTGCTTGGACTGTCCTAGTGCTGAATCTTCCCTGTGTGCTCAAGGTCTCTCTACAAAGAGTTTCTATTTCAACATCATCATCATTACTCATTTTCAGCTGAAACTTGCTTTCTGCCTTGGTGAAGAATTTTTCTCTACTTTTGAAGAAATATTCCCCCCCCCACCCGTACACACACACACTCCCAAAACAGAGTTCGCTCTTTGTTTTGTTAAAGACAACACTTTAAAAAGTGTTCAAGGGTGCTTTTTTGCATTTGTAACATCAAGCCTAATTAAGAATCCTTGGATGACCTATTCACAATCCAATATCGTCACTTAAACTATTCTGTGGAAAATACTGAACTCAGCACATGCGAGGGCATCACAAACTACAGAGCCTTCCAAGAGCTCGAACCCAGCACTTGAATTAAATAGTGGTGGAACTGAAAAAGCATTCTGGGTACTGATGTGCAAATGAGCGCACCAAGCTTCCAACTTCCAAAATGCAATACTGCATTAACACTTAAGGCCACACAGTGCCCTCAGCCTGTATGCCGGATTTCTCCTGCTTTTGATAGGAACTATTTACTGCTTGCAGAATATTATCGGTAGCTTTTTATTACTGCATTATGTATGCACACACCTTGATATGAACATGTATTTTCAGAAATTTGAGGTTGTCTGAGTGGTAGCAAAGCTGACAAACCCAGCTCAAATACACCGTATTATATAGATAATAAAGTGCTCACATCCTGTAAGTCTGCATGTGTGTGTGCCACAGACACACGAGTTGTACTTGCTACAGTGAGGAAAATGATTATATTTAAACGTACTGGCCAGGCTGCATGCGCACACACGTAGAGCAGTTAAAGAATCTGGAATTTGCTTATCTTTCCTAGTGGCTTTGGTCAGTTGTGCGCCTTTCCCCCCAGTGGTTTATTAATTTGCTTTCTTTTTAGTCCCCAGCGTCCTGACATGGTTCCTGCTTCCTATTTCAGTTCCCTCCTTGCCCGTTCTTTGTCTCTCCTCTAGGCAGGGGGAGGGGCGCTCACTGCACTTTCCTCAGAACTTTCTCCAGTTGCCATGGAATGTTCTGGTTTCAGCTTCCAGCCCTCCTGCTTAAAAAGCACCATCCAACACACCCTGCCTGCTTCTTTAGGTAAAAGAAGCTTTTCACCCCAAAGCATGGCTGTTTCTTGGTAAGTGACCCATTGACACTTGCCATGAGGATGCCAGATCAGCATGCTGGGAGCTCATATTCTGAGTACGTGGGTGGATGCTCGTTAAAGATGACCACCAGCACGTTGCACTCCCAAGGAAATCACAAGGCGACCAACATAGCCATTCGCTTTAGCTCCTCAGCACCCTGACATGGTAACGGCTGGATCTCTCCTTTTAGTACTTCCACTCTTACTATACTGGCCTCCCCCGCCTTACGGCTTCAGCAACACATTTAAAGGACCACTTCTTAGAACTTTATCTGGTCCCAAACTTACCACGTCTCAGAATATGAGACTCAAAGTAGTCATTCAACTAGCATTTGTTACAATGTAGCCAAATTTCTTCTATTTGCAAATAAGCAGTTTGTGCCATACTGAGACAAAAATTGGCTCATCAGTACAAACAGACTTGGAAGATGAAGTTCCCTACATTTAATGTGACGACTAAATGTCATTTCCCCATACTTAACTATGTAAGTGTACAGGTATGATTACCTTTGAACTCATTTATCATCACAACTAGCTAGTCACTGTCTCGAAGACAAAGTTCCAGATGATGTGAAAGAGGTTTAAATTTTAATTTAAAAATTTATATTTTCAGTATACAGAATTTCCTCCCCTTTCCAGATGATTCCTAATCTATTTTCTCTGACATCTTCTGCACTGGGATCTGCTGAACTGCTTTTGAATTCACCTCTCAAAATAAAGGCATTTTCCTCAGCTACTTTATTCAGCTTTTCACTATTTCCTGTCTCACTTCTGCTCATGGGAATTCCTGAGCTGTCCCTAAATGTTTTGCAGCTGTCTGGTCCCTGCTGAAGCACTTTGATTGGTATAGCAATAATATTAAAAATCCTCTTTTGCTCTGAACATATGTGTACCATTTGGGACTGTACACTGTACATGGCTCACTTCACTGCAGATCAATTGCTACTGGCCTTACTCCGAAGTGCAGACCTTAAATTGGTCTGCAAATACAGGAGGTAACAAAAGACTGCGTTACAGTCGAATCTATTCAAATATATTTGGGTATATGTTAATCAGACTTGAGTCATACCTATTCGCTGAACATTCTCAACTCATGCATCTGTGTTGGTCTTGAGGCTACTGAACTTTTTCAGAATAGTTTCCATTATTATACTCTTTAAGAAGGTGAGTTAGTCACTATTTCACATGGATTATAATATTAGCAGAGACATTTCTGCATAGCACTTGTGCCAGCTAATTCAGTCATATGAACCATTTCCTTTTTATGTGTGTTCCGCAGAAATGTATAACACTGTGCATTTCATGGCACACTTGCAATTTCAGTGAGTAGCGTCAGTTTTTTCTGAGCTTTCACTGGAATTTTAATTAACTGCGACTGATCTAACAAGCAATTAATTCAGCATTCATTACTTGTTAGGTTGATTATTACTTAAATTTAGTTTTTTAAAGCTTGCTCATTTTATTGGGAATCATCCCACGAGAATGCTAACCCTAGCAGCAAGGATTCTCAGACTTGGAGATAGCAGTTTCCTCTGTAATCCAGACGTGGGTTAGCGATTTGTCAGCCTTCTCCTCTAGAAGCAGACAAACAACCCCCTTGTTTAAAAATACCTAGCATTCTCACAAAAATTACAGCAACTGCTAATAGGAAGGTATATGATGCTATGAGAAGTATGCAGAAAGAGTTTTTTAAAAAGGGAAAACTGCACTGTTTGCTTTTCTTCTGTTTGATCACTCTCCTCACTGCACTCATGCGTTGTATAATCCATCTGTTGCATGGCAGTCTATGACAAAGTCTGGGGAGCTGATGCTAAACTACAGAACTTTTTGTCGTTAAACTAATTCAACACAGTCTTGGAAGCCAACCTTCCATACTTAATCTCCCTTTTGTTCCCCTCATTTCTTCACTCTGCCCAGTTTAACTTATTCTAGACTGCCTGGAACCAAAGCAACCTGAGCCATTCAAAACAAGATTGCCACATTAAGGATCTGGTCAAAATGGGAATACAACCTAGGATTCCATCTAATCGACTCCCCATGGTTTAGGCATCCATGCCTAGCTAAGCAAACCTGACAGACAACTTTCTCATGTAAAACATACATTACAATACAATCCTAAATATGCAATGCAAGTAGCAAATGTTTGGTATTTACGGATTAATTGCTAAACTACTGTGCTGTCCTGAGAAGGACCTCTCCATAAATACCAAGTAAACTGGCATAAAAAAATTAATCCAGGAAGACAACTAAGGATGGATACATCTGTATTTCTTACAACATTCAAAAGATACACAACATTCTGTCTATTGCCTCATGAGTCAATGAAGACGTGAACTGCATCAACTGGGAGAGTCGCTTCACCTCAGGCAATCGGTATTATGGTTCCATTGAAGACTCAGTAGTACGGACCTCAAAAATCTTACCTTTTGATAGCGGGTTCTCAAAACCTCTTTCCTCCAAACAGGTATGAGGCTGGCCCTTAGTCAGCTCCTTATAAACACCTTAGAAAGGTTTGTCTCCTCTTCAGCATGAGCAGTTCTTCCCTGAAGTACAATAATAGGGTTAATTAGCAGCCAGTTCTCAAATCAAAGTACAATTCATGGAAAAAAAACCAAAGGTAAGTTGCAAAATTGTAAAAGAAAAAAAAACACAGAAAAATCACCTTAAAATTAACAGATTCTCGATATGCCTTAACTTGCAATTACCCTTTTTTCACGAGGGAACTCTGGCAGGTTGGTTACAGTCCCATACCCATAATTCTTAAAATCATAAATAGTCAGGTCGAGGTTATAATTTGATACAGATTATTTTTCACTGGGCTGGTGATAATTGCTGAGATGATATGAAATTTCAAGAGCCTTGTTTCACCTGCAATCATGATTTGATTTCCTCCCGGTCACCTCCCTCCCACTTTTTTAAATCCTGCAGAAATCCCCACCACTAAGCTAGAAATGTAGTCCCTAGCAAGTCCACAAACACACATGTAGCATTAGTGCAGCTGTTTGCTGGTATATTCTACAGCTTCTGTCGTAAGGTGAATTACCAAAACCACAAGTGCTGTACTACTAGAGTGGCTCTTAAGCTAAAACGACCTTCTCAGTGCACTGTGAATAGACTTGATATCCACAAGTATTTTGCCATTGAAGTTACTTATTAGAATAAAAAGGAAGAAAAGAAAAATAATTAAAAAATACCTAACTAAGCAAGCACGCACTGCTTATTTTTAAGAAGGGTCTTTATGTGATTTTAATGAAGCATACACAATGCAAGTTATCACAATTTCATACTCACAGTTTTTACCATGTATTTTACAATGGTAAATTTTACATGGTTATCCAAAAGACTTGCAAGCCGCTTCTCAACATACTTAGTTTGCATCTCACATAAGTAAAACTCTTACTCAAGCTAAAATAATAGCTGTTTCAGAAAGAATTTCAGAATTTGGCCCATAATGAAACAGCTTATTTAAAATTGGTAGTTTGACAGAAAACACACTAAATGCATTAACTACTCAGCTCTCCTTTTGAAGTGATCGACAGTTATCATTCTCACAGGGCAGTGCTATGGAAACATTAAAAGTTTCAATCATTCTGCGGCAACTGCACATTCCTGTTGTGCAAAAATAAAACTGAGGCACAAGTAAAGGAAATGACTTGCTCAAAATCAATCCAGTCAGCAGGACTGGAGTGCATAGAATATGAATTTCTGAAGCCCATTTTTGCTACAGCCTTCATCATTCAGAGCTCACTAATGAGATATGTGCCATTTAAGTCACATTCCTGTCATTGTAGCTTGATGAAACACAAAATCCTGTTTTTTCCCAATCACTGATTCTGTACTGTGTCATGTTTAACTGTTTGATGAGACAGCCTTTATTTCAGATGCAGTTTTCCTGCATTTTCTAAACACCCTGTAGTTTATTGTTTCCCTTACCTTATTAAAAATATTATTAGAAAAGTGCTTATGTTATATACTTTCAGTTTATCAGTTAGTAATTCCTATGACTACTTGATCATTTGGGCTTTTTTACTCCATATTTGAATCTTTATTTGGTGTGGTCTGACATAGTAGGCAGTTGGCCACCTGAGGGATTGACTCTGCAACTGTTGTGCAATTTACAACCTTTGGAAATACACCCCCTCTTGCACTTCATCTAGATTTCTTAAATGGAATTCTCTCAACTTAAAAAACATACATATACATTTTAAGAAAAAAATGGCAATTCACATACTCCATCTTCCATCAGCGCCCACTATGAAGCTCAATTAACCTTTTGAGTGGATCTCAGTCTCTTGCATCTCTCTTCATTTTCTCTCAGATTCCACTGGGGGCTTTTTCCTCTTCTGACATTATATCCAATTTTCTATGAATATTTTCCTTGATTTTTCCCTTCTCTGACTGACCTTTTTTTTTTTTTTAATAAACTTTTATCATTTGCTCTCCTTTTTCTAGTTTTGACTGCTGTTCTCAGAGGACATCATTTATCCATTCCCAATTACCCAGCTTTCAGTCACTTTCCCAGTTGTCACATCTAACTTCCCATGGTCATAACCACCCTGTTCCCCAAGCATCACATAACATAAAACACCTTTATATTAAAAAATTCACAACAGTCATCACCGTAAATAAAAATAATTACACCCTAGTCACAACCTGGAACCAATCTCTATTGAACAAGCCTTTCTGACACTTAAAAGAGGGTGCTGTTACAAACTAATATGAACTACTTTAAATATTCTAACGAATTAGAAAGTGTTAATTTGGCTAGAAAAAAAACCCAGCCAAATTACCTTTATTAACTAAACTCTTACTCCCTTCAGGTCATTAAGGACAATACTCAACACTGAAAGAAGTTTTTAGGTGCCTAAATTCCTTATAGGATCTTCGCCTGAGTAACTTTCTCGAAAAAAAGGATTTAAGAGCATATACTGAGCAGTTGTGCATTAAGAACACTATGAATACCTAAACCAGGAAAACCAAACCCACCCAGTAACTTAATTTTCAAACCAGGTATTTTATTGACATCTTTGTTCAGTCAGCCCACACTTGGAAAAACAATTTTTAGTTAGACTCAATATATGGGATTTGGAGTAAGTTTGTAAGAACAACTATTACTGTTGCTAGCAACAAGTTCTGAAGTTAGCCAACACCTACTGCAAAAATAGAGGTGGTCTTAAACCCTGATTGAGCATTCAGAATTTGCATTTTTCTCAGTGTTTTTCCTGTTACTAAAAGGGACCACAAACGTGGACTGATTGTATGGCTGATTTCAGCTGAAGCATAAAGTCCAATTCCATCTGAAGTAAGTATGAAAAAATGTATACCAGGACCAAATCTGCTATGCCCTATGTTGAAAACAGATATTGTTCGCAAGGAATGATTAGAAAACCATGAACAAATATACACTGGTAGGTGCATTTATATTTACCCTAGCTTAGCTGAGCTAACATTACCAGGAATAGTAATCCCATTTTATATGAGACTCTATTTTAGTAAGCTCTGTATAAGCTTATATTAATGACAGTTAAAACTCTATAAAGAGTTTATGACATTAAAGGCTGCTTTTTTGATTAAGATGAGACAAGAAGAGGATATGCAGAGGCAGAAAGAGCACACAGCACTGTGGTTTCCATTGCACTAGCACTCTTTTTTTTTTTTACTGTAAGTTGAAGAAGATTTAATGATCCCTAACAATTCTATTAACCAAATTGTTACAAGGTTAGTTAAATTTTGTCAATCCTACAATACTTGGAATCCTGTCTGAAGATGTGGCAGGTGGTTCTGCAAGCATCATTAGAAACACTTCTACAGTATGGGCCCAGGAGAGTATATTTTTGTTTAAAAAACATGTTAAGTTTTACATTTAGATATGTCACATAAAAACAGACTTTGTAATAAATTGAGACAGAAGAGCGTTCCTGGAAAGGTTACTGAGTATGGAGAGAAAGGTTTCTATAAATGGTTCCAATTCAGACAAAATACAACAGGGAAACAAACTTGGAGACTCTAAAATCCCGAAAACTTATAAAAATATATTTCCTTATGTCATAAAAATATTTTTTATTCCAAATCCAACCGTTTGGCTTCTTGTGATAGTCAAAAGCTGGAGATACTCGGCTCTTTAAAGCTTGAAGAGGCCATTAAAAAAATCCTTTTATCTCTTTAATTAGCCTGCATTCAATGGGCAGTTACAGATGTCCCTGGGGCTAAGTGGTATGGCCTGGGCTCAGCTGAAAGGAGCCGCGAGAAAGCTTCAGTATGGAAGTCCTGGTTTTATAAAGCACCAGCTAAAGAAGGCTCTCCTACGAGCAGTGTAGCAGCTCTACCCGATTCAGCAGGGCTGTGGAATACATATGCACATCTACACACCTGGTGATGAGCAGTACTGCAAGTGGACTACAAGGAAGACCAGAGCAGAGGCAGATCTCCGCGTACGTCGAAGCGCCAGGTCCAGGTTAACCACAGGGAAAGGCACACGCCACCTCCCCTCACGGGAGGCGAGCGCCCCCGGCTCCATGCGCAGGCCGGCTGACACGCCTGCGAGCCACCCTGCCTCACCACGCACAGCCGTTCTCCCTCTTATCGCCGCACGCTCTCGCCACACCTCGCGCACGTTTTCTCTCATAGACCAACACCCAGAGCCTCAGCCTCACGTCGGCTGCCACGCTCGCTCCCAGCGCCACAACGCCAGCGCCTCTCTCTCAGATGAGCACCTCAGCCTCACAACGACCGTTTTTCTCCTTCACCCCCCTCCCCGAGCCTCTCGTCGGCTCTCTCGCACACCCGGCATCGTAGGTTCATGCCGATTCCTACACCCCCACAGCCGCCTCAGCCTCGCTCTCTCATACACACACACGTATCACACACTCTCTCCCTCGCTCGCTTTTCCTTGCGCCGTAGCCCGCCGCGCCCTTCCCCTCACACCGGTGCCCGCTCCCGTGAGGCGGCGCGAGGGCTGCTGCTGCGGCGGCGGCCGCACAGGGGGCGCTCGGCGCCTCCCGGCCA
>NW_008795323.1:1304003-1335147 GCF_000699145.1 Aptenodytes forsteri | reverse complement strand
CGGTGCCACTTCGTGAGGGGGTGACCGGGCCCTGCCGGTGCCGTTGGGGTCGTGAGGCGCCGCGCGGGAGCCGAGGGGTGGTGCGGCCCGGCAGAGCCTCTCCCGGTGGTGAGTCCTCGGTTCCGTGCTCTTGCAGATGGCCCGGACGCAGAAGAACAAGGCCACGGCTCACCACCTGGGGCTGCTGAAGGCCCGCTTGGCCAAGCTACGCCGGGAGCTCATCACCCCCAAGGGAGGCGGCGGCGGCGGCCCCGGGGAAGGTGCGTTGTTCTGCGGGAAGGCTCCGGCCGCCTCGGCGGCCTCTGCAGAAGTGGCCGCTCCTGCCTGCTGAAGTGCGGGGTGTGTGACGGAAATCGATCTAACGGGGGTGGCTCTTGTCCGCTCAAGTCGTTACAGACTCCCCGCTGAATAGATCGGAGCAGCCGCCTTCTCTCCCTCTTGTCCTTCCCGGTACAGGACCTTAGCTGTGGTTTCTAGGCCTTTCTAGGGCTTTGGGGTGGAGCCCTTGTTGAATCGTAAATGAAAGGACTTCTGCGTTTTTGCTAATATAATCTTGTATTTGCAGAAGTCTTAGGGGTTTTTACATGAAGAAGCATCTTGCAGCAGGCACCTATTTTTATATATAAAGGTGTGAATTGCGTAAGCTGCAGTGCTTAAAGGGAGTGCTCCACCTACACCCAAGTCAAGTATAGCCCACTGGGAAGTCTTGCAGCCTACACTTTATTGACAGGTACATGCCATGGAGTGTTACACAGACAAAGTGGTGCAAGGCAATATAGATTGTGAACTCTCTGTTTCATACTTTCATTCTCCTTGTTAGGGAAGCTTACTTGGCTTTCATTCAGGCAATATTAAAAGTAGTAGCGGGACTGCTGTCCAGATCCTTAGAAGATAGAAAATGTTGATCTTCAAACGAATATTTTTGCTCCTTATTTGCAGGTTTTGATGTTGCAAAGACAGGTGATGCCCGAATTGGGTTTGTGGGTTTTCCATCAGTGGGGAAATCTACTCTTCTAAGTAATCTTGCTGGTGTATACTCTGAAGTGGCAGCATATGAATTCACTACACTAACTACCGTGCCTGGAGTCATTAGATACAAAGGAGCAAAGATACAGGTGAGATCTTTTTGTGTCTGTGAGGATAAGATTGTGTATGTAGATGCAGTGGTGTTACGGCTGAATGGTCTAGCCTGACATCAGCAGGTTAGAAGTGACATGTAGAAGTGCTTGAGAATACATTGGAAATGTTGCCTTGAGGTACTAATTTTACCCTGCTTTTCACTTTGCTCTGGGGAGAAGTTCCTGTGGTAGTTCTCACATTCTGTATGAGATGATCTGTTGCATTGTACTAATAGGGCACCAGGGATAATACAATATATAAGAATCAAAGGGGAAACAATTCTATTCAGATTTGCAGTAGAGTCAGCTGGTTTAGGAGAAAGGTAAAAGTAGGATTTATTTTCTCCATGAAGAGAAATATTTTTCTCATGAGTTACTTTCCTTCTTCTGAACAAATAGCTACTTGATCTCCCAGGAATTATTGAAGGTGCCAAGGATGGTAAAGGCAGAGGACGGCAAGTCATTGCAGGTGAGTATATTAGAGCTGGAGGCAGCATCCTATCACTGGTTCAGTTAGTACAGTTTATGAGAATGAAGGGTTGAATCGCTGTTTCTGATGTCTTTAAAAAGCCGAATTGTATGCTGGAATTGAGCTGCCTGATGTGAAGCAGTAGCCATTTTTATTTTGTTCTGTTTTCAGTTCTGGCTTTATGCATTTGCTGAGTTCATGCTCGGCATTGATACTGCAGTGAAAGTATGTTACCAATTTTGAAGGCACATATGATCCCATATTAAACAAGGCTGCTGTCCTAATTTCTTTACCTAGCTTATTGTCATCATTCTGGGCTCTGAATGTAGACGGGAAGATTTTTTCAGCCTCTGTGATTCTTAAAACATGTAAGGATCTGTCTATCATCAGTGATGCTTGGCCAGCACTACAAACTTCACTCTTCTACTGGAATTTAAAAATAAGCAATGTACTGTCCTTCAGGGGTTTAATATTGTCATCAAGTCCACTGAGCCATATTTTGTGTTGTTTTGTCTCAGATTGTGTGAACGTACTTTTTTGAGAGATGACTTTCTTTTTCCGATTCTTAGTTGCTCGAACCTGTAATCTCATTCTGATTGTTCTGGATGTGCTGAAACCCCTTGGTCACAAGAAAATAATTGAGAATGAACTGGAGGGATTTGGAATTCGTCTGAATAGTAAACCCCCCAATATCGGCTTTAAAAAAAAGGATAAAGGAGGCATTAACCTTACAGCCACAGTAAGTTAGAAGTTTTCTTTAACCAAAATAAAAAAAAAAATTGCTTGAAGAAAGAAGCATTTGCAGTTAATGGTGTGCCCGGGACTATTCCTGTGCTCTGACTTCTTTAGAAGCTGAACTGCTGTACTGTTCTGTAGTCAGTTACTTTTCTTGGAGGCCATCCATACCTGCCCTAGGAGCCTGACCACTTCCCCACCCCCAAATCAGAGGCTTGGTTGCTTTCCAACAATTACAAGTTCCGAGGCCCAAAAGAGAGTGTGCAAAAACTGCCTCTTGCTTGGTGGCTACTGCATTCTTCTGGAGAAGATTGCTCAGAGTTCCAGGCCTTGCAACCTGGACTACTCCTCATTTCCCATTTCCCACTGAATCTTCAAAAGCGTAGAAATAGCCAGAGATACCAAAAATCAGAACTCTGCTCTGGGATCTAGGTATCTAACATGTAGTTGTCTGGGCACTGAACTAGTAGATACGTGGGTTTGTATTGCAACTGGTCCCACATTGACAGGAAACACTACTTCTGAAATGTCTGATTGCAGCTATCAGTGGGGCATTAATAGAAATAAAGCTGTTAGGATTTAAATCTTTTTTCCTTTTCCTGAGGCTAACTATGGTAAAATCATAGTCAAGTCCAATAACTTACAGTGCAGCTATTATTTCTAGTAATCTGTATGCAGCGATTGCTAGGTGATAGCATTATTAATTGTAATACTTGATTTGACTGTAAACGCTTCCATTCCTTAATACTGTGTCTATGTTCAGTGTCCTCAGAGTGAGCTGGATACTGAAACAGTGAAGAGCATCTTAGCAGAGTATAAAATTCACAATGCTGATGTCACACTGCGCAGCGACGCCACTGCTGATGACCTAATTGATGTTGTTGAAGGGAACAGGTACTGTTGGGACCCTGGGTTTGGCATACTTGCGATTTATATTCCAAAGAAAAGAACTGTCTCTGAGGTTTGCTTCCCGTGGAAGCTAAGCTAGCAATGTGGTATCAACAAGTGCTGTTTAGCACCTTACTGCCCTTTTAAAAAATGAAGCTTTTTCGAAGGTAGCGGTGTATTGCTGCTGGGCTGCTGTAATGGTATTTCCTTCTCTTTGCAGAGTTTACATCCCATGCATTTACGTCCTAAATAAAATTGACCAGATTTCCATTGAGGAACTAGATATCATTTACAAAGTACCCCACTGTGTACCAATATCTGCTCATCATCGCTGGAACTTTGACGATCTGCTGGAGAAAATTTGGGACTACTTGAAGCTAGTACGAATGTGAGTCCCAGTTGCTGCCTTCTGCGGAGTTAAGTGTAAGGCTGAGACTGAAGAATGTCTCAAGAATGGATGAATGATGATTATTTTGTAATGGTTTTCTGCTAGCATAGAGCTCTAGCTTTCAAATGATGATGTCTTTTGTCACTGAAGTATGTTTAATCTGTAAATCAGAGATTGTGCTCCTCTTTGTCTGTTGTGTGACGGACAGAGTTTCCTAACAGTCACAAGTGCTGTGTTTTGAACTTCTTGTAGGGGAATCAAATGAGGACCTTGTGAAATCAAGTCCAAAATAAGTTTTAAAAAATTCCTGAAAACATGGACTTCTGGTCAAATTTAGTGCAAAGTTATGAATTTCAGAGGTACCTCTTTTCAGTCTGTCATGAGTGACATGCATTCAGCTCTCTTAACAGAACTTAATTTAGTTCTTCATCTAGCCTTTCAGGTATTTTTACTATATGTTATTACAGGTTTACCTCATACTACTAATGCAATTCTTTGGGTGAATTTATGGATGAATCTATTCATACTCATAATGCAGTAATTGTAGTCTTTTAAACGTGTATCTATCTTCTTGTGACAATATAAAATTATTGTAAAAAGGGATTTAGTATGTCTAGGTATCTGGGCTATAGACTTTGTCAGTTTTTTTCCTAATATACATTGAGTTTTTCACAGAAAAAAAATCACAAATCAGAACCATAATACTGTAGATGTTCTTTTCCATCAACTATTCCTGTTTCATCTTCTTTTAAGCAACTACAGAAAGCTCACTCTAGGGATAAACCTTCACAGTTACAAGGGAGAACCTGCTGCAGCCATTGGCTACCCAGGTGCCTTTTCAGCTTAAGAACACCAAACAATTTACAGAGTATCTATCGTCACCACTGAAATAGTGGAACTCAGCACAAGCGCCTAGGATGACAGTGCGAATAACCTATGAGATTTCACGATGGGTTGAGAAGAGGAGGTTTTGGTATTGACTGACTGTTCCATCTGCGTTACAGCTACACCAAACCTAAAGGGCAGCTCCCAGACTACACCTCTCCTGTGGTACTACCTTACTGCAAGACCACAGTGGAGGATTTTTGCATGAAGATCCACAAAAATCTCATTAAAGACTTTAAATAGTAAGTATTATTGTAAAAGAATAATCTATAGAGAATAGAAAATAATCTGCCTCCTGGTATATTCTTTCATTTTCTTGTAAACTAGAAGGGAAAACAGGGTTTGATGTTTTTGATGCTGAATGGACTAGATCTCCCTATGACAATTAATACTTAAATTACTATATTTGATGTTCCTATGCTCTTTCCTGGATAAATTTCCTCTACAGGGAAAATGTTTTATCTTTATATTTGAAAGCAGCACTAGATGCAGCATTATGGGCCATCATCCTGTATGCACAAGTATTTCGAACGACTTCATACTTTGTTTTGATCTGCTTGTACTCTGGTTCACACAGACCACTCAGCCAGGTACTTGCAGAACAAAAAGAGCTCTTAAGCATTGCTTTCTGTATTAGCTTTGTGACAGAAGTAGCTGTTGTTCTGCTGTTTGCGTATTATACTTCTAAGCCTTTCAAATTTTATTTTTCTTCTCCTTTCAGTGCATTGGTCTGGGGTTCATCTGTTAAACACAACCCTCAGAAAGTTGGTAAAGACCATACTCTTGAAGATGAGGATGTTATTCAGATTGTGAAGAAATAAAGTTGTTCTGACGTGGTTTGCCACTGTGCCTGGAATTTGTCATTAGTTGTAAGTGGCAAAGAACAGGCTGTTTCTTTCAAATCTATAGCAAATGGGTATTGTTTTTTTATGGCAGTACCTTACTGCGTGGTAAAACTCATGTTTCTGGCCAACGTGTACTGCACCGTCCCATTCTGGCAGAACTTACGGATGAGAAACTCATGTTAAGTGACTTTCACAAGGGCAAGATCTTACAAGGAAGCTTTGATGCCCGGGATGATTTTCTGCTGCATGTACATGTCTATCCAAATGGGAAAAAAGTTCACACATCAGAAACTACTTTGTTCTAAATTAGAACAAAACATGAAGAGCAGAGGCTGGAGAACCATATCTTACGAAACAATGCTAGAGGACACAGTTCTAGCTCTTGTTTGAATACTTCAAGGCTATCAATAGTCCTGCAGTTATGGAAAAGATGGTAGGTTCTACTCATGAGCAGTCACTTTTTCAGTTGTTCATGAGTGGAAGTAAGCGATGCCTGTGTTCTACTGTGTTAGTGACTGGAAGCTTTTAAGTTTTCTCTAAACTAAGCAGGAAATTCTTTTAAGAAGTCAGATAAGTTGCACAAGAGAAGCAGACTGCTCTAAAGGCAGTGGATCTATTGCTTTTTAGTAGAAATGAATAAAGTTAGAGCTCTGACCTGAGCAAAAAGCTTATCAAATGCATCACCCTCTAGCATTTCCTCTCCTACAAAAAGGAAGTAGGGGTATTTACTTAAATATGTCAGAAATGCTCCCTCTCATGTTACTATGCATATAAGAAGAGAAGTACAGTGATTTCAGACACCCATTCAAGTACTAAATCCTTGCAACAGTGGTTGCTACTCAGCCTGGTAAGAAAACATTTTCCCTAATATTTTTTCTAAGCTTAGAAGTAGATTCCTGCGTAAGTGAGCTGAACTACTGCAGCTGTGCTGGGGTTATCAGCCTTGACTGGAAGGGGGCAGAGTAGAAGCTACGAAGAGCAAACCTCATTCACCCTTTCTTCAGGGCTGGTTAGTTTTACGAGTTGTTCTGGTACACTGGAATCTCATTCCTTACACTTAACCATGGCTGTACAAAAACATTTAAATGCAGCAATTCCATTGTACGTCTTTAGTGAGGCCAGTTACCTTCAAAGCAGACTGTTCCTCTCCCCTACATGGAAGATAAGTTTTCTTACTTGGAAAACATGGAACTTTTCTGCAGATTCAGCTCAAACAAGAACAATGCTAAAAATTAGTCAATATACTGACATTATAATTTAGTTTAAGAGCAGTTGATACAGACAGCTGGTAGAATCAACTTTATTTACAGAATGTTACTGGGAAAGTGTCAAGTTAAAAAAGTATGAAAACAATCTTACAAGGACAAGCTGGTGATTGCATGTTTTACAGATTGTTTTAGGAACAACCACTAGAAGTATGGGTGACCCCCAACAGATTCCACATTGGAGATTTCAGCTTGCTATTTCTGTACAACATTGTCTCTGCTGGACTGAAACAAACCCACCACAGCATGCTGGCAATTGTTATAATACAGTCAAGTGATTTTTTTTTTCCCCTGCTGCTGGTTTTGCATTCAGTGAGACCTAAGAAAGAGCAAGTCCGTGAGAATTCTGGTTTTGCTTTCACCTTTTAAAAAAGAGCACAATGGCCTAAGCTAGATAGAGGACATGACAGCAGTACTAGACTCAACACAAGTGAGAAAGTGAAGTGAGGAACCATGCAGTAGAAGGATGGAAGAGAACACTTAACTGTTCAGGAAAGTGAAACGGGCTTAAAAGGAACATAGTATTTTAAAACCAAATATACACAGTAAGATCACAAAATTACCCCATCCTCCCCCTTTCAAGCCACAGAACAAGACTCCAAGGGCAAGTTTCACAGTAACTGCATCGGTAGATGCATGCTAGATTTAGGACAGTTCTTGGGACTCCCTTCTATAAATAGAACTGAAGGCAGTATAGAACATACCACAGCTATGACTGAGGAGTTGAAGGGTGAGGATGTAAAGGCTCCATTTTGATGACCTTTACTAACTGGTTTGAAAGATTAAAACAAGGAAAATACTGCAGCTAAACAAGGACCAGCACCAGCCCTCTTGACAGAACTGTGACCAGTAGGTACCTACAGTCTCTTTGCTTATGGCAGACTAAGATCTGGCTTTATCATTACTGTACCAGGTCCCATCCTCAAGGCTGTTTTGAAGACTAAACAATTCTCATTTGATGGCAAGGAATCAGACCTTTGTTATACAGACAGCAAGATGTGGGCTTTTTACTTTGACACTTTAGCTACACTGAGTGCACAGTACGTGACAGAAGAACGTGAGAGGGAGACCTAGAAGAGATGAGCAGCAAGAAAAGGCAAAGCAACTTTATCCTGTTCACTCACACTTAGGATATGCAACTTTAATCTTAAAGAAAGTCCCACATGTACAATGGAGAAAGATCCAAACCATAGGCACAACTAAAGCTCAACTGTTATCAGCTACTCTTATGTACAGCTGTATAGATTCAAAAAGGCTATTCTATGTGTATATATACAAAAGATTGTTTATACACAAGTCTGTACACAAGGGTCTATACATTTAGTTTTCTGCAGGAGGAATCCATAGCTGCTACCTCTACACTAGAGAATATCAGCACTTCATTCACATATCTTACAAAAACAAAAAATAGACACTTCCAGGATTAAACTGGCTTTGTCTTGCATCTGAATTTCTTCAGGCTTCACTATTCAAGCCATAATGGATCCTTTAGTCTTGATGCAGACATGAGACCAGGACAGGTGCCATGTGCTTTAGTCTCTCAAAAAGAAATTTTGCACAGAGTGCTAAAAATAAAAGCCCCAAAAAACAAACAGAGGTGAAGTCCTGACTATGGACATTTTTATCCAGTCTAAAGAATCACAAGTGTCCCACCCAGTGGTCACTGTTCACTGCCGGTATTCCAGTTCATCTACACTGATGACTTTGGATGGCATGGAAGGGAGAGGCTGCTGCAAGACATCTGAACCAAACCATTTTGCAAGGCCAATGGGAGAGCCACTTCTCTGGCTGGGGCGGTGGTCAAGCTGTGTGTGCCCATGAGATAATCCAGTCCGAGACAGCACATTCTGAGGGGTTGTTTGCGCACCAGCGGGTGATCCCTGTGCTCCAGTGCCTGTGAAATGTAAAGCTATTAGAGGCGGAGTAATACGTTCACCCAACTGAGATTTGCCCAGAGCAATGACTCGATAAGGCGTGCGAGCTGAGTGTAGCTTTTACCCGTTCTATTAGCCTTGGGAAATCCAGACCCCACATGTTTATTCTCTTGTTAGTACTCCTGTAAACTGCCTGACACTGCCAGTTCTGGACACAGTATCATGCAGGTTTTAACTGGAAGACCAGCATCAAATAGCATTTTGTTTGAGATAGGTGGGTGGCCTCTCACCCAGCAAGGAAGGAAAGACTGCAATACATGCTGCAAGGGGCAGGTCTGTCAATAGCAACATGTATCTTGAAACTGAATGCTTCACTTGGACTTTCTTCTGGCATAAGAGAGAGTCTGCAGTGGCCAGAACTGCTCTGATACCCACACAAGGTTAGCAATTATGAATATCTAAATTACTGAAGTAGCTTCCTGTTAGCACAGTATACTGAAACAGGCCAACAAGTATAGTACCTGGAGCAGGCTAGTCAGTGTTCTAAAACTCACTCCTGTTTTATGTTTTAGCCTACCTGATCGCTGTAGTTGCTGTTGCATCATCGCTAGCTGCAAAGGTGTCCCAGAGCGTGGATTTAAGATGTGATGGCTGGCTGTTGGTAGTGGATAAAAAGGTTGGCCAAGGATGGGAGCAGATATTCCCTGCAAGTGAGACAGGTCCACTCCAGGAGGAAGCATACCTGTGAAACAAGAGTGAGGAAACTTCTTACCTAATAAGCATGAAGAACTGCAAGCAAAACAAACGTTTATATATTTAAATGGGTTGGAATTTGTTGCCTGGTTTTAAAGGTAAGTTTTGATGTAATAAACATTACCAGTAATGAGTATCAGTTTGTGCTGTTCCTAGCACAAAGTCAGTCTTACAGAGAACATGCATTAACTTAAGGGGGAAAAAAAAAAGTATGGATTACCTGCTTGCAGTAGAGGAAGATGTTGCGGATGAACCCCCTGTGCCAGCATTCTCTGGACCAATCCTGGATGCAGTTGATGAGCAGGTCGTACAATTGGTACATGGGGAACAAGGGGTACTTGATGAACAGGACGAAGAAAAGGGCCTCCTGGTACTGGGGAGGCCATTGTAGGAGTCTTTCTACCAGTTGATTTAGGCCTGTAGTCTTGCTCTTTGGTGCAACGATTTGCTTGGGTAAGAGGTGTGGAACATGCAGAGCGTTGCAGTGCAGGTAGTTTGGTACCTAAGGTGGGCAAAGTTTCTTGATCTGCATTCTCCACAGAACTAGACAGTAGGTTATCTGTAGCTAGAATTGAATACAACTATTATAGTCCACAGCTAGAGATTACAGCTAATGAAAATTAAAGCTAATAACTGGCTTTGATAGCTATATTCCAGGAGTAGCTGAACTTTAGTCATATGGATTTAATAGTAAGCATCTGTCTTTCCTGGATGCTTTTGGCCAAATTATATCAAAACAGTAATGAGAAGGAATATGTTCCACAGAAATCCCTTGACAGCAAGCTTAAATTAGGTCACAATCAGCAGTGACTCCACCTGTAATTCTTATTTTTCCTCTTTCTTAGAAATTTTGAACGGGCAGCATGGATGAGTCAGTCCCAAAGGAGACAGGAGGTACAAGGGATCCTCCCTAGACAAGATTATAATTTGGGGTTGTGCCAGAAATCTAGCCTGAAGTGGTTTTTCAGTTTAGATGTGTCTCGGGGTTAGCAGCAGCCTTCTATGTCTGACATCTGCTTGGAAAGATTTGGAACACTAAAGCACCTCAAGAAGCTACTTCCACAGACCATATAGATCAGTTAGACAAGGCCTAAAATATCTTAGAGTCATCTGCTACCAGTTGAGGTAGCAGTAACAGTTGGAGTGCTAAAAAGACAAAAAAAAGTCAACTGTATAATAGGAACTGCAAGCTACCTCTGTAGTTACCAGTACTGAAGTACAACATCATGGCAATTAGTTACCAGTACTGAAGTACAACATCATGTACTAACTAACAGGCATGTTAGTCTTACTGGGTCAGGCAATCTGTATCAAGCATTTCCTTTTAATAGCCACTTACATCAGTTAGGGTGACAAAATGCTTCCTTGATCTGCTACACTTAAAAGAGCTTAATTGGTCTCAGCTTTGATTGTTCAGTTAAGATGTCTTGAGAGCACTATAAGCTGTCTGTATTCAGTTAGTGGTGTAGAGAGCTATGGAAGCATTATTGTTAATATGCTTGTTCATCAAGAGCAGTTGCAAAGAAACAGTTTTAGTCCAGTGTCACTATTGTGTCACTATTGCTCACAAACTGACAGATAAGAAAAAAAAGGATTTAAACCCAACACTGCTGGAAGAGTGCACCTGGAAGTGCATCCCCTCCGTAGCTCTAACCCTTTCTCTTATTATAGGCTCATTTTTACACCCTCATCTCCACAGATCGGGAATGTCTAAAGTTAGCTTGGGCATATTATGTGCTGAAGCTCTTTGATTCTATTCCAAATCTCTTGTGTGTGTTATTTTAAAGCCATTACAATACCTTCATTTGGCCTCTGATTTTCATCTTTACCATCACTGACTTTCATTTTCCCAGAAACTGGCTCCTCTTTGCTTTTCTCCTTGCTCTCGTACATCTTGCGAATCACCGAGGTAGGTGTAAAGGAAGGAGACAGCTGCAGAGAACATAGTAAAAAGCAACGCCTTACTCGGTGCTCATTATCTAGGCCACACTATCTCAGTTGTGGGTGGACACCAGTTCTAGCACACCCTTTCCATTTAAAGCTCTTTTGAATCAGCCACTGTGTGCCCATCATTTTACTTCACCTTGTTTCATAGCTTTATTCTATAGTTTAAGCACTTCTCTTTAGCTTTTGCGGAAGTCCGATACCTTTATTAAAACCAGCAGATGTTCTCAAAGTTAAATATACCTTTAACAGGATTGAAGCTGTATTTTAAGTTACAGCTGTTTCCTTTTTGCTATTGGTTCAGAACAGCAGCTCAACACGAGTTCCTACAGAGCTGCCTTATCTGTATTAACTCAGGGCTGACAGATCTGCAGAGAACTATTGTCTCATTTGTATTTTTCCCCCAACGTTACACAGCATCTGTGGAAGCTACTCATTTGATATACAAACAAAAGTACTTGTTTGATTTAACAGCTCATAGTCTGTGTTAGTCCTGAGCTGCGAGCAAGTACTTGACTCATTTATTGGAAAATTTACATCAAAGCAACATTCTACATAGTACTGAAGGCAGTGAGGCAACACCTTGACTTTGAGATTTTATTTATTTTCAGAGTGACCCTGAAGCTCTTAGGTAATATTTCAACCTTACAGACACTTAGATTAGTCACTTCATACCTGAAGACCAGTGTTCTCTAAAGCAGCTAATGGTTTTCAGCACTCGTCTTCTGAAAATTTGGGTACCAAAATACGAGGGCCTGAGTTTTCATAGTTATCTTCCTTTGGTTTCAGAAGACCAGGTCAAGGTAGTATTAATGGTTCTTCTTCAGTTTTAGGTAAGATAGTGGTCAGAAAAGGCTGTTTTCCAAAGCGAAGACATTGAGTTAAGCATGAAGTGTAATTCATTCTTGCATCATGTGGCCACCAATATAACCATTATTAATGGTTATAAACAGTTGATTGGTAATGGTTATAAATGAATGTTTAACTCCTCTATGGTATCCCTTTCTCTCATTGATTACAATTGCTATAGTCTAGTTACTGCAGACACTTTTACAGCTTTTCCTACAATCATTATACATTAGGTACTGACCATGCTGGTAATGGATGCTGTAGGGGCTGGAGAAGATGCATTCCCTCTGTGTCCTGGTGCAGGTGATTTAGTCACTCGCTGCTGCCTGTTAACAGACAGGAAGTTAGTAAGAAGCAGCTCTACTCTTGGCACAGAATGGAAGGCAGGATTGCCAAGAACCAGTACAAGCTCGAGTCACTAGTACTAACATCTAGTGAAAGAAAATACGCACTTAAAATCAGTTGACAGAGTACCCCTTAAATTTTGCAGTCAGATACTCACCTGTTTCTGTAGCCATCTCTGCTTTTGTCTATTTGTGGTTTACCAAAGCCATGCTGATAGTAGTTTGCTGCCTGTATGGCTAAGTCATGTGGCAATGCTAGTCCCTCTAATGCAGCTTGCTGTATTTCCAAGGGACTCATCTGAAGTAGAGTTGCATAAAAAACACACAAATCAGAGCTTGTATTTGGTTGGGTGTTTTTTTAAGATACTGAAGATTTACTGCTATAGCTACGAATGTCTTCGAAGTGTCTGTCCACCAACAGCCATCTGTTTTATGGACAGACAATAGAAGTTTCAAAAAATCTTGTACTTCAGGTACTTTAAGATGGGTCCAATTGCAGTGAGGTTTTGAGACTGTATTAAATTAGACTTTGCATCCTCACACTCAAAATGAACTTAATTAAGCATAAACATCTGAATGCAAGAGTTAAGTATGTGTTTCCACCAGTTAGTTCTAGACCACACAATATAAAAAGAGATGAATACACATTAAGCAAAAAGCATTTAATCTAACCTGTGCAGCAACTGGACTCATGGGCTTCCTTACACCTGGAAATGGATCACCAAGCAATTGCTGAGAACCTTGTCCAAAACCTAAAGAACATTCAACAGTTGCATTTAAAAGGACTAACAGTTTCTTTCAATACATACAATCTACATCCCCAAGTTAAACAATTCTACATGAATTAAGGATTCCTCCCAGCTCATCCCTTAA
This sequence comes from Aptenodytes forsteri, assembly GCF_000699145.1. Taxonomy (NCBI): domain Eukaryota; kingdom Metazoa; phylum Chordata; class Aves; order Sphenisciformes; family Spheniscidae; genus Aptenodytes; species Aptenodytes forsteri. Next base: position 1,321,917 of record NW_008795323.1, on the reverse strand, counting down.
GTCTACACAGAGCTATGTCTTTTCCTTGTCACTAGGCTGGAGAGCTACAGGGAGGCTACTGGTAGTGTTTTGCAATACAAACGGCCAAGTAGTTCCTGAAAATTGGCTTCTTATACAGTAGCTGAGCACATTACTCCACACCAGAATTTACTGTGAAGTCTAATTGATCTGTCAGACATCTACACTTTTTGGAGATTAGTTTAACATTAGAGACTAGTAAGTAAAAAGGCATCTTGCACTCAAGAGGCAGAGACTGACCTAGCTGCCCACCAAGTGCTGCGAAGTTCTTATTGTTCTGTAAAGCATTCTTTAAAACAAACTCAAGTAAAAGAAAAGAAAAAACTGTTTTGCAACCACTCTCACCAATGGGTGAAGATATTCTATGACGCAGGTAATCTGCAGAAGCAGCTCGAGTTGGAAACACAGGTGGAATAGGGGGAGAAGGTGCTCTTTGTGTCAGTAAAGAGGCTGCAGGTTCCAAACCACCTATCAGGCCACTTAAGACATTTGATGAAGCAGGTCTGGTAATGGGTGGACCAAGAAGTTCCTAAGAATGAAAAATGTTCAAAATACAATCAATTTATACAAACGAGCTCATTTTACTAGACTACAGGCTACACTATTCATAGCAAGTTAAAGAGACAAGGTGGACTTGTGCAACTAGATACACCAAATCTGGATTGCCCTTAGAATTAGGCACTTAGCCAGGCTTTTCATTTTCAAGTTGTAATCATAGGAAATAGCATGACAAGACAAATTTCTAAGTAAACTGAACTAGTGACTAGTTCTCTTTCCTCTATAGGAAGTCATGTCTGACTACTGATGTCATAATTGCCTTAAATGTCTTCTTTTCAAATAATTTTTGTTTTCCTATTGGGAATGCCCTTTTAAGTACTTTCCCCCACCAATAAGAAGTACCTGTAGAATATTCTTTGATAGAGGCTGGCCTGGCATCTCTGGAGGTGACAATAAGTGGCTCTCAAGACTCTAAGAAAATGAAAACATTGTAAATTAGATGTAGATACAACAAGCATCAGACTCATTAAGAGACAAGCCACATTTGTCTCAGTGACAGAAATAATTTCACCTGTTCTGTTAGAAGCATAGTTTATGCATCAGTCAGATTAAATTCCAGCAAAGCCAAGGGCTGAGCTGGCTCATAGATCTTCCCTAGCTAAGAAAACGCCTAGTGCTAGATTGCATACAGGTAGTCCAGTGTGCCTTATTCAAGTTTGAGTAAGATATATGAATACATATAATTGTGTAAACTGGAGATGAACCATTGGGCCAAGTGGTCAACTGAAACTATGCACAAACTGAAAAGTGTTTGTATATTAGAGAAATTATTTAAGATATTCTTCTATGCATCAAAATTACATGTCAATATAAAGGGACAGTCAGAAACAAGAGTCTTGATTTAAGTGTGAAATCAGTCTGCAAATTCCTCACAGGCCAAATTTACATTCTTTACTATCTTTTAGTGAAGTGGGATGAGGCTAAAAGTCCTTGGGTAGAGTTTGGCAGGAAAAACAGATGCTTTAGACTTACTCAGTTGTTAGAAGTATTTTATGATGCCAGAAGTAGTTATTGAGAGCTTTGGGTCAAGCATACTGTTTAGGCAGTTAGTAGCAAGATGAAATTTCATACTACAATCTCAGTCTAAAGCCTAGTATCAGTTGTTTAATATTAATCTTTCAGCTAACAAGTACTCAGTTCAGTTTTATCTTAGTGCAAATAATTTTAAAACCCAAGTTTAAAATATTAGGTTGTGCACTGACATACCTCTATCAAAACAAAAGTCATCAAAGCAAGACATCTGAGCTTCAGGTAAGCGTTAATTGTACGCATACTACAAGCATTTTAAGAGATGCCTTTCCATAGCAGCACTGAGGCAACCATTAAACCACTAGCAAGTCTTCCATAAAGAGTGGACTGATGATATCTGTTATATAGACAGTACCTTTTCTACAGATGTATTTGTTCTTATTAAATAAGGTTCAGACAGGATGAGTTCAAGTGTAGGAGAATCTTAGACACTAGTCAAAATGTCCTCTATAGTAGGAGATTCAGCCCTTTCATCATACAGGGCCTTTTTGGGGGCAAGTATTTATAGTGTTCAAGTCCAGATATTAATCAATTTGACTAGATATTCACATAGGTCCACTTTCAAGGTGGCAATTATTAGACTTCTCACATTAATTAGAGTTCTGAGCCTTTCAGAAACTTAACGTGAAATCATCCCTGTGAACTCTGACCTGAAAAAAGGCCCACTTTCAGTTACTTTGGCTAGGGAAAAGAGACCAAAGCACCTCCCTTACATTCAGAATATTGTTGCTTGGAGGGGAATGTAAGCCTGTATTTAATATCATGCTGCTGTATCCAGTCAAGGCTCACATGTTATCAGAAGGGTTGTGTAAGGGGTTTCCAGTTCATAACACATCTTAGCACAGATCCATTTACAGTTCAGAAGAACCAGATGTCTGCTACTTACATTGACTTTGGGCTGTGAAGGTAGAGTCCCACTTGCCTTCATACTGCTGACCAGTTTGTTAAATGCAGTCATATCTCCATCTTTCTTGATCTGTCTGGAGCCAGTGACATTCAATGCTTCCTCCATTTGCTCGGCCATAAATGGAGTAGCAATTTTCCCCTCCTGATCCACTTTCAGGCCTTTTAGCCCAGCTTCAACTTCTTCCACTGAAAGTACAACTCCTGAATGTGCTGAGAAATACAGGAGAAATACTGGTAAACCATGGTTCTCTGTTTACAAGTGAGCTAATAATTCTTGTGCAGGTGTTTTCAAACAACTTGTATTCAACAAGGAACAGCCAGAAAAACTTATCTTCTGATATTCAAACTAGCTGTCAAACCATGTCTGACCTGTGTTTAGACTGATATTCTAATATTTAAATTAGGAGTATTGCCATGCACAACTACAGGCATGTAAGATTCCACAAGAACCTGTTTAGGTTTCAACTGATAAGCTCTCACTAGCTTTTATTTATCCTGCAAGACATGTCATTACCACATTTTACAACTTCACCTGCTTTTAGTAGAGAATATTCATCTGACAACAGAGTTAGTTCTCTTTCAATTAGGAAAGTTCCATTTATCTTATACTCCAGGAGATCAGATGGTCTTACAGCCACAGTGTAAGCGATGTCAAATTGTCTGAAGCTATCATAAGTAGAGAGAATACATACCTGGAAAATTTAGATACTTTGGAGACTCAGTTACACACTTAGTTTGGTGTGCATAAAGTTTGAAGTAGATTTTTTTTCCCTCAGAAATTAAAGCCACTATAGAAAGATTTCACTGGCATAACCAGAATAAGGTACGAGTGTTATTAAGCCGTACTTTTTCCCTGTGTATACACATATAAATATCTATCAGTGCCCAACATCAAGGCTAGACATGCTTTATGGACCTACTAACACACATCACAAGGTATGACACCTTAAGAGAAAAGGAAGAAGAGACAGGAGCATGCCATGGGTTGCTGTAGCAGATGGTGGACCAAAGAAATAAGATTTACTGGAAATTTGGGCAAGAAGGTGGAGAAAAGAAACAATGATGCAGACATGCAGTATGGAACATGAGGAAAAACATGATGTTGGTGGAGAGGAATTGACCTGAAAACTCCACAACACTTGAAGAACTGTACAGCATTTTATGGGAATACAGAACCCACATCAGGTACTTTTGAATGAATGGAAGCTTCCCCACAAGTTTTTGTTCCTTCATCCTTGCTTTGTGAGGATCAAAGTTTAAAAAGCTTTTAGTAGGAAAGTCAGACTAAGCAGAACAACAGAAAAGACTTGTAGTTCTATTTAAGTCAAATTAAGAAAAAGTTCTCCACATGTTAGCCAACACTCCCTACTCCCAGACTGGATGCTTAAGAATATTTGCAGGGCTTGGATGCTTTCCTTCCTAGCTACTTCACACAAATCACAGAGTAGCATTACCTTTTGTTCAGTCCAGCTTACATGGCAATACATGCTGCTTGCCAAAGAGAAACCAATTTGGAATTAGACCGTAAGATTTCAAAGAACACATGCATTTTGTACCCTCCATGCATGCTATGGGCCCAAACATGCAAATCTCTAACTTGGATCTGCCCTTGAACATTAAGCTTAAAGTCAGCCCTGAACTCTGTTTAGAACAGCCGATGCTAGCAAAAGTGAATTCTAACAGACTAAGTTCCCTGAAATCCTGTGATTCTAGCCAAGTTAGCATAACTAAGACAATCTGTTCCTATGTTGTAGCTCTATGTTAATTATTTAATTCATGCACTGAACAGCAAGCACAGACCACTGTGCTTCAAGTGCTAGCAACAGCCATGAGAAGTTCAAGTTTACAGTATGCACTTGGAAAAATTGACATCCTCAAGCCACTGTTCATCTTTTTAGATACTGATACTTCATGGATCAATGTGATCCATTATAGATGCTTGCAAGAATGACTTACACGTTAAGTTTTTGGTAAAGCCAGAGTTTAAATGCCACACAATTTCAGAGCTGGCATTATCAGTCTCCAGTATGAAAAATGTATGTAAATGCCATAGACAAAGCTGGAAACTTAGGTCAAGACTTGCATCATCTTAACTTATGATTATTACTGGCCAGTAAAGCAGTCTGACGGAGTCCTGATGTCATCCTGTGATTAGGATGAAAAGAAGCAGTGACGATATTGACACAACTGAGATTTGTTGAATATTGGGGTTTCAGTACTGTAAGTAAACCTATAATACTTCCTACTCCTGGACTTGGCAGTTGAGGTTTCCAGAATACCAAGCCTCTTGCCTTGAGATACTGCATCACAAGAACTTGACAATATCTGAAGAGGCACTTACTGCTCTCTCTAAGCTTTTCCTTGTTGGCTGAAAGACTTGAGAGAAGAGGTTTTAAGTCCACTTTGGCTTTCTGTAGCATTTCTAGGATGTCCACTTTGTTTTCAGAGTGGTCTTCCAATGGAATGGGAGCAAAGTAGTTTCCAGAGTTCTGGCCAGGGGAGAGAATGGCTTGCTCTAGACCTGAAACAGCAAAACCAGGAGCACTGCGACATCAGTTTACCAACCCAATGCCTCAAGATGAACATACACTGGTAACCAACTTCAACATGTCACTGAAAAGTTATGCCTCACACCCCTTGCCCAAGATCAGCTGGGAAGTCATCAGGAGCATGACAAGAACACTTATAAAAAAGAACTTATAGCTGCTTACTCTAAGAGCTTCCAAAAGAACATCAAGTGCTTAAACTGTGGGAGAATTCACTATCCTAAAGCTTTATCTGCCATGTTCTTACTGAATGAGTAGGAAGGAATATGGAAGGAGGCTATCTGACCCTGTATTGTCCTATAGTCTTACCTGCTAGCCTCTCCAGTTCCTCATGTGGTGTAGATCTCAAGCTGCTTGACCGACTTCCAGAACGACTAGGATTAGAAAACCACCTGCTGAACCTGCTGGCAGACACTGAACCTTCCCCCAGCACATCCTCTATCATCTAGATTATGGGGGGAAAAAAAAAAAGAGATAATCTTAACAGAAGCAAGATCAGCAACATCTTTGAGAAGCTTTCCTGTGCAACCAAGATTCTTCTGCTACAGACAACTAGATGCTACTCTCAGAGTTTAGAAGCTTTGAACTGCTTTTTTTCCCCTTTCCAATATGGCAGCATTTGCATAGTCAGTTAGCATAACCCATCATACATCTTTTATTTATACAAAATATTTGTTCAGAGTAAAACTATAACTGAAACAGCATAATCAGAGATTCCAAAGACCATTAACTACACCATTTTAAAGTGGATGTGCAAAAAAAAATTGAGAAGCATTTGCCACAAGAATGAAAACATATTATAATAACTAGTAATTTTGACAGCCAGATGGCTCAAGGCTGGTCCCTGTCACTGTACAGCAGGAGTACTGATCCATTGAGTTTTCTGCAACCACGATTCAATTCAGTTCCAGCACTGGCCAAGGACAGTGCCTGGAAAGAAGTGCAGAGACTACTCCTTGACTTGTGAGCATCCCACAACAGCTCGGGGAGAAAGACAGTAAGTAAGGACTGCTTGCTTGCACTTCACATGGAACCATTCTGGGACTAAGAGGGTTGCATTCTTCAAGTCAATGGAGTCTGTGTCATCAGCAAAGTACTGGCAGCTAGCACCTTCTCCCTCCAGGCAGAACTGAGGTCACTAAGCAGTACTTCATAGAGTTAGTCTGTCAGAAGTCACTACAGTTTATAGCAACTGTTTACTTCTTTGCTAATTATTACAAGTATTTAAAAACCAGTGCATTATAAAATTTAACTTAAACTAAAGCTTTTCCTATCTTGCAAGATAGTATCCAGTTAAAAGCCTGCTCAATAGGCACCAGTGCAGTTTCACCATGCAGCACATTTACTTTTAGACAAAAGAAGAACAGCTTCCTCCTGCCAGAGAAGCTGTTTTCTCTAAAACAAGGGGCACTCAACACTATTTCCAACAGCAAAAACAAGATAGTGTTGATCCATTTGGTTTTAATTGTTTGAATCTAACAGGTTAGAAGAATTAAGACAGTTATGTCAGGAAGTGTACAAATCTACTGTAACACTTGTCACAGACATATTGCCAATACAAAAAAAGAATATTACGATATGCTCTGGCTAGTCTGAAACCCACTTTTGTGACAAATTATAACATCTGCCCACTAAAGTTTCATTAGCAGATATTTTGTGACTTGGGAATTCCCTGCTTTTGGAAGGAGTCACCATCTTGCAGATATGCTGAAAATCAGATTGTCAAGACTAAAGACACATCATTTACATCTTCTATAGGGAGAACAAACTCTCCACTGTATTTGTTGAATTACTGCCACCGTATGATGAACCTTTTTTAATGCAAGCAGCTTTTCCATATTAAAGACTAGGTCAGGATTCTATTTCTTTAAACCTTAACGTTTCTAAACGATGTATCAGATCTGTTTCTTTGCTATCAGAATACAACTTTTTTTTTTAAACACATTTACCTTTCTACAACACTAAGCCTTTTTACTCAAATTCTATCTACTAATCAGTTATACCATCTAGAATAGTCAAGAATAGCTTTTCTTCCTGGTGACGGAGAGATCAAGAATAGAAATATCAGCAGTTTATGAATTAGGCCCATGCTTAATCAGTACTTGCTGGACCTGCTTACCCCTTCTTGTGGTGAAGAGGAAAAAAGCACGCTAAGATACAGACCAGTTATAGCTTTCAGACTAAAAACAGTGAACACCAACCATCCACTATTACCTCTAGAGATTGGATGTTCAAGAACTGTACGCTATCAACAGAAGTACCAGAATCCCCATCAAATCATGGCTGGAGGTAAAAATCCACTATTGGAAGAAACTTGCGGTGCAACTGTCAGTCTTTTTCTTCATAGTCTTGTTACTACCTTCTAGGTATGAGTAGCAATCTAAGTATGACTTGGGCTACACAGAGTATTTACTAGTCACATCAATAACTTTGTTTAAACATGCTTTTGATTGAATTAGTAGGCTATGTTTGTTTTTCCAGCTCAGTAGTAATAGTTCTAAATAATGAATTAACCACTATACAGAGGTTTAAGTAATAAAGATTAAAACCCTCTCAGACATACATCCTTTCAGCCATGTTACTGGTATTGATAACGATGCAATGTCTCAGAGACAGTATTCATCAGGTGTCTCCAGGCTTACTGCTTTTCAGGAAGCTTGCACAAAATATCCATTTGCTGCAATTCCAAGACTTAGCTGCAAAAGGCTGTTTTCAGCTGTACAAAGTTTGTACAGTGAATCGTCTCTGAACATATCTAATACTTCCAAAGAAGATCCATCCAGGATGCTGATTTTGAGTTTTCAAGTAACAATCAAAAGAAAGAAAAGATAATCAGCTACTCTGCCTCATACACTTTCTTTGGAAATACAGCCAGTCCCAGGGATAACATTTTAGAAGTAACATCATAGAACCGTTTAGGTTAAAAAAGACCTTTAAGATCATCAAGTCCAACCGTTAACCTAGCACTGCCAAGTCCACCGCTAAACCATGTCCCTAAGCACCACATCTACACATCTTTTAAATACCTCCAGGGATGGTGACTCAGTCACTTCCCTGGGCAGCTGTTCCAATGCTTGACAACCCTTTCAGTGAAGATTAACATCCTAACACTCCAAAGCTAAACCTCTGCAAATTCATCTTAACTTACACACTGCATAAAGCAACTTTCACAAAGCAAGAAGTTTTAGCTTTCATTGAATGCAGCAGCAGCAAAAATGCTTCTCATGAATACAGCCAGTCTTAAAAAAAAAAAAACACAAACAAAAAACCACCTCACCGAAGCCAGGCCAGGAACACTTTTATCCAAGTTGAAGAATTCATTGAAGTCAAACTCTCCTGGAGCTGGTTCTTGTAAAACGGCTTCCCTAGGAACTTCTTGATCTGCTGGAGTTTCATTGGCAAGGACAGTTTGCACTTCATCCTCTTCTGCCACTCCACCATTGCATTCTATCCCTTAAAGAGAAAAATCAAATGCTGAGTCACTGAACTTGACCATTTCCTGCAGGAACAGTGCCTAACAGTCAATGTATTTGCCTAGGAATTCGAAGCACAGGACCAAAGTAACATAGCCACCTATGTGCTATTTCATCAGTTATATTGTGCCGGCTCCAATCTGCCACAACAGAAACTAGGGCCCACTAGAACTCTAGCACAGTCTTAATTACAGACTAAAAGCTCTATCTACTTCAAGGAAATAAGAATTGCCATAGAATCATGCACAACTGTATCCTGATCAACGCAGGAAGTACACAGAACAGATCAGATGTTATGTCACACCAAGCAGATACAGCTGTTACAGTAAGTTAACAGCTACTGCTGTTTTTCCATCAAGAATCCTTTGGCAGCTCCTGCTTTCTTCCTAGATGGCCCAGAGAGCAGACTCCCTGAAAGCTGGTACTTGACATGAGTTTTCTTAATACTGTCAAGATATGACAAATATTGCTCCTACTCCTCCAGCAGGAGGAAAGCACGTGTCATATTAACGACTTACCAAGCTTGCACAGGTGCTGCAAAAAAGCTGTGACATGACTACAAACCTAGTATGCTTGAGATTGTACTACATTTTAGTTAAGTGAATACACAACTGAACCTGAACTCTTCAGGTTTATATTGTCCACCTGCAGAATTTCTAGCATTAGGAAGTCATCTTCTCTCTTGCTCAGAAAAGTTTAAACTACAGCTTTTGCAGTGGTAATAATAATGGTAGACTTGAAGTCCAATGACTGCAGACAAATTCAGATAGTCTCCAAATTCAGCTTAAAGCTATATTACTGGCAGCTGTATGTCCAAATCAGTGTTACTAATGCTAGTATTTCTATAAGAAAAAATATTTCAAGTACCTCAGAGCATTAGCTTAGCTTAAACCAAGCCTTTAGCAACCAGCAGGATATAAAAAAAAAATGGACAAGACCCTTTTAATAGCCTACAAATTCCTGATATCATTCAACATCCATACAAGTTTCTTTTCCAGCCTCTCAGTCCTGCCTTTCTTTTGGGGAAAAAAAAAGTATTTTATCACTTAAAAGTATCTGCAATCGAAAGATCAATCATGGGCCTTACGTCTTCTGCTTCAGGATGACCAAAAGCTATGCAAGTTTAAGACTGATAAACTGCATTATTCTTTACACTTGCCTGGACCTATAACAAGCACCTCTATATCTAGCAATATGCCATACTAGCAGACAAGCAAAGTTTCTGTCAAATTTGCCATTACCTTCTTTTAGTGAGGCTGTACGTCTTCTTGTACGCTTTCTCCCTTTGTGATCTTCCTCCAAAATTTTATCATCAAAGCCTGTGAGCTCAATGGTTTCAGACTGACTTGTAGGACCAGCAGAGAACCACTCAGGTTCCTCTTCAGTGTAAGAGTCGTTCCTTCTTCGCTCTCCAAAGACACGTTTGCTGTCACCAAATTCCCTCTGAAGTGGGATATTAAAAACATTAACCATTAATGCTGTTTCATAAGATTCCTCCCTGACCTCCAAAGCAAATGACAACCTTTTCACACTAGTTCTGGGCTTTTTTTTTTTTTTTTTAAAGGTTTAAACACACACTCAGCATGCTTAGTAAGCTTTTAAATTTTAAGAACTTGATAGTTGAATTTCTGCTTTATTACACTGAAGGCTATTGGTTTGCAAGTGCCTATATAAACTCAGTTTTGTATCCTGAGAGGTAGGCTAGTGGTTCCTCTTTTTTTTTTCCCCCCTTAAAAATGCCTGAAAGCATTGAAAGCTTCCATCTGCTGAGATTAAAGACAGTGCTCGCTGACAACTGCTAGGTCAAGAGCAATGAACGAATTATTAGACTTTTGAATATCTTGCTATTAAGTCTACACAGGAGAGGTCTGTAAGATACACAGTATTAGATGTATCCCAGCTGAGCTGTCAGAAGGATTGACAACTAAGTTCAAGTACTGAGGGCTCATCCTTTAAACCATAAAGGTACTTCTAAGAAGAAACAGCCTACTTGCACAGAACACTCAACTGCTCCATGCAGTTAACCTGCCCCTGTTGCTTGTAGTGCAAAGTGTCCAAACCCTCTAATTTAATATGCAATTAGGAAAAGAAAAAACAAACCCTGAAGCGTTTATCTTTGTAGTCCCTGTCACGATCTCGGTCTCTTGCATCTCTAGAATCACGTATGTCTTTTTCACCACCCCGGTGGTCTTTATCAAAATTACGAGAAGAGATAATTCTTCCACTGCCAATCCTGCGGCCACCAATAACACGGACACCATCATTCTCCTTCTCTAATGGGCTCCCTGCTCGACGTGAGCTAATAGCTGCAGTTACATGACAGCCGCCTCCAAAGCTTCGCCTTTGTGGACTTAAGACTACATCCAAGTCATCTTCTTTCACTCGCTCTCTTGGATCTACAAGTCAAGGACCAAGCAAAAAGCGTTGAGTTTTATGTATTAGTAAATACAAGCTAGTTAGCTGTATAATAGCCTTCTGTTCCATAGCCTTGCTGCTTTTCCAGAGCTCTTTGAAGGAAAACACTCATGATTTATTTTTGCAAAGCTAATCTAGCCGAGACCACAGGAAGTGCAGAGGACAAAAAACTTAAATTTACAGTTGGATATTGAGGAATCATTGCGGTCTCCTAGGAAGTACCTGCTTTCCCACTATAGACCTTCGAAGTAATCAGCCTTGAATTGTAGGGAAATTGTCCCCTGCACTTGCATTATTGCATATATATTTACTATTATATAGCACGAATAGTAGGATATAACTGACTGCTACCTAAGTTTGTTCTTCGGTAACAGTTACCAGAATACCTGAAACTAGACTATAGTCGGAGCAACCAAGATTTCCTTGACACTTATTCTATGCAGTCAAACAATTTTCAGAGAGACTTTGTTTAGTCTCATTTGTGTCATCCCAAAGGAAAGGTTTTGCCAACAGCCTATGTTCAGTTTTGAGTTTTGTGCTGTAAGAACACACTTACCTACTATCCTACGCATAAGAGAAGTCCGATCTGAATCCAAATCTTTTTTAAAGCTTTCCACTGGTGAAGTTCTTCCTGAACTCGGATATAAAGATGCATGCCACTTCTCTGGATCCCAGACACCATCACTATGAAAATAAGATTGCAGGATTGTTTGCTACTTGTAGTCTAATAAATAAGTCATAGTACTGCTGCTGAAAACCTAGAATTCACTGACTAGCAATCTGTACAAGTGAAACATTTCTCATACCCAACTTCTAAACCTTTGCCTTACTATATTACGCCATACATGGTATTCTGGATCCCTTCTGTAACAGTAAGGAAGTTTAATACCCAGCATCAGATTATAACGACTATCACTAGTTATCGGTGAAGTTTGCCTGGTACACTGAAAAATAGCTCAAGGAGATCATACGCTGCTGTTCTTAAGCATTCAGAAAGTTCTTTTTTTTTTCCCCCCTTAAAAATGCCTGAAAGCATTGAAAGCTTCCATCTGCTGAGATTAAAGACAGTGCTCGCTGACAACTGCTAGGTCAAGAGCAATGAACGAATTATTAGACTTTTGAATATCTTGCTATTAAGTCTACACAGGAGAGGTCTGTAAGATACACAGTATTAGATGTATCCCAGCTGAGCTGTCAGAAGGATTGACAACTAAGTTCAAGTACTGAGTGCTCATCCTTTAAACCATAAAGCTTCTTCTAAGAAGAAACAGCCTACTTGCACAGAACACTCAACTGCTCCATGCAGTTAACCTGCCCCTGTTGCTTGTAGTGCAAAGTGTCCAAAACCTCTAATTTAATATGCAATTAGGAAAAGAAAAAACAAACCCTGAAGCGTTTATCTTTGTAGTCCCTGTCACGATCTCGGTCTCTTGCATCTCTAGAATCACGTATGTCTTTTTCACCACCCCGGTGGTCTTTATCAAAATTACGAGAAGAGATAATTCTTCCACTGCCAATCCTGCGGCCACCAATAACACGGACACCATCATTCTCCTTCTCTAATGGGCTCCCTGCTCGACGTGAGCTAATAGCTGCAGTTACATGACAGCCGCCTCCAAAGCTTCGCCTTTGTGGACTTAAGACTACATCCAAGTCATCTTCTTTCACTCGCTCTCTTGGATCTACAAGTCAAGGACCAAGCAAAAAGCGTTGAGTTTTATGTATTAGTAAATACAAGCTAGTTAGCTGTATAATAGCCTTCTGTTCCATAGCCTTGCTGCTTTTCCAGAGCTCTTTGAAGGAAAACACTCATGATTTATTTTTGCAAAGCTAATCTAGCTGAGACCACAGGAAGTACAGAGGACAAAAAACTTAAATTTACAGTTGGATATTGAGGAATCATTGCGGTCTCCTAGGAAGTACCTGCTTTCCCACTATAGACCTTCGAAGTAATCAGCCTTGAATTGTAGGGAAATTGTCCCCTGCACTTGCATTATTGCATATATATTTACTATTATATAGCACGAATAGTAGGATATAATAACTGACTGCTACCTAAGTTTGTTCTTCGGTAACAGTTACCAGAATACCTGAAACTAGACTATAGTCGGAGCAACCAAGATTTCCTTGACACTTATTCTATGCAGTCAAACAATTTTCAGAGAGACTTTGTTTAGTCTCATTTGTGTCATCCCAAAGGAAAGGTTTTGCCAACAGCCTATGTTCAGTTTTGAGTTTTGTGCTGTAAGAACACACTTACCTACTATCCTACGCATAAGAGAAGTCCGATCTGAATCCAAATCTTTTTTAAAGCTTTCCACTGGTGAAGTTCTTCCTGAACTCGGATATAAAGATGCATGCCACTTCTCTGGATCCCAGACACCATCACTATGAAAATAAGATTGCAGGATTGTTTGCTACTTGTAGTCTAATAAATAAGTCATAGTACTGCTGCTGAAAACCTAGAATTCACTGACTAGCAATCTGTACAAGTGAAACATTTCTCATACCCAACTTCTAAACCTTTGCCTTACTATATTACGCCATACATGGTATTCTGGATCCCTTCTGTAACAGTAAGGAAGTTTAATACCCAGCATCAGATTATAACGACTATCACCAGTTATCGGTGAAGTTTGCCTGGTACACTGAAAAATAGCTCAAGGAGATCATACGCTGCTGTTCTTAAGCATTCAGAAAGTTCTACCTCAATCTCATACTTACTTGTACAATAAATTAGTCTGAATAGTAAAGATATTGCTGTTTAGCAAACTTACAAACACAAGCCAAGAACACTCTCACCTTCATTTTTAAATGAGGTACACTGTCAACATGGGAGAGAAATCCATCTCAGCTTGCTGCAACATGACCTAGTTGGTCTGTGCTATACAGCCACTTATATTCTTGGTAGTTTTTCCTGCAAGTCTGTAAGACTTGTGTTGTGTGAAGTTATTTTCTGCCGGATCTCATAATATAACCTTTGTTCAAAGCACAAAACTCCTAGCTAGAGCATTAAGCCTTTCCTAGTAGATTAGTACTTCTGAAAACATTGTCATACACTAAGCTCTGGAGCACATAGATCTCGCATCAACATAAGTGCGCTTCTTAGCTAAGAATTTTTTGCAATTTAAACTTTTATTTTGAAAGAAATATATATAGTTTTTGTATAATCAAGAAAATACCTGTCATATTTTTCAGAAAGACAAGAAGGTCTTTGCTTAGAGTAGGGACGCTCTTTAATATCCAGCAATTCCTCCTAGAAAGAACAAGAAGTTAGTTCCAATTTTCACCCAGACAAGATTCAAGTGACCCAAAATATCAATTCCAGACTGCCTGTTCAGTTTAGTGGTTTAATTTGACAACCCAAGTTTCCCAACATGTTGTTTCATTTCCTGTGAAATACTGCAGTGAAAAGTTGACATTAGACAGCAAGTTTATTTTTCAGTTCTTCTACCAGTGGCCACTGAGCAAACACTTACTTGAAGCTCTAAGCTTTACTAGGTCAGGTTCAGACCTCATTAACACTTCAAAGGCTGTTCACATCATACATGTTTACCTATTCACTTCCCCGGACAGTTCAGCTTATAAGCAAGACAGGCATCACTGATACTGGAGCTAGTAAGTTCTCAAGATGGAATCAAAATTGCTATGTTTAATGCTATATAAGATTCAGCAGGTAAAAAAAGCATTATCACAATACCAGTTACTAATGTAGATCTGGAAATTCCAGACAAGCTTGCCATTTCTGACCACCACCAATTCCAAGATATCTAAATGTATGTTATACAATTATCCACTCTACCCAACACGAAATCAATGCTGAATGATTACTTCAGTTTTCCCACTTTCCACCAGCTTTCAAATACAGTCCTTAGTTTACTACTGCACAGCCCTGAGCAGTTAGTCATTTGAGGCAGACTAGCAATCAATCTACAGTTTCACTGCAGTTTGCTACATTTAAAAAGTATTATTAATGGTGTGATCATCAGTGCTCTGAATCAGTGTTAACTTGGCTGCAGTCAAGATGCACATTTCTAATTAGTCTTACTTATTCTCCCTAGATTACCTTTCTTCAATCTGCCTCACTCCCAACTGTACTAAATTGATTCAGAACTGTGCAGAACTCAGTGGGCAGCTGGAAGGATAAAGAAATCCTAACAGCAGACACCACACATCAGCCAAACTGAAGAAGGAAATCTCTTTACCTTTTTCCCCCCAAGAACACAGTATCCTCTAGAGTTTTTACATCATTATCCCCACGTGATTAAAATCGGTTCATTAGCTATGAGAGGTTGATATTTGAAAGTTTCCAGATGGCAGCTTGGTAGCTGGACAAAACCTTAATATGCACACTCACATACATGTACATCCAAGCATCACCCTGCACCAGTCTTCAGCAAAAAGAGTTCCATTAAAGGGAGGGAGACTGGCCTCTCTGCCCACAGCTTCCCAAAATAAACCTTGATCTATGAGGAACATCAGTGCTGTAATACTATCACAGCCTGATGCAGATATCACAAGTAGTAACAGCACTGTCCATCACCAGACTTGAAATTAACTATTTTGTTGGCCACAAGAGGGAGTCTGGGCTCTCAATCAGATCCTATTGCAATTCTTCCACTTAACTGAGGAAAATCTGAATTGTTTCTTGGCTTTCGCTCATTAGCTGTACACCTTTGGAGCAACAGCTTCCAAAGAACTAGAAAAGACACAGCTTGGACTGTATAACACTCGTAATAGAGGAGATTAACACTGGCACTTCCAGAGTGTGCTTTGGGTTTGGGTTTTCTTGTTTAATTCACACACTAGTACTTTTAAGTGGGTGGGGGGAAAGGTGTGTTTAGCTGTTATTAAACAGTTTTATTCAAACAGTTTAGAAGGATTCATAATATGAGCCAATTGTTTTCCTACTGTAGTAAATGAATATAAACCATTGAAGGAAGTGAGTCCCCACTCCAAATCAGCAGCACATGTCCTGAAACAGTGTTCCTCCCATCCCTAATTAGTAGGAAACAAGATCATGTGAAAATGGCTTACGATGTTGATTCCATGAGCACCTTAAAGCAGCTATTATTTAAGGTGCTACTTGTAAAAAAACCCAAAAAACCCCCATACAATACAAGATATTTTAACACAGATTGATTTCTGGTGTTTCTTGACTTTAGACTCCTTGGAAACCAACAGATAAACAAGACTAGATGCCTTCTGGCACTAGTTCTGCAACATTATCCTGATCAGAAACTATAGGAACTGAATTAACGAAACTGAAGCTACAAATGCATCAGTTTCAGTGTACAGCTACCACCAGCACTAGCTGACTACTGCCCAAAAAAAGGCAAGCAGAATTTGAAGCTGCGTTCAGTTACTACTCTTGAGAGGAGTTGGGCAAGACTAAGCAAGTATAGATACCGCTTTACCAACAGCAGAAGTTTAAAGACAGCTCCTCTCCCACACTTTAGAGTTAATTGACTAACAAGATCTCAACAATAGTATGCCTTGCATCTTAGACAGTTAAGTGTACATCTTTGCTAAGAAGTTAGAGAGAAGTAGAAAGCCATACTATTCCCATGTAAGTTTTGCCAGTTCTGAAGTACTTGGTTTATTGTTGATGTCTAGTTAAAATAAGCTAGCCCTACTATCTCAAACGAACAGAGCTACAATGATAATTTTTTTCTCTTAAAAAAACAACCTACTAGGAAGCTAACAGTTCAGAATTCCTCAAGTAAGATAACACAGTCAGCAACAGTACACTGTCTCACCCTGTTCCACGCTTCAGGCCATTTGTTGCAAAGTACCTTAATAGATTTCCACAAAGCAATGACCACCTGTTCCCACAGCTTTCAGCAATGGGAAAGTCAGCCACCATTAAAGACTAGAAAGGGTCTAAGAGCATGTTTCAGCAGTGGTACCAAAACCCCAAACAAGGTTTGAACCTTAAGCCCCACAGCATATCAAACTCACTTAGTATTGAAAGAATCTTTATTTGCAAGTTATTTAGTTACTGGTCTTCCACTCATGCATACATTTAGGTATCGCAGCTAAACAAAAGCACTTGTGTTAAAGTTTTAACACTAAGCACTGTTTGGAGTCATAAGTGCTTAGGCTTCCAGCAGCAAAATATGAGCAAGTCCAAGATTACAAAAGGCATCTTAGTAAACACGTTAAAGCTCCTGATAAGATCTGGTGTGCTGTATATTCCAAGGAAGTGGCATCTACTATAAGGAAACATTTTGGTCAACTTCTTAAAGGAACATTGCTAAAAGTAGAACTATGAAGTGCAAGTGCTTGAGAAAGCTGGTAGAACAACATACTTCAGTCTCTACCATAATGTCTCCAGCACATGCTGTGAGGTGCTCAGATATTAAAATAAGGTGGTGGGAATCAAAAGTATATCAAGGACAGGATTGCACAGCTACATCACATTTAACAAGTTGCTCATTTTATACCACCCTGCAAATCCTAATCCAGGCAAAGGCTTTTCAGCCTTCACTTTACTACACAGAAGCCTCCACCTCCCACTCTACCTTCTGTGACCAATAGCTCCATGCGCAACTTTTAAGAGGAAAGGGGAGAGAGCTAACCTTTGTATAACGATGTGGGTATTTTGTTGTAATTCTGTTCAACTCCAGGAAAGCATCACCATTTTCAGTTTCTGTTATGCCTCCTCTTTTATCCATGGTTACGTTAAAGCCTTTGACCACGGACCTAATTAAAGCAAAACCAAGCCGTCAGATTTTGAGACATGTATTTCTAGCGGGTGCATTTTCCTTCCAGCCTAACACAACAGATAAGAAACGCATTCCCTAACAGCATTTCTTTCCTACTTGCAGCTTCCCCCACCTCAACTAAGCAGCTCTCGCTGAAATATTTAACCCGCTCCCGAAGCCCAGCCAGACCTGCCCCACGCCCCAGAACAGCAGCCCAGCTCCTAAGCAGCTTTAGCACAACAAAGATCCCCCCGTGGGCACG
>NW_008795323.1:1301813-1302909 GCF_000699145.1 Aptenodytes forsteri | reverse complement strand
GCGGGAGGGTGAGGGGGGGTCTGACAGGGCTTCCTCCGCTGCCCGAGCCTGCCCTCGGCCCTTTCGCGCGGAGGCAGCGGTGGTGAGGTACCAGCAGGAACGTGAGCCTAAAATTCCGGTGCCCCGCGCACGCTGCCCTGTCAGGTTGTATGTATGTTAAAACACCCTTTACCAGTCTTCTGTCAAAAGTGAAATTGGGCATTTCCACGAGGCAGCAGGAGGAAGATTGGGGTAGTGAGCGGAGTAGCTTATTCGGAGGCACCTGGCAAATCTTTCAGTTGTTGCTAATAAGGAGCAGATACCGCTTTCAACATCGGTTCAAGGAATTTACTTAGTGAGCAAGATCGCCTGCGGCGTTTGCCTGCGGCGCTGCTGGGGAGCGGTGTCCTCGGCACCTGCGTCCCTGGTACCACACCGAAACGCAGCGGAGGCCCTGGTTTTCCAAACTCCCTTGGCAGAGGGGTCTGTGTAGGAGCAAGGAAGTCCTTGCAGCATCTGGCGAATAAAATGTTTTCTTCCCTGCTCTCTAGTGAAGTTGAGCACCAGTATTAAAAGCTGGTTACTTGTGGAATGAAACAAAAAACATTTCACATTTTTTTCTGAAATGGCAAAACGCTGTATTATAAATAAGATAGCACTGCGGCTATTATGAAGTTTCTCCTAACGAGTTTGCTTTTCAAACACGCGGCGAGACTCGGTAGCAACCAGTGGGCCACGAGCCTCTCGGCGAGCGGCCGTTGCGAGATGCTGTAGGCACTGCCTTTGAGAGGGCCTGAACGGTGGTGTGTTTCGCTGTAGCTTTCGTACGCATTGCTGTTGTGAGCTGAAATACTATTTTGTCCGTCCCTAAAGGCACATCTTTTGTGAGACACCGGTTACTGGATACTCGTAGCAGAAAAGCCCGATGGCACAGAAATGGTGAAATACTTGTTTTCCTCCATTCGCAGTGCCGCGTGAGCAGCAGTTCAGTGCCACGGCACGCTTAGCCCTTTTCCCGCTGCTCGGCACTGCGCTTTGTGCCCGAAGTCGACAAATATTTGTCCTGGCGGCGGCTGCGCCCCCCGGGCAGCCCGGGGGCTCAAGGTCGGCGCAGCCT
>NW_008795323.1:1282171-1301199 GCF_000699145.1 Aptenodytes forsteri | reverse complement strand
GGCGCGGGAGGCAGGCACCGCGGCCGTGGCCTCCGGCGCCTCAAGGCGGGGTTTTAGAGCGGCGTGGTGTGGTTCTTGAGTGTTCGTCCATAAGCACAAAAAGCGTTCAGATTATAATTCTCCTCTGCCGAAAGGCATTTCGTGCAGGCAAACTCAGATTGGCTGCAGTAAGTTGTTGGGTTTTTTTCTGTCACACCTTAAACCTTGCTTATAGAAACGTCCACTTTGGATCTCACGCTTACAAGGAGATTGCTGGTCGTAAGTCCAGGTGCTTTCACAGAGTCTTACTCTCTCTGAGGCCTTTGACAGGTGGAAGGTTCTGTGCATACAGAAGTTCTCGCTGGAGCTGGGTGGAATTCAGTGTTTTCTTCATTTCTGTGTGCTTGTGATGGGAGAGAAGCTTAGGGAAAAGGAGTCAGTTTGATTAGGTACTGATTTTGTCACCCTTGATTATTAATTTATTTCTAAATAGGGGAACATAACTTAGGGTCATCTCCTTCTTTATAGCATCTTTTTAGCACAGCTTTATTTGGGTAGGTACAGTTGCCGTCTTAGGATTCAAACGGTTATGACTTTATTACCAGTAAATTACGCCAGCACAGTATCGTTCAGGTCAGTGAAGCTGTGAGTGTGCAGACAGATGCTTTTCACATTAAACATCTAGAATTGCATTATGCTATTTGTATGCGGGTCGAGTGAGTGGAATTCCTGTTATTGTTAAGATACAGAGTGCATTTAGTATCGATCCATTTGATGGATTCATCACAAATAACAGGAACTAATTTATGCTTTGCCCAAAGCTGATATAAAGCATTCCAGTGCAGGGAGAGCATTTGTTTACTGCAGACTTGGAACTGTAGCAAAATGGAGAAATCCAGAAGCAGGTAAGCAATAACAAGATGCTACCTTGTTAAAGAGCTCAGCTGTGATTTTTTTTTTTTTTCAATTATGACATCTTATGCATGGGACAGAAGAAAGTTGAGTTATTCTCATATGAGGGCTTATTCGTCTCTATGGAGCATTACTAATCAGAAAGTGTTCCTCTTAAAACAGACAACAAACACAAACGCCCCCCCCCCCCCACCAAAAACCCCCAAAAGCATCGTGAAACACAACTTTATGTGGGTTTATGTATCATAACATTCAAATATAAAAATTATGTTCTTGAGCTTGAGATATTAGACTGGAATGTAAGATATTTGGATATAGTTTTTGTCCCAACCACAGATTTATTCTGTGGTATTAGTCAGTTTTCTTATTCTTCACGTGCTTTTTTGTAACTTTACATCCTTCTTCAACTCTTACTTTTCGTGGTTACTTGACATAAATTCTCATGGGCATGGGCTGTCATCACTACATATGTGTAGCACATACAGTGTTTCAAATTTAGGAATAATCTGTTAAAAATTACATATGTTGGAAAATCATTAAGTATTCACATGCCTTAGACTTTAATACAAAACTTTTACATGTTCTACCCGAGCTTGATTTTTTGATTACTTTGTGTTACATTGTCATTGCATATGGTCAGACCAGCTTTACCTTTGGAGCAGATTAGATGGTTTTAAAGGGAATTGGGCCTAATAGATGTGTACAAGAATTCATGCTGAAAGCTATTTTGCATAAATTTAAAAGTGCCTGAAACACTTTTCTTCAAAAGTGCATACAGCTGCCTTAACTGCACATCTTGACATGAACAGAATTATTCTGTCTGCTGGATGGGGCCCACCTCTTTCAGAAAACATTCAAATAATATTTTATAGGAGAACAAGAATTTAACTCTCTCACAAAATATAGGTCTTGTTTTCTTTCATTGGCTTTGTTTTAGCTCCTTGCAGCTTGCTGGAACAAGCCAAAAATACTGTATTACCTCCTATGAGATTTTGTGTGTGTGTGGCGGGGTTGGGTTTTGGTTTTGTTGTTGGGTTTTTCCCCCTCCCGCAATGATTTATTGTTAATACTGTGAGCGGTTATTCAGCTGAACTCCTGAAACTTAGTAGTCTGGATTGTTCCAGTAACTTTGTGGAACCAACATTTTTTTTCTAGCTGCAGCCATGTTTTTCCTAGCTCAGTTCAGGTGATTATTAGGGTGAGACTTCAGACTATCCTCTTCTGTTGCCTGTTACGAGGTTCAAGAATGTGTTTGTGGTTCTAATGTGCAAATTTTCAGGGTGGTGGCAGTATTTGTTTTGGGAAAGAAGCTTCAATACAACTGGTTCAGCAAGTTTTATCTGGTTAGATTTTTTTTTATCATTCTTGTTTTCAGAAAATTACTGAGGCAAAGTACTTAGAATTCATAAAAACATACTTGTTATTTTTTAGATTAGAACTACGTGTGAAAGTAAACTGTATGATGGAAAAATATGCCTAATTTTGCTTTTTAATGATGAATATGTAAAAACAGGAAGGGATTTTTAGGTTTTTTTAAAGAAGAAACACATTTAGTTAAAATATGAGGAAAACTAGGAAAGAGTTCCTTGTAAAAGAACTGTATATATAAAGTGCATTTCATGTTAAAATGGGAAATTCTCACTTCAGTTCCCTAATCCTCAAGAGAGTTTTTCAGCAATAGACAGAATACCTTGATATGTTCAAGAATAAAAGGCAGAAAAACACATTCAAATCTTCTCTGTAAAGGCACACTGTATGCATACACATGGGAGGGGAAGCACAAATGTATTTTAGTGCTTTTCCATTTCATTTCATTAGAGGAGAAAGGAATTGTCTGTGACGTGATTGCGCTGAAATGTGTCTTCCTGCTTGTCTTGGGGAAACAACTTTAAAATTCCAGATAGTGAAAAATGCCTGATAAAAAGACAATAAACGTGTTTTAACATTTTGTAGCTGTCAACTTCTATATGATTGTATACATTTGTTATAGATTAATTTATTGAAATAATGCCGCTTCTTTGCAGTTAATGTAGTTTTACACAAAATATTTCTTCTTTTAAGTTCAAAATCTCTGAAGACGCATGAAACCCGACAACTACCTAGGCATCAAATGCATGCAACTGGGCAGTCTGTTGCTCCCCAGTCTGCCAGACATCAATTTCAGGACAGAGGTCATGACAATCTGGATCAAGTTGGGTATACCTGGCATCAAAGAAGAAGGTTAAAAGAATTCCAAACCAGGTGATAAGTACAAAATAATTTTCACTGAATGGAGCAGGGGGATCAGACCTAAAGAAGTCTGGTTTTAGTAGGACAAGTGCAGGCTGAGGCAAAGGTTTTATTCACAGGCATGCCAGACAATTCTGAAGATGTCTTGTGGTAACTTGAGAACATGCATTGGCACAGTCAGATTTCGTACATTGTTGATTTTCTAATGTAAAGTTAAAAAATGGCTATTTAACAATATGCTTTGATGGGGACTGCCAGGTAATGATTTAGTCTTGCCCTCCTCTTGTGTTTCTTTATTTCTTTTGTTTGTTGAAGGAATCTTGACAAAGGTGGGATGGTAATTGTTTAGAGATTAAAAGCCTAATATTTGTTGAACAAGTAGAGCTGATCTAGCAACTCAGACTTGCTGAAAGAGGGAGGCCCTGTTCATGGCTGTGTGTTTTAATTAATTACCTTGTGATGTCTTTGGTGCTTATTGGGGCCTTCTGTGAGCCAATTAACTCTTAAATCTGTTTGGAAAAAAAAGGGGGGGGTAAAGGGTGATAATATCACAATCACAGATTAGTGAGTTGAGCTGGTACTAGGAGAAGCTTGCTGAAAAGCGGAACTGCTGTGGGGGAGGTAGGAAGAAGGAAGATCTGCTGGTTTCAGGCAGGGGTAAACATTAGATTGGCTCGAGTATTCTGGAAACAAGTCTGACTCAGCTGGTTGACTTCAGGGAAACAGTGATGTTACTGCTTCTAAATCACAAAAAGGCTCCCCAGTTAATCAGCAGCCTGCTCATTAGTATCATTGGGTGTAAGTGGGCTGCTTGGAAGACATTTCAGCTGCCTAGGTTTCCTAAAGAAGTATTGTCCCAGTTCAAGTCTTGCAATGATGCTTTGGGCCTCTGTTTATGCTTGGTGAATAGTCCTGTTAAAGGTACTAATTTCAGGGTGTGAATATTTCGTATATGTGTTGATCTCTGAAAACCAAGACCCTTAGTTTCATTACTGAAACTAGCATAAAAGTTCCTATTTTTACTGCTGCCTGGGAATTAGCAGAGGAAGAGTACAAAGGCAACTAACCTTTCCTTATATTCCAGATACCTAGCAAGGAAATTCTTCTATCTGTGGGCAAAAAAGACATTTGGACAAGTTCTCCCTTCCAAAGCCAGGTAGATAAAATTACAGAAATCAAGGGTGGGTTTTTTTTGTGGTTTTTTTTTTTTTTTATGGTTTAGTGCTGTACCATTGGGCTAAGAGAGTACTGGCTGCCAAGAAAATACTTGGGTGTCTTTTGAGATCACTTGAAGGTTTCCTTTGAATACCCTTCTTGCTCCTGCTTTTTGTTTGTTTTTAATAATCATGGTTAAACTTTACTAACTAAATTCATAGGAATTGCGGTTGTCTTGATGAAGTTGAACTGTATGTACATATAAATGATGGGGTATGATTGTGACACCTGCTTTAAATTTAACAATTTTTCAAAGTTATAACTAGAGATAGATCTTGAAATTCAGTTCATTTTACTGTTTGCACTATTGCTCTTAATGTATATCTATATATGCTTTGTATCTGTCTGACTTTGAAATACCTGTGGCGGATAATTCGTTTCTGTTGTTAGTGTTCTGTCAGCTACTGAAAACCAATGCTTTGATACTCTTTTGTTTTGCTTTAATTTGCATGTTCATTCTTGTTTGACCACATGCTTAGGAACTGAAGCAGTTCCCAGTGGAAAAACCTGCATTTGTTACAGTCAGAATAAGATCAGGCCCTTAATTATCCGATTTCCTTGTACTACTGTATCAAATTTATTCTATGTCTGCCTTAGCTGGTAAACTGAAGTTGTCCTGTGAACCTTACCGTTCCTGCTATCCTGTACACTGAACTTGCACTACTTTGGCTGTGTGTAAATTCAGGACAACGATTATTTTATTTTTTTTTAGGAGGATGAGTAGAAATATGTTTTATAAAGTTCAGCAAGGAACATAAGCAATAATTAATTGCCTTTTTAGATTTAAGAGTCCCTAGATTTTCATAGTTTTTATTTGCAATGTTCCATTAATGCACCAAGTCCAAAAAAATAACGTATAGCTCATTTCTCTTTCTTTTTCTTTTCTTTTCTGCTTGAGTGCTTGGAATGACTTAGCAACTTGGCTTGGGGTAGGTAGCTATGAATTGCAACTTGTGAGAGGATTCATATGTGTTTTACTGAGGGACCTCTAGGTATTCTGGGCCTAGCCCTGTTGTTATTACAGATATGACCAATTTCATTAAGCTAGTGGGATAGTTGTGATCAAAGGTTGTGAGTCTGTGCTTGTGTACTTTTTGTTTGTTAGCTTGTATGTTTTCATGGGTCTTTCTATTTTCCTTCTCTCCATCACAAAGACAAAGAGATGTGAGATTTTTTGAGAGTATTCCTACTCCAGTTGATGAGACTTTCCGGTTCTTAGGCTGCTGCCCAGGTCATCTTGACCACATGGAAAAATGTTTGAGAGAATATTTTAAAACTAAAAAAAAAAGGAATTGCTTGAAATAGTAGATTATGACCATTATTTTTAGTTAGGTGATCAAAATCCTAATTCCCTCATGCAGACCCTCCTATATTTGAATTTTTAGTTGTTCACAGTTCAGTTGAAATGTAGTATCTCTTCTTACCTGGTCAGGTACGTGTTAATTAAATCTGGGTATAAAAGCAGAGACTCTTCTACTGAGGTTAAAGAATTTGAAGGTCATATGTGACTTGTGAATCCATTTTGTGCATGGCTTAGCATCCATTGGAAGGAGAAGGTACATGAGCAGATGAACAGCTTTGTTTTTAGCATAGATGATGTGCAGCTAGCTGAAGGAGTTCTTAAGCCTATTTAAGTGTTCTTTGGGAAGATTTTATATTTGGGATGACTTAAGATCAGCATGCTGTTTCTAAGAACACAATAGAAATATCAAGGCATTATAAAATCTGAAGTAGCTTTTTTATTTATTTCTATACATAAAATATTTTGTGTTAAAATAACAAAGAACAAAATTAGCAAGGAAAATACACATATTATCAACGGTGCTGGTTGTTTGAGTAAAACACAGAACTGAGGATAGAAGATGCGAGTAGGTCTAAAGTCATCTGGCACTGCGATATTTGGCAAGTCAGTTAACAACATCTGTCTTTCCTTCCTTGACTTTATGTGAAGTATTTACAGTCAGTAAGCTGATTGCTTCTTGTCGTACTTCACAGAGTCTTGGAGTAAAGTGTCACAGTAGGGTAGTGTCTTTTAAATGCTGTTAGGCTAATCAGACAAGACTGGAAAAGAGGTAGCATAAACTTCATTAAAACTGATTTGTGGTCAACCTGATAACCTGTATGAAGTTTCCCATGTCCAAATCTTTCCGCTGTTTAGATGCTTTTATAACCAGAAGATTCTTCAAAAAACTTTTGGAGACTGGAAGGACTGGTGGACTGTTTGCAGGGAAAGGAAGCTCAGCCTCAGAGCAGACAGCCATTACAGGTTTGTGAAATGACTTCCTATTATTGTGTGTATATAGCAACATGAGAAATTTTCCTTAGGTTCTGAAGGTGTTATTAATACCAGTAAGCAAGTTACATCAACAGTACCTCTAGGCCAAGAGCAATGTCTTAATTGCTTATTTTCATATTCCCCCCGCCCCCCCCGCCTTTTTTTTTTTTGCTTCTGTTTTAGGATGAAGTCAAAATTTCCTATCCAACTTATCTTTAGAGTGTGACTGAACTTGAAAGAATCCTACTTTTAGGCATTGGTAGCTATTTCACTGAAAGGCGCTTTTTTAATTTTTCAGGCATTTACTCCATAATTTGATATTCAAGGCTTGGAGAGCCTATGTATGCCAGCAACAAGGAAAGAGGAACAAATATTATGTTGCAGAATCTCATGGTAAGTGAAGTGATGGTAACTACCTTTATTTGGGGACATACTGAGGTGGGAGTTTCCAAGGGAAATATTTATACAGAATCTCTGTCCCTTGTAAATGTTTGCACGTTGACCTCCCCCCCCACCCCGTGGAAGTGTAATACTTTTAGGTGCAGATGGTTGTCTAAAGCCGGCAGGGAAGGTCTGTTTGATGCACTACTGTGTAGCTATATAGTTATTTAGG
Organism: Aptenodytes forsteri; assembly: GCF_000699145.1. NCBI lineage: Eukaryota > Metazoa > Chordata > Aves > Sphenisciformes > Spheniscidae > Aptenodytes > Aptenodytes forsteri. The sequence goes on along the minus strand of NW_008795323.1, from coordinate 1,293,976 downwards.
GATGCTGGTGAATAAGCTTAAGGGCCTCTCCATCTGCTCCGGATTGTGTTGTTTGTTTTTGGGCGGCTGGTTTGGTTGGTTTTTTGGTTTTGTTTGTCTGTTGGGGTTTGTTTTGGTTTTTTTACTTTATCACAATATGTGTTCAAATAGATATTTTTTGATAGAGAATTCCAATAACACATTCTATCAACGGTGGCTATAGAAATTAGATAATCATTCCCTGTGATATTAACTGCACATATTTTATCTGTATTCACTATTCCTTCCAGCTTGTGTCTTGCAATGGAAAAGAAGCCCAAGCTTTCGAAGTGCCCCTTGTCTTACTGTGTAGATTCTTTGTTCTGCAATGGATTTGTCCTACTGATGAAGTTGCCTGTATTGGTTGCAACTTCCTTTGGTTTCAGGGAATATCTGTTTGCCTGAAGGGGAGGATGACCCTCTTTTAAAGATGATACTGTGGTTTTGTTCTGTGCTGATTTGCAAAACAAGTTAACTGGTCTCTTTGCATATGAATGTAGCCTCAGAATATTATACAGACTGGCACGTTTGGAAACAAACTGATAGGCTGTCTAGATTTCCTTTCTTACTGAGTGAGGCCAGAGTACTTACAGAAGCAGCTGTGTGTTAGTCAAAAAGATAGAAAAGTGACCTGTTTTAAGGTAGGTTAATACTTGATTCACTGGATCACAAGGAAATCTTAAAAAAAAAAAAAGTGTGGGTGGTTTTTTTTAGTGCAAGGGTGAAGTGGCATAAAATCCATGGTGGTTTTGGATTATTTCTTTCTAATAACTTTGCTTCAATAGTGTCAGTTCTGACAAGCCAGACTGTTGTGAGGAGAAAGTGCAGTGCACTGCATAAAGTGGTAAACTGGAATTTGTGACACCACTTCTGTTTTTAGCTGCGTGACCAGCCTGCTAAATAAACTTGACTTGTTTCTGGTTGATTTCTCTGCTTGTAATAGAGAATAACTCTTGAAAAGCTACTGATGAACCTGATGAACTTTTTTTTTTTAAACGAACCAAAGAAAATCCTGTAATTCTTACCCAACGGGGTTGTTACGCTGAATATTGTTATACAATTATATACCCTGTAAGCACTGAAGACAAAGCAATGCCATTGTCTAATAATTCACGCTGCTCTGAACAAGTGGCATGATGCTGTCAGCGTTTCAGAGTCTTGTCAGTGTGACACCCTCAGCCAGGGTGGATGGTTGCAGCTGCGGCTCTGGTGGCTGTTGTTTCAGCGTTTCCCACGAGGTGTCACTACGGTTGAGTTGAGTGGAGGTCGGGGACAAGTGGTGTTATGGAGTGGTTAAAAAATGCTAGATTCTTGCATGAACTTAAGATGCTGTAATTTTTTTGTTGTGCACAGCAAAGAAGCAAAAATTGCTCAGGACCTGGCAGCACTGGCTGGTTTATGTTGATGTTCAAAGGACAAAACATGGGATGCAGTCTGTGGCACTGGCATTCAGGGAAAGAAGCTGTTTGCGGTAAGAATGGAGCGGAAACAGGCAGAGAGGCACTGACTAGAAGGCCATGGTTTTTCCCTGTGTTCTGTTATCTTTTCTTGCGCTGGCTTTGTTCCATGTTTGACTTTTTTTTTAATTCTTTTTGGGGTGTGTGTGTCTCTGAATTCTTCTGGTACACCCATAGACTGTGAACTTAAGATTGTTGTTCATACCTTTTTCCAGTGAGAGGAAGGTGATTTCTTGCACCAAACTATGGAACCTGCGTTTGAACATGTCTATAACATTGTTTTGGCAGCATATCATGGGCAGTGTGGAGAAGACGACACTACCAGAACTGCACTGGACATAAAATGAATATTTTGGCTCTGCAGCATTGGGCCCAGAGCCTGCAATTTCGAGTAAGTCCAGGAGCTTCAGCTACTACCATTTCTGACGTTTATGCTGCACGCACGTGTGAATAAAGTTGCAGATTAATAAAAAATAGGCCTTATACTCATTTGCTTTGCAAATTGCAGTACTTATGATGGAAGAATGTATTAGGACATGAGGAAATGGAATGAAGCTGCGTCAGGGGAAGTTCAGATTGGACATTAGGAAAAAGTTCTTCACTGAGAGGGTGGTCAGTCACTGGAACAGGCTCCCCAGTGAAGTGGTCACGGCACCAAGCCTGTCGGGAGTTCAAGGAGCGTCTGGACGATGCTCTTAGTCATATGATTTAGTTTTAAGTAGTCCTGCGAGGAACAGGGAGTTGGACTCGATGATCGTGATGGGTCCCTTCCAACTTGAGATATTCTACAATTCTATGAAGAAGGTCAAAACAATTTTTTTACAAGAAAAATTTCTTTACAAGAAATCTAGGCAAAGCAAACTGGATCCATGTCTTGTATTTGCTAGGAAGCAGACTGTCCAAATATTGTCTTATATGATGCTTGATGATAGTGAAAGTATCAGAGTTCTCTCCACTAGAGAAACTAGCCACAGGTAAATAAGAGGTAAAAGAAAACAGGTGTGTGAGTTTGCAGCTGTGGCATTTTGAGCAGGGCATGAAGGGTAGTTGCATCCAGCTCTCTAGAATGCCGAACTCCACAGAGGTCCAATCCACTGTCCTGTTAGGAGGCAAGATAGCACTTGCTGTTTGACAGCACCTTGCCTCTTTGTAAGACAACATTTCTTACGTCCTAATGAATTTCTGTGAGCATGTTTAACTCCATTTTGGGGTAAGAAAATACAGTCCAGCATTTTGTATTCTTGAGAGGTTGTCAGCTCCTTCAGTAAATTGTTCATCTTAGCGGAAGTGAGGAGAGTGTGGTTTTCTTTCACTGGAACTGTGGCTTTTTGTCCCTTTCATTAGAAACAGGTGATGGTATTTAATTTGGCCTGCTCTGTAAGATGGTGACACTGCCTGTTTGAGGCCAGTATTCTACTAAGGAGAAATTGGGAAATCGTATCATATCTCAAGATGTGATTCTCTTTTATATGAAAATCCTCTGAAAGAAAGCCTGTTGTCCAAAAAGTATTATTTTGGCCTTTTAATGGAAAAAGTGTGAAAGTATCAAAAAAGGAAAGAAGTTTGATATCGACATTCTTTCTTTAACCTTTTCTATGCTCACATTCCTTTGGCGTTTGTTTGTTTGTTTTTGTTGTTTGTTTTTTTTCCCGTTGTGGGGAGGAACCTCATTGGTCATGGCTTTCACCTTTAGATCTTACATGGAATTTCCTACTGCCTGTGTGTTCTTCCTCTTCTCTTCTTTGTTCTACTTCCCTAATCTTGTCCGTTTTTTTCCCCTTACTGCCCTCCCTCCTCAATTGTTCTGTCAGGCTTGGTTGCAGTGGCGAGAGCTGTATTTGTATAGCCAGAATGACAAGCAGAAGGAGAGTAGGGCAATAACTCACCATCAGCACTGGGAATTGAAGAGATGCATGGAAGCGTGGCTAGGATACTTAAACCTCCACAGAGCAAAGAAACTTCAGAACGGTGAGTGAAAACGGTGAGTTAGGACAGAATGGGCCTCATCCCCTTTGCTTAGGGCACAGTGATGTGTTTTTTCTATTTTAGGAGACGCTGCAATGTTTCTGCTTGCTCAACAGATGATGAGATGCAACTTGGACTGTACACTGTTACAGGCCTGGCTAGCTAAGGTTATACACTGAACAGAAAGATCACCTGCTTTCCATGTGATTTAAAAGAAAATGCTTTACAGTTCCCTTGACGAAAACTTGCACATTGCATATTATATTCGGACTGAGATATCTGTGAGAAGGACGTATTCAGGACTATTATCAGTCAGTCTGTGTGGGTTTTCTTGATAGTCAGACAAATCACAACTCAGACAGGATGGTAAAGATTATTACACCAGTTCTTTTGTTTCTTCCCTTGAAGTCACTGGAATGAGTTCAGACATTTGTGTGAATTGCCTGTTGATCGGTGGTAGTGGAAAAGAATCCAGCTTGGATATCTGGGAACTAGTAATAGGAGTATGCTGACATGTAAGCAAGCTTGTATATGTTGAACAAGTGATGCAGTGTCTTAACTTCCCCTTCTTAAGTCAGTACGTTAAAATGTAAAGTAGTACATTTAAAAGTAAAGCAGTATGTTACTGCTTTAAAACTGCCTTTGTGATCAATAGGAAGAATATAGTCCGTAGCTGAGTGTTGCTGTGAATTCTTACTAGCATTTTCAGTGTTAGAGCTTCTGTCACTTCAGAACCAGTGGCTTAAATGTCATGGCCTTAAATGTCATGGCCTCATCTGATATAAATGAGCCCAGGAAGGAGCAAGTCATGAGTAATTTGTGTGTTTGTTTTCTAGAGCTGGCCCAAGAGCATCACCAAAGCAGGATAGTCCGGCAGTGTTTCTCTGATTGGCGGCTGTCATGGGAGTGTAGGAGAAGAATGCATGCTCACCGAAAGGACATTGAAAAACTAGCAGCAAGGATTGCCTTATGGAGAGTCTTTGCACACTGGAAGCATTGTATCCAATCTGTATTTAGTCCCTAGCAGGGACAGGTTGAAAGCATTCCTGCAGGGGAAAGATCTGGTTAATAAGCAGGAATGTTGTGCAGTAGCACGGGTGACAATAAACATGTTATCAGAAAGATGTACGTAAGGCCATACTAACAATTCTTAAAACTGTTGCAATTACAGTATGTTAGCCTGTTGACAGCTAAGAGCCTGCAGAAGATAATTTAAGGCTGGGGAGGAATTTCTTACTTAACAGTGAATCAGAAATGTATTGTGATAAACCAGCAAAATCTAAAAACTTGACTGTAATCAAAACTTGCACAGGTAACAGTGCTGGAAATTCAAATATTGAAGCAAATTTAGATGGAGATCTAGTGCCCCTCTGTGGGAGAAGGTTGTGTATATATCAGGATGGATGTTTCTGTGTAAAAGATACTTTAACTCAGTGACAGATGTACTGTGTGTGGAAGAGACTCAACAGTGTGAGCTGGCTGAAAAACACTACAAGCATCATCTGTTGGTAAGAGCACTGTTATGCATCAGGTGGAAGAGGCTGTGGAGAGAATTAAAATACTTCTGACTGGCAGTGTGCCTTTAATACTAACAGTGGTGTGTGGGTGTTAAGTGGGGGATGCACCATTTTCTGCCATGGTGAGTTTGGATCGGGCATCAGGTTTCTAAATTCCAACTATTCTGGAATCTGCCAGTTGAATCCAAATGGGGAAACCATGCTGCTCTCCAAAATAGTTTTTCTTCCAATTGGGAAACTGGTGAAGTAGCAGATTAATCTTGATGGTATTGGGCTGCCATGCTGCCTGGCCATTTCACCATGAGATTGCATTTTCCCCTTGATTTTCCCTGATTTTTTTTTTCTTCTCACCTCTACCCCAAATGTTTCTGTCTGCTTACACTGTTTTGCAACAAGAATTATTTTTTTGCCTCTGTAGTAATGCATACATGCTTCTTTTCACGAGTCCAAAGATAGCTTATTGCATATGCAGGTAGTTGAGTAAGTGTCTCTTTTTTTTTTTTTTTTTTTTTTTTTAAAAAAAGAAATCCTTGAAGGCTGTCTGAAAGGTGGGCACAAGCAAACCTCCAGCTTTTTTGGAACTGAATTGTTTTAAAGTGTGGATCAGTACCTATCATCAAAAGAATGGCAATAAAGCTGTTTGGATCATAGATTGAAAATGTTAGTGACTATAAGAGCACTTTAAGGCAGGATGCTCTCATAATGCTATTTACCGTGTTCATCCCTGAATCAAGATACTGTGGGATTGTAGACCAGAAGACCTTGTGCAGAGGAGACCTAAAAGGGAAGTGGATCTTTTCTGTTTTTGATAAGGAGCGAGTTATAAGTCTTGAACTGAAGGAGGAGATAGATTGGGAAAGGACTTGGGTAGTGGTGTTGATAGCTGAATAAGGAGTTAGATGTCTCGCAATAAAACCCTGGGAAAGTGGAAGGGAATTCTAGTTTAGCTGGAGAAGTGGCAGTTTGTGAGAGGAAACTGATGCATGGCTTTGAGTTCATAAATCTTAGCTATTGCAAGGAGTAGCATCAAACATAGATTGTTTGTAAGGAGCAGCCAGTTCTAAACTTACCAGTGCTTGCTGATTGGAATTACATGAAAGCTGTGTACATTTCTTGTTACAGAAACTTGGTTTTAAGGGTCTTTGGCAGAATGTCATGAACACACGTCTTCAGCAAATGAGAAAAAATCTGTCATACCGTCAGCATCAAGTTACAGTGAGTTTAACTTTTTCTTGTTCTTGTGTTAGTTTTTCTTGAGCCTATTGGCTTCCACTTTCACCTACAAAATACTGTTTTATTAAATCAGTGGCTTTGTTGCTAAATACAAAAATAACACAAGAGATTTTCTGTGGCAAATCAACTGTCAGTCTTAGATACATTATTTTAGTTTTCTGTTTTCCTGTTTATGGTGACTTTTTCTTTTACCAGAAAGATTCATAGCAGGTTATAAAACAAGTTTGGTATATGAAGCAATGCAGGAGGCAACCATTGCAGCATGTAGTTTCAGTAGGACATTTAATAATTTCCTTCTTTGCATTCTTCTCCCTCAATATCTATGTTTTTTCATGTCTTTGTTGTTTTGTTTCAGGTTCTGCAGAAGTTCTGGAACTGTTGGAAGTCCCGTTTGGAAGAGAAAGAGGAAGAACAGCAGCAGGCCTTAATATCAGTGGCTCATGCCCGTTATAGGTATGCAGAGAAATATTAATATGAAGTTGTACAAATGTGGGATTTGTGGGCCTTTAGTTCTCTTTTAAAATCTGGTAATACCTTTGGGGGCATGACCATCCTGATGCCAATTGCTCTTATATTTTCTATGAGTAATGGACAATTTACATCTCCTGCTTCTCTGTGAAATGTGAGAGGGAGATTGATTAAGCCTAGCTCTGAGGCTTGTTTAGATTTAAGAGCTGGACGTTTTACTGGTAAGAGCAGTAGGTTGCAGCATGAGCACAGACACAGCTCAAAACACTTGCTGCTGCTTTACTCTGAGGAGGAGCAGAGGGAGTTGATGGCTCATGTATGCTACCTCTGCTGCTAGAGGTACTCTAAGACTGAAGGTAAGGCTTTTTTGTAGAAGCTAAATTTATTTAGTCCTAGGAATAAGTCAACATTAACAAAGCAGCCAGAAGGCTTTTAAATTTTACCTGTGGAGTTTGGTGGGGAGTACATGTTTGTTATGATGAAGTTGAAAGAGTATATATTTGATTCTTACACTTCCTCTGTCTATTAGTTCTTAATGCTGCTTTCAGTTCGTTCCAAAATTGCAGGACGTGCAAGTACTCTGAACTTTGTTGCCTTAGAACTTTCTTGATTTTTGGGTGAAGCTTAGCAGGAGAGAATGAGACCTCTACAAGACAGGTCTGTGCTACTCAGTACAGCATCCTGTACTCTTCAGTTTCAACTCCAGCCCCAGGATCTGAGTGCTGTAAACACTTCAACCACAATATTATGGTGTTGCTCTCAAACAAATGAAACCTGTTGAGATGTCACCATGTTAGTATATTAGTGCAACGAGCCACATAGTTGCTTGGTTTAAATTAGATGCAGGGTAATAAGGGAAGGAAGGGAAGCTTCATTCTGTCATGTAAGCTTATGTGTGATGTTCTTTATCAGCTTAGCACAGCCTGTATTCAAAAAGATACTTGATTTTACTACAGCTCAGAGAACTACCTTGTGGCCTAATCAGTATCTTCCACTCAATAAAATTTCTATCTCATTTCTTTTAATCCTCCCAGCAGAGTTTGCTTTAAGTACTAAAGTATTTTATGATGCTATTAAAACCTATTTCCCATTTTCTGTATTAGAATACTAACAAAAAAAAGTTTGCTTTCCTTGGGAAAGGGTGTGTTTGGAAATCTGCTCTTACAGTGAGTCCCTTCCTGGGACATTTTCCTGTGTAAGTTAGAGAGAAAAAAATGTTGTTTAACATTGAATCTTCTTTCCTAGTAGACTTGGGACCTTGCATCTTTCATTGGCATCTTTCATCATTCTAGAACATGGTCACACCTGTGTTCTAGAGTCATACCTTTCCATCATCAGAAGCCTGGCTTCACAGTTGAAAAGCAAGCTGCAGAAAGTCTGTTTTGCCTTGGATATTGGCTTGCTTTTTGGGAGATTCACAAATAGGTTTGGAGGGCAGGCTGAATAACGAGGGCAGCTGCATTTCTGCAAGTGATTGAGTTTTTCCAACTGGTGTGAGAGTGCAGGTGTGGTGCATTAGCTTACCCTCTGGAGACAGAGAGAAAAGGCTCAAAGACTCAGGAAGTTAAGCTCAGTGAAGTTGAGTTGGAGCATGCAACTGCTGCAATGTAACGTATGTGTCTCTCACCAGGGAAGGGATGAACAAATGGTTCGAAGGCTCTTGTTGATTCAGTAGCCATACCTTGATTCCATGGGTCAGGAATGTTTTTGTGTGCAATCTTTTCTCTTTAGAAAGAGTATAAATGAAGTCCTATTTCCTGAACACAAAAGAAGAAAAATATAAGAAGTGTGTTCCTTGTTCAGAGGTCCAGGACTGCTTTCCAACCAGACCTAAGTAAAACTTTCATGGCAGCTTGCCAGAACTCAGCTTCCCTGTTGGTCCCTGATGCACATATGTGCTGTCTCACAAGTCAGTGCCCCGACTGCTGTATCGGGTGGTAAGACCCAGGAGATACCCCAGAAGAGCCATCAGTTGAGATTTGTGACTGTCTACAGATCAAAGACTCTTGCTGGCAACTCTAGGAAGACTTACTTAACTCATGTTGTTTACCAACCTATAAACTTGTAATGAGCTGTAACAGCTGCCTACTAAAAATTACCTGGTAAGAATCCAAAATATCTTTTAGGCCTCTCTAGACTAGAGAAGAGCTGGGACTTGCTGACAGTCTAATTAGTACGCCCACATGACTGAGTTCTGGAAATAACTGATGTGGTTTGAACTGGGTGCTATTTCTACTAGGCTGTAGCTCAGACTTCTGGACTAAGATACTTCTACCATATGCTTGTTCTGTGTGAGAGATGTATAGTGCTGAGTCACAAATATATATTAATTGCATTTTTGGGATACTATTTGATAATGACTCTTGTGCAACCCTGGGAGGCAGACTAGCAAGTATTATCTTCATCTAGAGAGAAAGAATCTTTGATAATAAGGGCAACTAACCTGACCTCATTCATGAAGGAAGGCTTTGGTAGAATCCCTTCAGTGTTGAGATCAGACCACGCTGCTCTTTATTATTTGTTGTTATAACAGTTTTCAAGTCCTATTACGATGCTTGTTTGGTTTGTTTGTTGGGGTTTTTTTGTTGTTGTTAAATGAAGAAGAGTAGGATTTTCAAACTATTTCCAAGGAAGGAGGGAATGGACTATATTTACAGTGGAGAAGAAATAAAAGGTGGTTATATAATTTTTTTCTGTGTGTGTTTGTACATAAAATAAATTCTTTGGTCAGAAGTCGGAACATCTTTTGAATTATCTGAATGAAAGCAGGGAGTTCTAATAACTTCAGAAAATTCATTAATCTTGTCTCATGTATTCTGGGCAAGATTTCTCTCCTGTGATGACGTTCTCCCTTTTTGCTTGCAGGAGGATGTTGATGAGACAGGTATTTGACACATGGTTGCTGAAGGTGTGCAAGCAGCAAGAATACCGAATGGGAGAGAGGAGGGTAAATGTAACTCTTCTACCTGGCCTTGCTTAGGAAATAGAGGGAATGATTTCTTAATCACTGTCTGTGAACATCAGTTAGCATGAGATGGACTCGGGTGTTGTAAATTCCATTTTCCCTGGTGGGGGATCAAGTCAGGGGAAACAGATTACAACCAATATTTAGTGATCAGATTTTTTAAGCTAAGCTGTTTATTAATAATAGAATCAAGCTGTTATTATTAGAGGATAACTATTCACACAGTTAATTCGCTTATTCCCTCACCCAGTAAATATGTGTGTGCTCTCTCTCTCTCACACTGTCTCTGTTTCATAGTTACCCAGTTGAAACAATAATAGTAATAAAGAGCCAACACCAGCCTATTTAAGAAGTGCAACAAACTAGTTGCTTCTTGGTAGGTGTCCAGAAAGTCCCTTAGGGGGTCCTTCATTTCCTAAGATGTATGTATAATCCTGTAGTCTTTATATATAGCAGCCACTGCCTTCTTTTATGTGGTCTGAATTACACAACTCATAGTTGATGGTAGCGTGTGTGGGTGGCCTTGTGCAGATATGGTTGACTCTTGGTGTTCTCAAGATTATCAGTTCTTGCGAATTCAACAGGATCCGTTTCTGGAGCTTATCGGTTCTTGGGAGTCTTTCACATGCTACTTATCAGCTTGTGTTCTTCCTCTCTTTGGCCTGCTGTTTTCTGATAACAGTTTCTCCATCCGCATGCATATAGGTACCTGTAGAACACGTTCACATAAACTCGCAGCAAAGGGGCTTTGATGACATGTGTCCATTGCTCTTCAACATGAGAAGAGGAAAGCAAATATCGGACAGTTCTGTGCATGTCACCTTTAAAGAATTGTCTTCTGTTGTTTGTAACTGGCCTGTGTCTTGAATTCATTGCCACCTTCTTTCCATTATAGGCTGTACTTCATTTTGAAAGGCAACTATTGCGTTGTTTCTGGTGCTTCTGGCGTAGAAGAACAGCTGCATGTTTGGAGGAGCAAGAGGGCTTGGTTCGTGCAAGAGATCACTACAGTAACTTGCTTCTGCTAAAGGCTTTCTGTCTATGGAAGCAAAATACTCAGGAGAGAAAAACAGAGTAAGAAGGTTTTTTAAAAGGGAGAATTATTTGGATTGGCCCTGTGGTGGCCTACTTTTGACAAAGCAGCATTTAATTCACAATGACTCTGACTCTTTATTTGTGCTTTAGAATCTGCTGCTTTGTCTTTCACTCAGTAAATGACTTACTGAAAATAGCAAGTGTGGACTCATGCCTGTGCTAGAGAGGTTCAGTAACATGGATTGCATTGTAGGAGAAATAATTAAATTATTTTTCCTGTAGGAGGCTCAAGGAGATGCAAGCCTCAAGATTTCACCATTCAAAGTGTCTGCAGCAGACTTGGAACAAGTGGAGGGAGGTGAGAGAGTTAACAGATGGGGAAGAGATTGAATCCTTTTTGTTATGTTCAGATTGCTTGTACCCATATGGCTAGAAATTAAATTGTTTATTTTAAACACTAGTCATTCCTAAGCCCTTCTCCCTTTTCAGGTGAACAAAACCAGTTCAGTGTGGGCGGAACACGAATTGTGTAGGGAGGAGGGGGAGTTCTTTGACTTCTTGTTCACTTGTCCAGGTATAGTGAGAACGGGACTATAGTTTAGGAGATTTATCTGGGAACAAAACCAGAGTTAGTGTGATGAGATTGTCCCTCGCCAATACTGTGTATGTCCTTCTCAAAACTTTCCTTAAGTTAGAAGTTTGCAGCAAAGCCATGGTGTATGGTCTGTCATTGTGTACAGGTCATAGCAGGCCCTATCAAACGGCACTTCGCTTTTATGCTGGGCCTTTTCCTTACCATGATGTGAGGTTCCAAATGTGCCTTGCAGCACGTCTTGAGAATCTATGAGAAATTTTGGAGTTGATACTAGTCTGTTGGTTCAGAACTGTTAACTTGAGTGAACTGCATCAGTCTTCAAGAGGATTCCTAAAAAGAGCAGAGAAAAAAAAACCTCAGCTAGGCCTTTTGGGGGAATAGTAGAGTGCAGCACCAGTTTGAGTGAGAACCTATTATAGCAAAATAAAGGACTGATGTTTCCCCAAAGACTGGGAATGGTCCTTCTCCCTCTGCTCTCTGCTGTTGCCTGTTTTCCCTCCACCATGTGTATGTATCTTTTTCTCTGCCCCCCCCCCCCCGTTTTTGGGGGGT
>NW_008795323.1:1264489-1281688 GCF_000699145.1 Aptenodytes forsteri | reverse complement strand
TTCTTTTTTTCGCGGCCCCCCCCCCAGTATGTGGGACGTCAGCATGAGAAATGGAGAAAGTTGGTGCAAGCAGACGTGCACTATCAGCGCACATTACTGGGCAAGACCTTGGCAGTCTGGAAGGTAGGAGGGAATGTCCTTTTCTTCGTGGGACTTGTCTGTGTGTGCTTAAGTGTTTCAGTGAGAACTGAAGAGCTGCCATGCTGTTTCACTCGAGGCACTTACACACCAACTGTGCAAGGTAGAATGGCGGCTATTGTGGATAGGGTTGTATAAGCTCTAGCATTGCTTTTTGGAGAGAAAGAACCAATGTAATCTTGTGGCTTTGGTGAAGGGTATGTAATAGCTAGTGTAAACTAGTGTATAATGGCTGTTCGTTTCAGAAAAACAGCATTCAATTTCAGTGGCTGTAACATTTTTTTTCCCTATACTCTACTGCTGCTACTACTTTACTAAGCTGCTACTAAGAGTTTCCAAATGTCTTCTCTCCTCAGAGATGTTGGCAGTTGAGGGAAATTTTACCTCTTTCTGCTTTTCTTGCAGAGTTACCAGCATAACATACAGTGCATTCTATACCAAGTAGCTGAAAAGGAGAAACGGCACACTAGACTACTGCTGCGGTAAGCCTGTGTTTCCTTGTGCAGCGTGAGAGAGCAGTGATTGCACTGCAGTCAAATTACTCTTTTTCTTTCACTGCCGCCATTGTAAATTTTTGAGTGTTCAGTGCTGGGAATTGACTCTGCCGTGCATTGCTATTTCTGTGCAGGTCATCTAGCTAAAAGAAGTCAACCTCTTCCTGGATTGCCATCTGTTTTGCTTTAACTTTTTTTTATCTGTGTTTAGTCCCATGAGAGACAGCAGACAGCAAACTGTATCACTCCCTGCAGTGCATGGATTCTGACTGCTATGACACAAAAGCAGCCTGGAAGATGTAGAGGCCGTCTTGCATTATAGTGAGGAGAGCGATTAATGATAATATCACTTTGTGTTGGTTGTAGTTGCTTTAGTTTTAACTACCTCATTTGTTTTTAGTGCTATAAACTTGAGTCACTTGCAGAGCCTGATTGACTCAGTTTAAGATGCTAGATTTAAGAGTGTGTTCTGCTTTTGCACTGCCTTCTCCAGCAGAGACCTGAAGGGGCAGAAGTTGACTTGCAAGACTGGGTTTATAGAGGCAGCTGGTTTTGGTTCCCCTGCGAATGGGAAGGTACCAAATGAACAAGTGAGAATCATTCTTAATGGTGTTTTTTGTTTTTTAATTTTTTATACATTTTGCCTTCAGACAGCTTCTGTGTACGTGGAGAGAAAATGCCCTTGCTCTTACACGTGAAGCTAAGGCAACTACTCAGGCAGATGAGCACTACAGGAGAGCAATCCTGTCAAAGGTAGGGTCTGTATAGCAGATACCAAGGTACAGATGCTAGTTCAGGCAGGGGTCAGGTAATGCAATTAGAAGGACCAAAAACTTCATCTAAGAGCCACTACTAAGAAAGGTCTAAAAAGTGGGAGTCCCATCTTATTTTCATACGCATCTCTGAAACTGTTGTCTCTGAGCGAGCTCATGGTTTTTCCTCTTCCTTTCTTTCTCCCCATTTCCTAGAAGGAAGGGAAAACCAGTAGTATGATACAGCATAGTAGAGTTACCTTGGGGGGGGCGGGGAGATGGGCAGATGGAGAGACAGAAAAGAATGCCTTGAAAAATGCCAGGGGGACCCTCTGAAATACTGCTGTATTCAATTTGTGGGAAATTTGCACTGTCTTGCGGAGCCTTATGTGGAAAATGAGATGGAAATAGTTATGGTGCCAGGAATGTGGAGTACATTGCTTCCCCTTCCAAAGAACATTGCAGTGTCAGTCTGTATCCTGTCTCTTGTTTGCATTATATCTTTAGGTGTTGATACAGTGGAGATACACTGCCTCGCTACAAGTGTATTACCGTCAGCAGAAGGTGACAGCTGTGATGGAGGCCAGAAAACATCTGGATATAGGTGAGCTGATGGAGATATTAAACTCTCAAAAGACTTAGCTATCTGTGTACGATCCTTAGAAAGACATGGCTTAGTAGGCCAGTCTTTTGTATCATATGTACAGATGAAATGACTGGATGGTCTGTTAAGCCTACAAGGGATGTCCCCATAGAATGGGGAATGACCTGGGACTCCAGTGATCTGTTGAAGGCTTCTTGTGTGACTTTTGCTTCTCTATTGGTTCCTTGTCTATATAAGGGATGGTAACGCTTCCTTCCTCAAAGGAATTTTCCATTATTAATTTTGAGAAGCTCAGACGTCTCTGTTTTGAGGGCAGTGCAAGTAATCTTATCAATTACTGCTTCAGTCTTTCTCTAGTAATTAATACAGAAAGGCCGTCAAACTCTGCAAGCATTTTCATGGTACCAGCCACATTCTTGACATGAGGACTCTGAAGCACAAAGAGGGCAAATAATTTCCTAAAGATTATAAAGAATGTCAATGGCAGCAGGGAAGACTTGCAAGTCACGGCTCACTGTCTGTTACCTGAAGTGTTTCATGATCCTTCTTCCTAGTGCTGAGTATTGTTAGTGTTAAGTATTACTAAAACAGTCTGGAAGAGTAGCTGATCACTTGATACTCTCTGACATTAATAGTCTCCTTTTGGTACATTAGTTAATTTATCTCCTCCTAACAGTGCATTTACAGACCCTGTTTCTTCACTGGAAGGAATTAACCAGGGAGTCTCTGATGCTGAGGGCTCAGCAGCACAGGGCAATACAGCACCACCAGCAGCACCTACTCCAAAAGTACCTGGTGAAATGGAAGAAATATCATCAGCGATGCCTTGGGAAAATGGTGAGAAGGATCAGCAGCCTCCCCAGCCAGTGACCCAGGGTGGGAAGTTGTGGTGTGGAGGAGGTCATGTGCCCTGGTGATGAAGGCAATGGTAGTCTTGGCTGAGGAGGAGCATGACAGCCTTGTGCATTGAGGAGGCAGGAACATGCCTGTGTCTTGCCTGAAGAAGCTTTGATAGAACTAATAGACTTAACAAGAGATGACAAGTTGGGCTTGGCGTGTGTGGGATCATTGACTGTCAATGAAATCCTTGCTGAGCTTATAGATACTTGCAAATGGGGTTACACCATATGGCACTTAGATATTGAGGGTGGCCTCAATGGAACAAAGGGAAGGTGATAAAGGCTGTTTGGTACCTGTTCTGCTCTAGTAGCATTTGGCTCAGGTAAGTGGGGTTTGTCTGCAAGTGACTCACTGTTTTGGTCGCCTTACAGCTACTACAGAGACAGGGAGATCAGCTAATGGCTCGTAGACTTTGCTCTGCTTCCTTCTCTTGCTGGAAGACACAGGTAAGGAATTGTCCCCTGGGTAGGTATCTAGCTCCTTGCTGATCCTTATCCCTTCTTCTCCTTCATATTCCACTTACACATGAAGACCTCAAAAATTTATTTAAACATTTTCTGGATTTTTTTGTTCCACTAGCACAAGAGACATCTTGTCATATACTGGGTGAACTGAGTAGGTTATTCTGCTATGGCTCCACCAGCACTTCTGTTTGGTTGATGCTCCATTTGGCTGGCGTTTCTGGTGTGGGATATGTAAACTCCTAACCTGGTTGCTGTGCAATTTTTTTCCCTGATAGCTGTTGCAGCAGCGATGGGAAAAGCTGAAGACAGTGCAAGCATTGTGGCACTGGTCCCTTTCATTGCAGAGGAAGGTAAGAGTGTTTGGGGGTCAGGGGCAGACAACTGAATTTGCAGATGTGCAGATCATGTGCAGATTTGACTGCGATCAGCACAGTGCATACTGAATAGCTGTTTCCTTTCATCTTTGGGGTGCTATATGTTATTTTAGGATGCTGGAAAACCATCCCTAAGTCCTCTTATCAGATTAAAAAATTTGCACATTTTTCCCCATCCAGCCTCAACTGACTTAAATCCCTGTCCCTTTGTCCTTGTGGTAGTGTCCTGCTGTTGCTGTAGCTCTGCCTGTTGCTATCCAGTGGAAGGGAAAGTGTTCCTGTCTGCCGGGAGAGTCCCTGGCCTGGAACCTGTCTTTGTAACACTCACAGCTATCTGCTGTTCATGTTGTAGGTATTTGATGCTTGGCTCAGATTTGCCAAGGGACAACAACAGAAGAAAGATCACACTGAAAAAGCCACAGGAGTTTTCCACACTACTGTTCTGAGAGAAGGTGTAACCCGGGTCTTGAGATACACTGCTGGCATGGAACAGCTGGGGGGACAGCTCCAAGCCCAGCACCAGCTGAAGGTGAAAGAGACAAGTGATTGCTCAGATACATCCAGGACTGGTCTGCTCTCATCTACTCTGTGTGTGTGTATATGTATCTTGGCGCCCTACATCTCGGCTCTTGTTTGGATCTGACATACACTTTTGCCTGTGGTTCAAACCAAAACACCCAGTCCTTTCATTCAGCTGAGACTAGAGCACTTCAGACTTGTGTTGCTAATTGGGAACCTTTCTTAATGAAGCTATTTCAAAACTGGCCAATTCCTACCGTAGACAATACAGATGGATGAAACCTTTGCCTGTGGGTACGGTCTGGGCTCTAAATTCTGTGCTAGAATGAAGAATTAGAGGCTGCATATAATCCTGTCTTAGCTTTAGCATCACTTACACCTTCAAATATGGGCTAGTGTCACTTCTGCCTTTGAGTATCAGCCCAGCCCTGTGTGTGGAAAGGAAGATAGGGATGCCTGT
The DNA here is from genome assembly GCF_000699145.1 of Aptenodytes forsteri. Classification (NCBI taxonomy): domain Eukaryota; kingdom Metazoa; phylum Chordata; class Aves; order Sphenisciformes; family Spheniscidae; genus Aptenodytes; species Aptenodytes forsteri. The sequence goes on along the minus strand of NW_008795323.1, from coordinate 1,276,983 downwards.
ATTGATAGCTCTCTTCCTGCTCCTGGGCAGCTTTCCCAGCTCTTGTCCAGATTTTCAAGACACTAGTTGTTCCATTTGCTAATGTGCAGCCTGCCTCATTGCAGAAGTACCCAGCTAATTCTCTTTACCCAAATGTTACCACAGTGGACCTGCTAATTTAGCTTAGAGAGCTGGTATGGCTGTGAGGTCATCAGAAATCTCAGTTCCTTTCTGTGGTGGTGTTCTCCCTGGGTGGCGTGCTATTGCTTCCTACTCTCAGCTGTCAAATGCTTTATTATTCTTTGTGTTGGCAGGCAGCCTACAACCTTCACCAGTCAGTGTATCGTTGTGCCATGCTGTGGAAACAGAAGGCTCTCTCCAACAACTTAAATAAGCCTTGTTCTTTTCTGCCACCTCTGAAGAAGCAAGTGACGTTTAAAATGCCTGATGTCAGCCCTGAAACAAGAGGACATTCAGAGGAAGAGCCATGGCCTTCAAAATGCAGTCATGTACCATTTCACCTTGCTGATGGGGACACAATTCGCAGTGATCTGTGAGTGTAAACTTCTAGTCCCTCCTGTGTTTCTCTGGCATATATGTAGCTTTGCATATATGTAGTCTGTCTGTGTGTGTCACTTTTGTATTTCCAAGTTTTCACACTGATGACTGTTATTTCCATGCAGTTTCCCTAACTCTTTCTCTGACCCTGCATCATACGGCTGGCGTTGCAGTTATGAGAGCTGCTGCGTAATGCATACATCAGCCCACAAATAATGAAAGAATTTGTGACTTTATACTTACATATCAGTGACGAGTAGAATCAGCTCAGCTATATACTTTCCACTGTGCATTTCTCAATATACCACTATGAATTCATGGAGCATTGGTCATTTGTCATAGGAACAGTTACACAGAGAAACATTTGAAAGATGTATGTGATGGGACTTTTACCGTGATGAGAGCTTATCTTGCCCAAGTGACCTAGAGCTGTCACTGAAGCTCTTCTTTTTTTTTTTTCACTGAAGTCATATATAGGGTCTGATGAAATGATAAACATCAAGATCCTGGCTGTGTAGAAACTGAACTTTCTTCTTGCCCCTTTCTTTCCTTTGGGGAAGCTATTCCTTAAAAATTCTTACTGATCATGGGGCAATTGCAAGGAAGAATCTTCCATGAAGCTTCTCAGTCCAGGACAGGAGCCTTACAGGGAAGTAAGGTGATAGCTTCACATTTCTTTAAGCTAGCATATGCTGCCAAAAGTAGTAGTTCTGCCTTGTTCAGTTCTGTCCCTTCCACCGCTCCTCGTGGCACAATCATTCATATGGTGAGCCAGATTATGACGTTAATACAGGTCGAAATTTAATCTTTAAAAATTATTATTGCGTGCATGGGGAATGTTGCAAAGCAGGGATGAATGATGGAATAGGACGGCTTCTTTAGCTGCAGTGCCAGCTTATGCCAATTTAAAATAATCATGAATCTGGGGCATTATTGGTTCTGTTTGTTCTTTTCAGAAATGCTATTCGACAAGCAAGGTTACCACCACGGAGGCCTGACTTCCTTCTGCAATCTCTGGAAAGCAAGGAACTGCTGGGACCTCCTTTTACTAGGTAGAAAATCTGTTTTTAAGAGGGTGACTTACAGTGGGCCTTATGCTATGCTTATCCCCTCAAATCCCCTTACCTTGATAATACAGGGCATTCAGTAATTATGTGACTGTGCATTGCTCTATACTATCAAAAGGCCATGGTGACCTTAAAAACTTCCAGTTTCTTATGTGAAGCAGACAAGAATAATGTAATTTTCAAGTTAATTTTAAATAGCAACCAAGGCCTTTGTTTCATAAGTGAGAGATTTTGAGGGAAAGACAAGGCACAGCACTTATTTCCAAAATTAATGGGCTTAGTTAATAAGTTAAGTTTCCTTTTCTGTCAGTCTTGCCACATAAACTTGGAAGTTTGAGTTGTGCATGATGCTTTTTGGCTCATAGATCATATCTGCTCCACAACAGGTTTGGGTGTGGATTTAACTAATCTACTGGGGAATCATTAATGATTCTGGTAATGCAGAGCCAGAACTGAATAGTCCTCTCTGGCTTGGCTGAATCAATTTTGCTGCTCTAAAAGGAGCTGCTTTTTTATTTTTACTTTCCCCAAAAGGTCTATGCTGCTGAAATAGTTCAACTAAGCAGTGGTTTCACGGTCTTGAGTGTTCTGCATTTGTTTTAGTTATGGTATCATTTCTTAAGCCCTGAAAGTGAGTGATTTGAAACTGCTCTTGCTATAGAGGCTGAAACTGCTTTTAAGCAGATGTTTAAACTGAACTTTTCTGTGTGAAACTGTTCTGTAATTAGCTTTAGAGAAGGGAGATATCTATCAATTTCCCGTCAAAACCTGAGATTGCTGCTTCTGCTTGCCTCTTTCTCTTGTCCCCAAACCAAAATAAAGCTGGATTTTGTTAACGGGTTGAATTCTCAGCTCTAAAGAAATTTTTTCAGCCTGGATTAATGTGGATTTGGAGCAGGGCAGGTAGGAGTAATGGAAACCTTAACTGCTTTGCTGCTTTTGTTGTTTGTTTGTTTTGGGTTTTTAAACCATTGTGGTGTTTTTCTCCTTTTTTTATTTTTATTTTTTTAAATTGGGGCTTCCCCTGCATAGTAAAGCAGCTAACTGGAAAGCTGTGTGCAAGGGAATAACAAGATTCTCCCTTTTTTTTTTTTTTTGCACTGACTGCAAAGGACAAGACCAACAGGTTGCAATGTATAGGGAACTCATCCTTCTTCCTTTACAGATCAGAGGCACCCTTTCAGCAAACATCTGTGAACAAATGTTCTGCGCAGACTGGGAACTTAATGCTAATACCTCAAATGGAAGAAAGTACCTGTAAACATCTATCTCAAATGAGCAATACCACGCATTCCTATCCATCTCTCACACATGCTGCTCTCCGGTCTGTACCACTGTGGACACATGATGTGTGCCGTGCTGTTCAGAGGCCAGAGCTATGGTCTCCTTCATCTGTCATGCCCCAAATGAAAGCTGGAGCAGAAATGGTGAGTGTATTGCTGAAGGAGAACCTAGTGGGCTTACTGGGCTACTGTCAACGTGCATGCTGCTTGTTGCTGTTTTTTCTTGTGGCTCCTCTGGACTGCCCATCTGGTTGTTGAGCTATTCTTTTCTTGTTCTAGCTATCATCTTAAAAGCTGACCTAATTAACTGGCTCTGAATGCCCAAGAACTGTTTACCACCAGTCTGAAGCAATATTTCACTAGCTGACCAGTCCACATGTGTGTTGTACTGTAATTCATGCCTTTTTTCCTGGTCTTGTGTCTTTCCTAGCAGGATGCTTTTCCTAGCAATTGACTTGAGAGTGTTGCTCCTTCAAAGAGTTCAGAGCAGTTAGTTTGCCAACCAGATTACAGGGATTTAAGAGTAACTCAGTTTAGTAGCAGTGGCTATTGCTGAGTCTCAAAAATTGAAATTCACTTCACCTGCAAGTAGGTACTTGCATTTTAAACTCCTCTGTTCCATGCAGAATGGGAGGTGTTAATCTTGATGAAATATCTGCATGCTAGAAATGAAAGAGCCCATTTCTTAAGCTCTGCTTCTTCTGTGGTATTTTATGAGAGGGCCTCAGCAACTACGGGGGATGTCTGAGTGGGAATAGGGCTTAGTAGGTCAGGTGCATCCTACTTGTAGGGCTTACTCAAGAAAACCCTGAGGAAAAAAACAGTATCATTCTGACCTTGTAGAGAGGTCAGCCTGGGAGTGGTCACGAAGGAGCCCATTCCCAAGACTCTCAACAGGACTCTGTGGAGAAGTTGCGACCAAACTTGCAGCCATGTTTGCTATCACCTGAAGACTTGGTGGGAAAATGGAGTCACCAAACTGCAGGTAGGTCCTCAGATCTAAACTGTAGCAGTTGTGTGTCCTCCTCCAATATATGCAAGACTGCAAGTCAACTCTACCAAATGTAAGGGAGACAAGGCAGTCTTGTATGCCTGCATCAGGAGGTGAAGAGTATCAGTCGTTCCTTTTCAGGATGGTAATAGTGTTTTATGGACTCTGCTGAATCAGGGGACTAAAGCCCTGTTCTAGGGATTTGAAGGATGGGAACTGCTAGGGGTCAGCTTCTTTTAGAAAGAATGTGCTCAAGTGCTGGGGTATTCGTGTACACAAAGCTGAATGTACAGCAGAACTCGCTTCAGGAGGCAAGAATTCACCCAGTAAGGGTCTCTAAGTTTTCCCCGTACTTACAGTATGGTTGTAAAGGGGACGGATGGTGTCTAAGCACCTCTCAATATGGTGTTTTTAATGACGTAAGGGCATGAAATTTGTGTTCCACGGGACTAGACTGATTGACTGACTTCTAGAGTAGACGTAAAACACTAAATCATGAATAGCATTTGTAGTACTAAACCATTCACTAGAGCATTTATCTTTTTTTGTATGTTTAAACTGAGTCTTGAGAGCTTGTAATGCTGTCAGGGCTCCTGCCCTCTCACTGTACCTGATCTTTTGGGTGAATAGGTACATGTCACAGGGTGACAAAATGTGTGAAGAGGACTCCGGAGGGTTCCATGTTTCCTGTCTACTAACGTGACTTTCCTTGATAAGAAGAAACAGTGTAAGTCTGCTCTGTTTCCATTGCTTGTGCCTTGTATCTTCCATTCAGCTGAAGGGGAAGAAAGGCAGCACAGTTCCAGAGAAGAAATGGTGTTACAGAGAAAGCTGGAAGTTGAACTCCGACACATCCAACAGCAGATGCAGTACTACTTCAGCAGGAAACAAGAACTCAAGTATGTTGCAAAGCCCCCTTAGCCAGGCTTTCTTAATGCTGTCAACTCAATATTGCATTTTTTGTATGTATCTACTTTGAAAATAACCAGTCTGTTCACAGCAGAACTGTGAATGAAACAGAGAAAAGTTCTAGAGATTTTTAAGAGTTCACTCCATGTGGGAGAGAGTACATGCACAACTTCTTTTGTAGTCAGCAAGTGGTTTAATTATACCTTTGGCAGCTATTGGAGAAAGCATGACAAAGGTATCATTGGGTGTAATCTGAAGGCAGTACAAATGAACTTGGCAGAGCAGCTGAAATTTAGCTTTTAGTTCTTTTATCATGAGGAGTGAAGACTTAGCTTTTTCAGCTGTCAATTAAAAAAAAAAAACAGCTGGAGTCTGAAAACTTTTCTACTAGAACAAAACAACATTTACAAAAATGTTTAAAAGAAAATGGGGCTTGGAGGGGATTCAAGGAAAGGAAGAAGTCAGGAACTAGGAGTAGGAAATGGAGACAACAGCTTTCAGGCAGATTTCTCTGCCTTCCAGCATCCTTTTTTTTTCCTCTTATTTTAAAGACTTTTATCATTCACTGGTTTGAGACAAAAAATTGGGTCTTATTGCGAGTATCAATTGCAGGTCTAGTTGGCTTAGACTGTCGAGCTCCTAATTGGCATAAGAATCCTTCTAATCCATTTTATCAGATCCTGTCAGCAGCAGGCACAGATTCTACACAAGTGGCTAGAAATGAGCACACAACCAGAGGACCAAGATGGTGTACACGGAGTTCAGGAAGAATTGGATCAGGTGTGTAAATAGCAGACAAATTGAAGTTACTTAAGTGATTATCGCTATGCTATGCACTTAGCCTAAAGGCTGATGGTAATTGTGAGGAACTGTATAGTAAGCTGTTATTAAAATGCCAGAAGGGAAACTTGTAATCAGAAGTGGGCTGTCGAGCAGAATGGACTGCTGTATAGATGCATCTTCCTATTTGTTCAGAAATGTAACTCCAGCTCCAGCAGATCTTTTGAAGGCCATTTCCAAGCTATATACCAGGCTTTAGTAGATTCAGTCTCAAATTTTTTTCTGTGATTTCTCAGGACAGTGTAGCTATACTACGACTGCATTGCCGTCGGTCCCCAAGTTCATACAGCCATGTGTGTGGGGTACTGCACTGTTACCTCTAAAGCTAGCCAGTACTTGGCTGTTCCCGAGTGACGCAATCCTGTCACTTAATGGTTCTTAAGTAGGATAATACAAAGGCTGCTAGAGCTCCTTCACTCTTCCCCTGTCAAAAAGACTAAATGCTGTCTTGCTGTACAAACAGCTTATGCAATTGTTTTCACTTTCAGTTGCACATGAGGATCAACACTCTCACCAAAGCACAACTAAAAGAGAGACATCTTGTGCAGAACCTGGTTGCCCGCCTGCATGATATCCAGATTGCTCTGGATATATAACGCATCTGAACCAATTTTCCAGCTCATGGGTAGGACTTTTTGCCTTTAGAGGGAAGAGATGTATATGTTATCTTAGTTATGTATGGCATTTTTTAACTTAAATATTTTTGTTTGTTTTATTTTGTTACTACAGCTGGTTAAAAACCAAACCAACCAGGAGCTAAATGTACCTCATGCTGCACTCGCAATACCTAGTTTAGGTTACCCTGACATTTCAGAAAGATAAGCAACACTGATAAGACTTTTTATTTCAAAATGTTTGCAATTAAATGAGTTAATATCAGTAAGTCATACACTTTGACATACAAAAATACCGTGCTACTGATACAGTTGAAGAATTAAATGGATTCTCCATGCAGGAGAAATTCACAGCATTATCAGTACCCTCTAGGAACTTTGCTTTCACTTCCAGGGTGCATATGACCACTGCGTAACAAGTAATGTTTGTTTATCAGCTAGCTCTGCACAGTATTAAGACCATCACAAAAACAGCCACTTGCATGCTGAATCCTCTCCTCCTTCTTAGAAATCTAATAAAGCAAACATCAGGTAACCTGTCCTTCATTACGAGGCTAACAGTAACCTTCAAGATACTGTGGATGATGATGCTGAGTAGGAAGAATTAAAGCTTCAAGTTGCTTTGGCTGTGTCTGGATGCCATAGGCCCCAGTGGAAAAGGGGCAAAAGATTTCAGTTGTCTTTTCTCTCATCCACTGGAATAAATTTGCTTTCTATTGTTAACATGATGTTGAAGCTTAGTCAAAAGGCTACTCATAGCTTTATCCTCTTGGGGTTGACGTTTGCCTTAGTTTTTTCTCACTCTTAATGGTTTTAAAAAGTGTACATTTCTATAACCTGTATATGACAATATACTACTGCAGGAATAAACTTGCTAATGCCAAGAAGTTTAATAAGGTAAGTGGCTGAGAGCCACTTCAAGCTTTCAAACTCCTCCCCGTTTAAAGTGAGGAAACATTGACTCTTGGAGCCAAATGAATTTTCTCCTGCTTGTCACCCAAAGAGCCACCATAATCTGAGTCAGGGCTGGGGTACATCACTTAAAGGCAGTCTATCATCCCGTCTTTCCTGATGACAAGCTAAGCATACAGGACTTGGCAAACTGGACATTTGTACAACAAAATTATATTCTATTTTCTGCAGTGCATACAAAGAAGATACGTTGGTTGGTTTTTTTTTTTTAGGAAATCCGAGCTGGTCAAAGCTTACCATCTCCTTGAAGCAGCAGAAAAAACACTCAAGGCTCAAGCAAGGAAGTAATATGAGAAATCTTTCAGAGAGCAGAAAGGCAGGTTTCATAAGCATGTCCACTCCAACAAGCTCTGGACAGCAGTCCATTCTAAATGTTTGAGTGCCTGGACTTGAAACAGCTTATTTCTCTAAAAACAATTGATACATTGCTTTAAAACTCAATTCCTCTTCTTCACTTTGGCACCAGTTTCTGTCAGTGCCATGTAGTGCTACATTCAATAGATCCAATGTGTTAGATTTTAACTCTTCTTGACATGAAGTTACAAAGAGACTTTAAAGTTTTGCTGCAGGATTAAGCTTCAGCATAGAGCTTTCAGCCCCCAGCACATTCATAGCATTAAGTATGAGGGCAGAAGACAGAGCAGGTGTGGGGGTGCTTTCTGTTTTGGATAAGATAAAATTGTTGCCAGTCCATTATAGGATGGCCAGGTTAGCACCTGGGATTGCTTCAAAGATAAGTAATTTTTTTATACACAGTCAATGCATAGGACATTTCACTCCGTGCAATAAAAATTGGTCCTGAAGCTCTGTAAGTAGAGGAATTAATTCTTCAAGAACTTAGTGACAAAGCAACAATGAAGATACATAGCAGAAAGTAAAAACATATTTTGGCTGCCATCTCATTGCATCACACAAGAACCCCCCCCCATGTCTTCTCATCCCTTAATCCAAGAAGTGAACTAACTTGTCTCTCATACAAATAAAATCTTTAAGGCCTGGAATAGCAAAATAAAACCATGGGTTAGGAACAGGACACACACAGCTTTGTCTGTTTTGTTTTTTTTTTTTTTGAGAAAATCCCAAGATGACCAGTTTCATCATATGGAATGTAGACACAGTGTTTTCAGGTTTAAAATACAGTGCAAAGTCCATTTTTAAAGGGACAGTGTCAGGTAAAAGAATTAAAGTTGTCTAACAGTAGAAAACCTGGATGAGTGTAATTTATTGTACTGATGCTGTCTGTTGTACATTTTGCTTAGTTTGTGCTGTGAAGCCATACTAGCCAATTTAACTGTTTGGTGCTCTGTGCATTCACAGGCTGCCTTTATATAACAACTTCAGCAGTGTCTCAGAATAAAATAAATATGAGAACACGTTCTTTACTCAAGGTCTGAAAAACAGATATTGCAGACAGAAGGTACAAGGTCTGACTGAGCCTGTCACTGTCCCTTTAAATATAGCTAATCTCTACCTCCACCCTTTTCCATTGCACCTGCACAGCCTAGGAAGGCTTAAAAGGGACTTACAGGCTCTAAGAACATAATTATCCAGTGGCACGTTGAGGGGAGAACATGAAAGACTACAGGCACAGGGTGGGACAGAAACCTCCATGGTCGATATCTTTAAAGGCAGCTGTACCTGATACATATATGGTCATTCAATTCTCTTTCTGCATTCAGCAGCATGTAAATATAGTCCAAATACTCTCAAGTTTAACATAGCAATGACAGCTTCTGTTTTCCTCACCCAGGTCCTGCTGAGTGATACATACTTGTTAAGTGAAACACTCAGTGGTGTGATAAGAGTCCCTTTGTATAGAAAACCTTCTTGCTGAGAGTTTCTATAGAGAGCCCAGTGCTTCTCCAAAGCGGATTTTCTGTCCGGCTTTGAGGTGGAATTTGAAGTCCTTGGGTGCCTCAAAGATTAGTACGATTGTAGAGCCTAAGTTAAATTCCCCTAAATGTTCCCCTTTCCTCATGGGGATTCCCTCCTTGTTGTTGTTGGATATGAAGCTGAAGTCATTGTAGGAACCTTTAGAGTAACGTGGACTGTTGGTATGCAAGTCCTATACAGAGAAGGAAGAAACTGTTACTTCAGGATTTCAGTACTGTCTATTCATTAGCACAGCTGTAGACTGGATATCCAGGCTTTTTCAGTGCAGGAACTTAAAATTCTAAAGTGCAACAGGAATATTAAAAAAATAGTCTATACCAGAGATGACTCCCTTTAAATCAGTCTTAAAACATCAGTATTGTGAAACACCTTAATTTCAGGGTAATAAGATTTTAAGGGGTTTTTTTTGTAGTTTTCTTTTATTATACTGTACCAACCTCAACCATCAAAACCAGAAAGCTGCCTACTACTATCTTGCTCACCTGGTCAAAGTAGATGCGGATAGAGCCCACATTTGTTGCTCCTACAGCTGTTAAAGAGAAAAAGCCATGTTTCCAGTCACCTGTAAGGACAACCCGTTCATTGTGGCAGAACAGTTCTTTGATCCAGCGAGCAACTCCAGGATTCACAGACATTAGAGAGCCTGCAGTAGTGAGAAAATATTCAAGTTAAGTTGTCTGGTTTGTAGCAGTATTATAATGCCATCTAAATGGTATTTTCAGTATAACTGTAGCTGATCCAGTAAGCAATTGTCACTTATTTTTATAGGAAGAGAGGCAAATGTTAGGCAGAGCAAATGAAAGACAAGGCTGTAGTAAAAACAAAGGGGTCATAGAAAGATGTAATCTGTAGTCTTCTGTCCAGAAAGATCAACACTTTTGGGCAGGGCTCATATTACTTTGCATTTTTCCTAGCAGAGTCACAGAGAAACTAAAGACCATACTCATCCCTCATTGTAAGGCTTGAACGCAATCTGGAGTACCATCTACAGTTCTGTTAGAAGGCAAAGGGTTTAAATTTTCATACCTGGAAATGGTTCTTTTCAGTACCCCCCACCCCACCTCCCTCAGCTTTCACTTACTCCCATCTACAGCTTCACCTTGACTGCTTTTCCAGACAGTAAAAGCCTGCCGTTAAAGTAGGGAGCAAAATCTGGGATGGGAGTCCCTTTCAAAATATCTGCCATTGTTGAAGCCTATTCTAGGATCAGTCATACCTACTCTTCTGTCACACCAAACTGAGGTGGCAGGGACTCATTTCCACACTACCTGATGCTATTCCTCTACCAAAGATGTAACCAACCAACTTCACACTAGTGTCATCTACAAATTCACAAATGACAACTACTGTTAATTGTCATCTGATAGGCCCTTAAGAGAGATCAGGGTAAGGACAAAGGCAGAGCTAGTCCCTAGTCTCAGACCTGATAGATAGAATTGAAAGAAGCCTTCTAATAAGCACATAAGATCCATCTTAACAAAAGGCTACAGGCTCCTAAAAGGAAGCTAAAGAAACTTTTTACAGCTTAGGAACAGGTTTCGCTGGTTAACTATCGATTGCACGAGAGCAGCCCCTTCCAGTTCTTTTTGGTAAAAGCATAAGAGTGGTTACTGAAACTGTGGCTGAAAACCAAGTAGCTATCTAGCTAGAGCTGACCAGGAAATACTAATAATGTGAATCAGTTAAAAAAAAGTTTATTACAGAAGAACCTCAAAGATTTAAATCCCAACAAAGTCCTTACAATAATTTAGTGAGGTATATTCACTACATACATTTTTAGCTATAAAATGCATCTGCTGCATTGAATCCGATAGCAGCATTTCACTAATACTCCTTTGTTTCAGTCAAGGCCTAGCTTCAGTCTGGAACTTGACAGATTTCTCAAACCTTGTGGCAAGTCATTGTCTCTCCCTCACGGTGTTTGAAACAAAATCCAAGTGCTTAGGTTTTTGCTAGATACCAAGAATTAAAACATTTTTGTTAACTGCTGAACTACAGTATGATGATCTGCAAAGAGGAGGACAAAAGCATCTGATCCCAGCTCTAATAATGTAACTGTTTAGTTGCATCTTCTTTGCCGAGCACAGGAAGAGATCGTATCTCAGGCTACTGTTTGCTCTGATCTGCAGAACTATTTGTATTTCAGGTGCAAACTGAACAAATCATGTTTGGGAACGAGTCAGGTCAGCATGCATCGACAGTTATTTCAAAGAACTAAAACAGCTTTCATACAATATTACTGTTTTCACCATTTGTATGTTGTTTGTTCTGGTAAACTATACTACCATAAAATTCATTACCATTTTCAACCATTATCTATCACGCAACTGTACAAGTGCTCCACTGGTGTGTCTCATTCAGCAGTGGCCCACACCAGCGCTTCCCTCCATAGCTGCTCTACGTTCGTTTTCTAGGAACAGAAACCTACCTGGGAAATGACGCCGGTGTGACACTCTCCAGTCAGTGGGTGAGTGGAAGCAGTGATAATCCCCTGGTGCAAGGTAGATTACACAGTGATAGAGCTCGTTCCCCTCCTTTGTGACTAGTTGTTGCTGAAAAGAGTTACCAGGTGGGGCTGCAAAGAAACCGCGAAAAGAAAGGGGTTAAAGATATTCTTCATGCAGTCATCTACCATAGCCGAGCAGTCTACATTAGAACCAGTGGTAATAGCAGAGGACTAAATGCAGTCCACATGCATTGTTGAGACTATAAAAAGCTACACTTTGTCCAGGAATCCAATATTTCAAAGTGTTCTTTTTCCTTTATAACAAAATTAGATCCCGTATTGTTTTAATAATTTTGGAAATTCCTTCATTTTGGAGTTTGCCCTTCCCTAAACAGAAGAGCAGAAACCGAAATCCAGTGAAACACAAGTTTTATTAAAGCTACCCTTTCAAGAACAGAATTTTTCTCAAAGCAACCCTTTGAAGAACAGAATTTGTGAAGAGTCCCTAGTTTTATAAAATGCATTAGTTTCATTTGTGCTCATGTTGAAAATAACCCTACTGTTTGCAGAACTCGGTCTCTCCAGTCCCCTCGCCAGTTTAGCAAAATGTGTTGCTTTCATCAAAACTCAAGGCCTTGGAGACAGTGCTCGAGGTGCAGCAGAGCAGTAATAGCACAAGCCATTAGAAGTATAGTGCTTGAGCATCGATCTTGTTACGGAGTAGCTTAGATGATTTTTGCTAACCAGGTGCTTGGGCACATTTCAGTCTGACAGCAGCAGTGCTGTGGCCTCATTATAGTGGCAGATCTTGGAGTCAATTGTAGGAACCAAGCAATTAAATTCAGATAATCACAATGAGCCAGGCAAGACACTATAAAGCTGCTGGTGAGAAAGAGAAGAACTAGAACAGTGACATGTTTATCCCCAAACAAAACAAACCAA
>NW_008795323.1:1254912-1264445 GCF_000699145.1 Aptenodytes forsteri | reverse complement strand
GAAGGAGGTAATTTTTTTTCTCATGATCTCTGAGAACACTGAAAGGGCAGAGCAGAATAAATGCAGAACTCACCCTGGCTAAAATGCAGTTCCTCTGTGGAGATGCGAGGTCCCAAGAAAGATTCCAGAGAGTAAGTAACCCCTTTTACTTGCTCCACTTCACAGTTTTTTACCTGTCCAAAATTAAGGATCTTTCCATCAGAGGGACTAATCTACAGCAAAGAGAAAAAAAGAGAAACACATTAGGAATTCATTCATTCCTCATAAAGCAGACACGTTCCTTTGGGGGGTGGGGGGAAGCTGGTAGTGTAGTGTAAAGCCTTCATTTCCTTTTACTCACCACACTGTGCAAACAGCAGACTGGCCGCGCTTGGGGTTTCAGCTTCCTGCGGAAGAATTCGCTGAGGTTTCTATAGTGATGCAGATCTTCAACAGCTGCCTCCTTCATGTTCACCCCAAATGTCCAGATGTACAGGCTGTAAACAGGCTTCCGGAGCCATGTAGGCAGCTCCACCTGGTTCAGGCGACCCCAGGCTCGTGAGAGCAGCCGAGTTGGTACTGATTTGTACAGAGCAACCTAAAGAAAGAAGAATTACACCACGTCATTCAGTTCTTCCCACTGATGGCTTTCTCTTACTTCTCCCCATAAACCGTTCCCACTGATGGCTTTCTCTTACTTCTCCTCATAAACCAGAAAGGATCAAACTGTCCCTGCTAACCACTCCCTTGAATTCAGTGGGTTACACCACACAAAGTGGCCTTTAAGTCAGCAAAAAATTAACACTGCGCTTCATCCGCACTCCCTCCGTTCTGATGAGAGCAGATGAGAGACGGGATGAAACTTACTATAACCTTATACTGAAGCCAGAATCTCCACTCCCCTGCAGGCTGAAGCTCCACATTCAAGTAACTGGAAACTGCCCAATGTGAGGCTTACAGAAAAAAAGACACATTGCACATATTCTATTAGAACACTCGTCAGAAGGGTTTAACATTACCAATGTATTAATTTTTGTGAATAACCAAATGAAAATTGAACACTGACAAATTATTTTTTCAGTCAATGACGTGCTTCTCTATGCATCTACTAATGAGGGTGTTTTCCACATCCCAGTATTGTACTGCTCTAATGATACTAGTACAATCGAAGAAACATACCCATGTGGATGCAGCTACACCGCTATGAACTTATGCCAGCCTTACTCCTCTCGCAACAACGAGAGTTGCCAATTGTAAGAGTAAAGTGCCTTTATTCCTGTAGAAATACATCTTTGGACTTACACCAAAGCGTAAGTTTTAGTAGCAAGAAAAACAAATGAAACAATGTTGGTAAGAGGTATATGCTGTTGATGTAACTGGACAGATGACAGTGTCTTCCTGTTGGCAATTCCAGCAGGTCACTCTGCTGGGGTTTGTGGTACTTAGTATCAGCCAAAAAAAGCTCGTATGACCACGATGTCATCAAGGGGATGGGAGGTGTGGACCAAGGGCACTGAACCCTCCGAAACCAGTTTTGCAAAAGAAGTAGTTATCTGCTGAATCTAGTACAATTTTTTTGAACAGTGCAGCTCAGCTACATTTAACTCCCAACTAAAAGTTGGGTTTTTTTCTTAGTGAGAGTCATCATTTATTCTCAATATTAATCATATCCTATCCTTCATAATTAAGTCTTGAAAAAAACAGCCATAAACACAAACAGAAGCACACACTGGCTGAGAGCCTGTCCATCCTATCAAATAGAGTGAATTAAGATTTCACTCACAAATCGCCATCCTGCATCACATTAAAATACAGTGATATTTCAGAAAGAAAACAGCAACCTAATCTTACTTCAGATAAAAACATCTGAATCAACAGTACCTTAGGTTATATAAGCTGAAGTACTGAAGGAAAAATGTTTTGCCATTTTATTTGACATGCCTTATACAGTGTTAATTTCTAAAATCAATTTTGCTCAGTTTTCCACAAATACTGAGAATATGCAGCTACTGCTGTAAAATCACAAAAATTGTCGAAGTGGTATTTCCTGGTAGGCCCTTCTCTTCAAAAGAGCCTGGTTTTCAAGTTGATGGGATCAAACAGAACAGCTATTCAATGAAATAGTCTTAACCACAATTTCGTTGCAGTTTTCAATCAAAACAGTTCTGTGGTTGTTGCATTCTGAAATTGCATATGTGCAGAGAATATCCACGTGCAAGGCTTCCTACACCCTGCTCACAACAGTGTCAGAGCAGAGATTTGCGTACCGTTTGGACAGGCTGGATTACAAATGCTCAAAGAGCTTGAGGAACAAACCCTCTCTGTGCAAAAATGACAGAAAGCAAGAGACCATTTCCATGTGGCCAGGAAAGGGAACTGGAGAAGACCAGCAGGTCTGCCTTATCCTAGCCCTGATATTTTGAGGTGACTGAATTAATTCAAAAGTTTCTGTTGATTTTCCTGGGTAGACCCTTGACCGTTAGAGGACAAAAGTTCTCTGCTACTGAAAAAAATGACTTGTCTGTGAAGCAGTTAGTCAGCACAACTATGAACAGTAAAAACTAAAGGGAAACGTGAATTGCATCTCTGCTTTCGTACTAGTGATCATCAGCCTGTTCTATATTAAGGATCTATCCAACAGCTGCTGCCAGCTCCCTTCGGTATAAAAGAACTAACATACACGAAGCGCAAGAGAGACCTGCTCACACTTACCCTGCTCATAGGCCTCCATCCCACTCTGGTCAAGGGTTTAAGAGCACCGAAAGGCAGAAGATAATAGAGAATAGCCAGAGGCCAAGAACGGAGTTTCAGAGCAGGCCTAGACATACAGCTTAGCTGGCCCAACCTTCGCCTCAGGGCCAGCTGGGGAAATTGCAACCTGAAAGATTACATACACAACATAAGAGGGTCAGCCATCTCAGCTTCAGAACCACCAGCTTCTGGTAGCTGGGGATGATTTATTCCTGCTAATCTTTACTTAAACATTGATTCTGCAAGTCTTTACTCCTTTATTTTGGTCAGTTCTTCCCCTTCCCAAATAGAAGACCAGTTTACCTTAAAAAGAAAAGAAAAATCCTCTGTCCAAAAAAATGGTGTTCACTCTCACAGGTCACATTTTATGAGCGACACCCTCAAAAATTAAAGGCAAGATCACTTGCAGGTGACATCTGAAAACAGTCACAGCTGGTTCATGCAACTAACAACATAACACAATAGTTTACAGTGGAAATAAGAAAGAGCAAAGCTGCTTCTTCCAAATATCAGAAGATTACATCCCCAGAAAGTGTTTTGTGACTGCTCCAGCTGTTGGATAGCCAAAGTGGACAGCAAACAATATTCTGAAAGCTAGGAATCTGTGATGCTAGGACTTTAGTAAGAACTGTACGGAGGAATTGTATATTGTAATGTATATTAAGGAAAGAACAGATACTCTGATGAAAGAAATCCTTGAAACCTAAGAAACTGACGTCCTTCAGAGGGTTCATGTGTTGAAGGCATCTTGACTAGATTGTGCCTCGGAGTCAAATTTACACAGACCTGTTGGTCATTCACTAACTTCAGGAAACAAGCACTTACTTGAGAAACAACAGGAGTGGCACTCCTGAGTTAATTAATACAATTTTCAAATAACTGATTCCAAAAGACATCTTTCCAGGTCTTAAAACCTTCACTGCGTACCCTGGCTCTGAGCAGAGAACATGTGGACAAAGCAGATATCGCTAGTGCTGCAGGGAGTTGGTTATTGGGCTATGGAGACTTCGCCTCATAACCAACCGCATCTATGATTTTTTTTGTGATGTGGATGTCCTGGCTGAGAGCAAACTCATTTTGCACAAATGGCCATGGGGAGAAGTTGAACTTGTAACTCTCGGAGAGAAAAGCTGCTCATCTTATTAGCAGAGGACATCATGGGCCTCAGTTCAGACCCTTGCAGGAGGTCTGGATGAGAGACCCTTCAGGTCCCCATTTATTCTTTGGCTTCTAGTCATAAAGAAACCATTGGCATTTCCAAGGTCGCATGTCAAATGAAAGTCTGCCTACCTGAGGGCAGAACGTTCAAATCTTTTGGGCACTGACTTAGATCCTGGCTAAGAGCTTGTTCTCCCCACACCGCTGAAGGCAGTATGCCGGCAACCAGGATACAGCCATGTGCGCACACAAACTGCAAGTGGTACGCTCTGGCTGCTCTGAACAGCTCGCTCTATCGCTGGATCATATGATGCAAAGGATGAACTATAAAATACTGTGTATGTCTTTCCAAGATGGAAAGAAGCTGGGAAATTAAAAGGAAATTTTCTTGCCAACATGTTCTTTTCAAAACTTGGATCAGAATTAGTGTCATGCAGGCAGGTACAACTGTCACCACTTTGGGATGCAAGATGGTGCTTTTGGCTCAGACTTTTTTTCTGCAGTGAGCACGACTTCTTTCCCCCCAAGAATTAATAAATAAAATACAGAATGATCTGTGCATCACAATGCAAGGGGAAAAAAACCCTGAGGAGATTTAGTGCTGTCTCGGCAGAGGTAAAGCTGGCTTTCTCAGTAGGACGCGGGACTGACTTGACTTGGGAATAGGCAGGGACACTTCACGTTCTTCCTCCCATCCTTACCATCCACCAGCCTGCGGTCTGCTCGAGGGCTGGCAAGGCCGGGAGCTGGGTTGCCAGCATCGGGCGCAGAGGTCCTGCTCCCCCTCCCACTGCTCTCCCCCCCTTCACTGCAGTCGCTCATGAACCAATCCCTGCAGAGCTGCATCCTGGCAGCTCACTCCAGAGCCCTCGGGCTTCTCACTGCCTTGGCCTGGTTTCAGAGCAGTCCCTCGCTAATTTTTCTGTTCTCCTAGTGATGGAGAATAGAAAGGAAAGGAATGAAAGCCTCCTCATTCCCCTTGTCATAGAACAGCATGCCCTTCTCCGCCAATTCAATGCATAAGGAGCTTTATAGTAATTAGGCCAAACAAAAGCTTTGCAGATGGCCATCGCTCCTTCTGCCCAGAAACCCTCCCATCCTCCCGCCCTCGTTTCTCCCTTCAGTCACCATTCCTGCAAAGCAGAAAATACTGAACAGTACCTGAAACGAGTTCTCCTATTTGCTGTACCACCGGCAGAGCCAGCCGGGCCTGGACTCTCCAGTTGTGGGTGCTGGTCCCCGGCACAGCTCCTGCTGCCGCCGTTCCCTGAACGCAGCCTCCGGACATGAATTTTAACTTTGTGGAGGTTGTAGCAAGAGGGTGGAGGGTTAGATAAAGCTTTATAGCATCTCACCATTTCCCTGTGTGCAGATCTGGTCCCTGCAGGGTGTTTGACTGACACATCGTCAGGGTGACGGTTGGTCGCAAGGCTCAGTCTTTTTTCCTCTACCTCTCTTTCCTTTGCTTGCTCCGGCACAGGAGAGAGGACACGGCGTCACAGTTCCTAATTCCCCCGCTGGTTTGTCTCTGGATTACCCCTCTGTTTCCCACTTGAATCTCTGCTACGAGGGTTGCAGCTATTGCAAACAAACAGGCATTGTGTCATATTTCAACATCCCACTACAAAGCCGACTCTGCACAAGATAGAAACGAGCTGTCCGTATAAGCAGTCCTTGCTTCTCGCTAGTCAGGGTGGCCATTGAAACTCAACTCTCCAAAAAACACCCTGCAGTCTCAGGCTGCTGGGCAGCGATGCACTACAGTCAGATGAGCAGCCAGCTGGCCTTGCACAGCTAACCCCAGAGCCGGTCTGAATCCGAGGCTGGGAGGAGGAGTGGGGTGGAGAAGAGGAGGAGATAATTCCCAGCTTCAATTCTGCAGTGCAGCAGCTGCCGCTAAAAGAGTTCTGGACTGCTGGGCACCAAAAATCCTTCCCTGCTCTAATGTCCAGCTTGGAAAGAAGAAAACAGAAAGGAAAGGAATGTCTTTCTATTTCACAACCATTGCCAGACACCAACATCCATCTCCTGAAGTCTCTTTCCATCTCAAAAGACTCACACAGGGAGCAGGTAAAGGACATTCTTCTACAAATACCCAAATACGTAAGGAAATAGCCAGTTTTAGGGCCAGCTTGAGAATGGGGTGTAAAAGCAGTGTTAACGTGTCTATTATGTGACTCTCGGTACTGTCACAGTTTTTATGTCCAGTAGCACTAAAATACAAAACACGAGCAAAGGAAGCTGGTTTTGTTTTGTTTTTTAAAGACAAAAAGCTGCAGTATTTCTATCTGAGCATTCTGAATATACAGAGAGAGAAATTTCCCTCTTTGACCCTGCAGACCACATCTCCAACACAGAACGGTTTGGGGGCTAACTCCAGTGGCTATCCATTTCACTTACATTTTCTCTATGATTCCGGGTTTAAAAAAAAAAAAATAAAAAAAAAAAATTGTTTCCAAAGCTCTCTAAACACCCATGAAAGCTGTATGCCTGATAAGACTGGATCAAAACGAGCACTGGTGCTCTGACGCGAGGGAAAGGGTTGTATTGTATTAGGGATAAGGCAGGCGAAGTGGGAGGGCCAGCAGGAAAAGCTAGAATTAACTAGCTAATGGCATCCCACTCAGGCCTCGAAAGGAAAATATTCTAGCAAGAACTGTGTATTTTGATTGGCCTTCAACTCCAAATATTACAACTGCTATATAGCATTCTATATCTCAGGAAGTTCCAAGACCTGTGTGTGTGTTGTTGTTTCAGCTGAATTTTAACAATTGCGTATTTTAAAAAAATCCAGTTAATAGAAAGAAGGTAAATTTAAGATCAGCTGAAGGCACGCAAAACACACCCCTTCCTCCCTGAGCCCTGTGCCAACTTTTTTGTTTTCCTCTTTAAAATATCGTTCAGTCTTTCTCTGGCTGGCACAAGAAACTCCTACACAACAAAAATGAAGCCATCTGTATAGTGAAGTGGTGAAAGCACTTAACCAAATCCCATCAAAATTCAAAGAAAAGCAACGAGGAGCACAGGGGAGCTATTTCTCTTCATTTGCCAGGAGCGTTAGAAATTACCACCATTAAATACCAAATTTCACATAGAAACAAGCTAAATTGACAACATCGTTTCGGCTCCTGCAGGTCAGGCTGGCACCCCGCTCCCTGGTCTAAGGTCTAATCTCCTCCTTTGAGGACCTTTCACCTGGTGCATGACTTCGCAGAAAGACAACAGAGCAAACAGAAGCCTTATCTACATTTTCTTCAGCACTCTTCCCTTACGGATGAGGGAGGTAAACCCACCAGCTCTTTCAGTAGAAAGTCAATCTTATCCCACAAAACATTTTCAAGAAATTATTATATTCTAGATTGAACAAGACTGATTCTGTGAAAGCCCGGAACAAGTTAAATAGCTCACCTGCTCCCTAAAAACAAACGGACATTGAAATGTTCTACAGCCCAATGCAGTGGGACCTACCACCCTTCAGTTCAAAACAAAAAATGTGGTGCAAGAGAGATTCCTCTCCAGGAGGGGAGAAATATTGATGTTAAAAGCTTTTTTTTCCCCCTCCACTTCTTAAAAAAAACTGAGTTCAGATGAATAAGACCACCTATGTTTCTCCTGAATTCTATTCTACTGACCTCATTGCATTCACCAAGATGCAAATACCCGAGTCCTGCCTAAACGCTGACATATATGGCAAGTTGCCACCCCTGCTGCGGCTGCCCCAGAAGCAATGTACAGTTCCTACAGCGTGAGAAGGCTGAAATGAAAAATCCACCCCGAGTTCCATGGGGAAAGGAACAAGAACTGGTAATCAACCAGCTCGTGACAGGGGAACTCATGTAATGGCATCTCAATAGCCGGACTTCTTGTGATGCAGGCAGCGCCACAGAGCCTGCGTTATTAGTTTAGACAAGAATCTTGGCGATTGCTGGTCTGTAGGAGGTTGGTCATCAGTACCAAACTGCCCCACCTGTCTGAACTCACCCAGAATCCACGTTAGGCAAATAAAAGCAGCAGTTACCAGCAGGTATAAATCCCTAGAGAATTATTATCTAATAGAGAACTGCTAATCTGCCAGCTACGCAGCACCGTTCTGCTCTGCCAGCTCAAATAAGCGTCAAATCCAGTGACCCCTTTAATTACTCGTCTTTCCATTACTACCTCAAACCCTTCCCCTCAAGTTTTAAAAAATACAGCAAGGCATTTGCAAGAAAGACTACTATGCAACTGAACTTCAAACCTGCAGTCTCGGTTTCAGATCATGAGCGTGAATCATTAGGCTTGGAATGTGCTGGTCCGAGCGCTCAAAGCCCTCGGGTCACACTTTCTGCGTTTGGTAACAGAACCGCGGTTTAAAAAATGCACCGTACGCATCCAAGCGCTGCATTCTACTTAAGTGCCAGCGAAAATAAGGTCCTGCAACCAGGGGAGAGGTACTCGGCGACCGTTTATTAACGGTCCCCTTCCTTTCCCAGCAGTACCCGTTTAATTTCAGACCCGTAATCCCCGCTCCCACCCAACCCTCTCCCGAGCCAGCCCAGCGGGAGAAACGCTGGATGCTCCACGCCCAGCCGGGAGCTCCCGAGCTCCGAGAGCACAACAGAACTGCTCTCACGCTGCGGGGAAACGCGAGCGCAGACAGAGCCCGCGGCTGCCAAGGCCGCGTGATTTTTAGCGGGCCGCGCTCCGCCTTACCCGCCCCGGCTTCTACAGCTCTTCCACTTCCCATATGAAGAAAGCTTTCTGTATCTTTTCCTAATGTGCTAATAAATACTTATTAATATAAATATGCTTAATTTAGTAAGAAAAAACCTTCGATCGTCTTCCTCCAATTTTACGTTGCTGTTTTCGTTGCATTCTATAAATGGAGGGGGGAAAAAAGCGGTATTTTAAGCTAGTCGTAAAAGGTTGGGTGGTTTTTTAAACTTAAACCCGAATTCTGTGCAAAAAGCCTGTTACGCAGTCTCAAAGATCTCTTCTGTGAAGCAAGGAAAAAAAGTTTTATTTACTTTTTTTACTTTTATTCACTTTTGCAAAGTGACATGAAAATTGATGACACCTAAAATACGCTGTATTATTTTAGTATTTTGTAGCAATGTTTTCCGTTTCATGTTTAAAAAGACCATGCTTCAGCTTAAGATACCTGCAAAGCAAACTCTCTGCCCTGTAAGGGAGCGCTAACGGAAGCATAAACCGCGTTACACCTTCCCAACAAAGCAGAGCCCGGCCAAGCTGAACAAAGCCCGCGGCGGCTGCGGCGGCCCCAGCCGCCCTCCCGGCGGCTGAGGAAGTTAACGGGACCCTGAACTCCGATAACGCTGGTCCAAGAGACCGGTTTTGTTTAAATCTGCTGGGAGATCACTCGTGAGAGAGCCCAGACTCTGGAACATCTCTCCCGAAACTTCCAGCAAGCCAGAGACCAACGATTATTTGCCGCCCGGTCATCAGACCTCGCACATCTGCCCTGCAAGTCCGCAAGCCCTTACCTGATGCCGGCCGGCGGCGCCAGCGGCCGAGCGAGGTCTCCTCCGTCCCGGCTTTTTGCTTTCACTCGCTGAAAGGCGACGCTGACCCGCCCTTTTAAAGCAGTTTTCAGACACGTGAACAAAGCAGCGGAACGCAAACCCCACCAACGCGCCGGCCGGGCC
>NW_008795323.1:1239282-1254521 GCF_000699145.1 Aptenodytes forsteri | reverse complement strand
GTCTGCCCGGGTAGACATCCAGGCGCTGCCAGGCTGGCTGTCGGGCACTCCCGGGGAACAAGGAGGTCCCCGCATCACCGCTTAGGAGCCACCGGCCAAGGCAACAGGGAGAGCGACCGCGTCGGGGAACAACGCGGCAGCGCGGATGCTGTACGTCGCCCGGCTTCCCGGGAGACTGCGCTTTCCGCGGTGTGTCTTGGTGCGTCAACACAGTCCGACATACCCATTTTCAGCCAAGGCAAGAAAGTGCACTGCGGTCTCATAAAGCGCTCCTGAGGCGCTCAGATGAATTGCTGCATAATCCCAGCAAGATGCTCAGGAAGTTGTACGAGACAGAACAGGCCTATATAGTCAAAAAGCCATCTCACTGGTCAGATTAAAAAAAGGCTGATTTTACTCAGTTCAGTTTTCCAGGACAGCTGAGAAAAACATTTACACCGTCACACCTTTCACACATTTTGATGTTGTTGAAATTTCACCGCTTTTAACATTTTCTGGCCATCTTTGTCACGTGCATTGGGCCACTCTACAAGAAATGTTTTTGTAATTGCATGTTTGCTCAAATGAAACTCCAAACTTCAGAACATGAGAGCAAGAATGAAGAAGAAGAGACCAACCAACTGGAGATTGCGTTTCATTCTTCCAAAGTTGGATTAAAAAAAGAGTAATTGGAGATTTTTCCGTTATTAGCTCTTTCCTGAACTTGATACACACCTCTTACCATAACACTAAATGTCTGTCTCCTCTGGGCCAAGAAAAGCACCTTCTGTATTGTACTGCCAAAATAGCATCCAGTATCCCTGTTACATAAATACGAGCAGTTTTTAATATCAATAGGAAAGACTGTGCTGTTCTTACCTCTGAGAATCAAAATCCTAAAGCTATACTCAAGCACTTCCCCACTGTATTAAGCTGTTTTTAAAAACCGTGGCCCATGACAATAAGCTGAAGTTCGAACGGGGCAGAACTGTGTATTAATCTGTCATCTGTATTATCAGATGTCACTGCAGCTCACTTCCCTTAAAGGTTCGCTGTGGTTTTCCTGGTGCACGTCACTCCAACAAACAGTGCTTTTTGCTTACACAAAACAGAACCAACTATGGAAGCAAAGGACAGCGACAAGAAGTTCCTCTCTGTCGAGAAAAACTTGTTCATCTGGTCACTCTGTTCATCCAAACTCACTCTTTGGCCAAGGCTTCCCCGAGTAATTCTTTGATCCTACACCAGCACCGCCCCAGTGCCCAGGTGAGAAGAGGCAAAATGCCTCTAGTTAGCATATGAATGGCAAGCCATGCATGCAGATCCCAGCCAGGAAATGTTCTGTGACAGCAAGGATTTGAAACAATAAGCTTCCATCCATCTGATAAATATCTACCTGTCTCCCTCCAAGCCCTCTGCTTTACCTCATCTAATTAAATGAAAGCTGATCCTCACTGGTATTCGCAGTAGGAGACACTCTAAGGCGTTAATCAGCTCAAGCTATTAGCTACATAATGTCTCTAAGAAAATTATAGGAAGAAAAGGTCTATGCTAAAGAAACAATAGTTTTGTCTTTCCCTGTGGAAAAACTTAAGGGACACTTGACTTAAACGAGATTCATTTCCCCCCCCCTTCATTTATGAAGTTTGAGCAAAGCAAAAACATATAGGAGTATACTCTTTTTAATTCAGTCAAAAACTATGCACACTTCTATGACGATACCGATATGTACCTCTGCAACAGGGACAGATTCTCTGCTTGCATGACATGATGATGACCACCTATTTCACACCTCCGACTTCTGCTCAGAAGCAGGGGAATCTGCCTTACCCACAGAGCTGTCAGGTGGAAGATGGTGCGTGTTCTCACATGAACACAAGGTTGGTACTGTGGAATCAGAACTTCATAGCAGCAGGCTCGGCAGTGAGGACACGTGCAGGTTTTTTTGTTCTATATTACTCTTTCAAAGCCCATTCAAATCATGCTTGGTCTCTTTTTGCCTATGCAAAGGCTTATTCTGCTCTAAAAACAAGGCGACACCCCTCTTTTCCACACTCCTAAGTGTGCTTCCAGGGACGCAAAAACCAGAATAACTGAAAATGATAGGTCAGCAAAAAAAAAAAAAAAACACTCCACTTTCCAATATAAAGGAACAAAGCAGCTCTTATTTTTCTTGAATCCTTCATTGTTTGGAATATTTCTTGCAATGTCTGAACACAGTTTCTCTTTTTCCTCATAACTGCCAAGTTTTCTTTCCCTCCCACAGAAGCATTCAACAGAACTTAAGCGTATCAGGAAGGACTAGGAAACCTTAGTGTCTCCTATAGTATCTGCTGCATTTGGAGCCCTGCTGTTATCAGTTTGAAATTCTTTGTGTGATTCCCCACTGCAAAAACCAAATCCCTTAGAGCTGTTTCATCAAAAGCAATACTCATAGCTTCACCAAATCATAACCATCAAATAATAACAAACCAGTATATCAGTATAATGAAAGAAAGCAAATTTAATAGGGGAATTACCCAATTTCATACCTAAAAGTATGAACAATAATAAAAAAACATGCATTTTCGAGTATCAAAACTGAATCGACATTGCCTTTTTAAGTAAATACTCCTTGGACACTTACCAGTTCTTTTTTAATCAGAACATAAAACCTGTTTGAAATAAGCTTCAGCAGGAAAAGAACATACAGAAAACAGATTTACAGACAAATTCCTCAGGAGCTATCATAGCCTAAGCTGTTAGCATCTGGACTGTCTGGTTCGTATCTGATTTGGGTCACTAGTGAAAATGAATTTAGGGATTCCAGCCCAGTCCCCCACAGGCATGTGGCCAAACCACTCACAAACTGGCAGCAGTGCTCAGGAATGCAAAGAGACGGGATGCTAAAGGTCATACTGAAGCATCTCCTACACAATCCAATCTTAGAATTTTTAACTCCTTGCCTTCAGAAATGGCACTGAGGCAGGCACTCACCTGCCTGTTTGGAAGAACACCACATATACTTTAAACTGTCTAACACGGAGTTGTACACTATACTTAATATTTCAAAGGAGATACAGCCATTATAGGAAGTTATGAAATATTTCTTACTTCAATGCTGCAATGGATATTTGACCTATGAATCTGATATACAGACTGCAATTCCACAATAATTTCTAAACTCCTTGGAATCCAGAAGGAAAAGGCAAAAATCCCTCAGGATCAGCAAGAGCCATTACAGACCTAGGTGCTACCGACAAAAAAAAGGTCTTGCTATACATTCACAAAGAAAACAGGCAGATTGTTATTAACTAGGTCTTAATTCCGCCTCAGCTTCCTTGTAAACTATATAAGGCACGAAGGCATAGAGGAAGCAGGCAAAGTGCTAAAAGTAGCACAGACTGAGCAGCTAGTGAGAAGATAAACCCTACAACTAGTGGTTAAACATTGGAACAGGCTGCCCAGGGAAGCGGTTGAGTCCCCATCCCTGGAGGTATTTAAAAGACGTGTAGATGAGGCACTTAGGGACATGGTTTAGTGGGCATGGTGGTGTTGGGTCGACGGTTGGACTCGATGATCTTAGAGGCCTTTTCCAACCTCAATGATTCTATGAGTCTGTGAACTACTGCAAAAGCTGTACCCACAGCTAGAACTACTAGGACAAAAAAAACCTCAGCACTGAATGTTTTTTTAATTTTATGATATGTAATTTTGGTCTTGCCCATTTTGATTTCTGTATTTAATTCTGTAAATAGCACAGCGTGCTTAATTTGCTACCCTGCAATGCAAGGTGGGGAAAATGAGAAAACGCGTTGTGCTAAGCAGAGCCACAGCTCCGTCAGTTACGGCAGATGCATGCCTTATGCTCTCTCAGGAGTGCAGGTGGACAGTAGGCTGAAGATGACCCTGCATCATGCCTTGGCAGTGATGAAGGCCAACAGCATAGAGGAGCAGAAGCCAAGGGAAGGTCATTCCCTTTTACTTTGTGCATGTTAGACCCCATCTGGAATACTGTGTCCAGTTTTCTTAGGATCAAGAAAGATGTTGACAGACTTGAGCATGTCCAGTGAAGGGCCAGCAGCATGGCCAAAGGGTTGCAGCACATGGCCTGTGAGGATGGGCTAAGGGTACTGGGCTTGCTTAGCCTGGAGAAGACTTAGGAGGGACCTAACGACAGCCTCCCAACATCCAAGAAGAGGTTACTGAGAAGATGGAACCGGGCTCTTTACTGAGGGAGATGGAGAGACAACAGCCATAAATTGAAACAGGGAAGGTTCTAACTGGATATAAGGAAAATATTTTTCACTACGAGGATGATTAAGCATTGGAACAGGCTGCCCAGAGACCCTGTGGAATCTCTGTCCTTGGAAATTTTTAAGACCCAAGTGGACAAAGCCCTGAGTAACCTGGTCTGAAATCAGTGTTGGCCCTGCTTTAAGCAGGAGGTTGGACTACATGACTTCCATCTGAATGATTCAATGCCTACCAAGCACCTTTTTATTCAAAATACGTAATACAACCACTTGATCAACTATCCCCTCCACCTCCTATTTGACAAGTATTTAAAAAATTAAAGTGTCAACCATACTAGAAGATGGAGGAGATGCCAGCAGTTCCTAATGTATCATTAAATTGACTTCAGCCAAAGTGATAGTTACTTAAGTGACAGAAACTTTAGTTCCATGGTTTGTCAAAAATGCATTGGCAGTAGAAGACAAATTAAACATTCCCTTGTCGAAATGAAAGCAAAGGAGCTTTGCATCAAACGTGGCAGAAGCAAAATTGACCCAGGTTTCTTACCTCCCACTCACTTGCAAGCTTCACAGGCACCTCTATGCCCCTTTTCTCCAGCTGTTCCAACTTGTAATCCTCATATTTTCTGTATCCTGCATATCCCCCACCTGTAGCTACCAGAACATGGAAGGGGCGCAGGCGGAAGACTTGCCCTACCGGAGCAGTATGAAGCTTCTTCCTGTCTGCAACAGAAAAAAAAAAACCAGACTTCAGGAAAGAGAATAACTACACAGTAAAGAAAAAGCTATGATGTGCAGTGAGGGATGTCAGCTTAGGTGATGAAAATGTGATCAGAAATCTATGATACAGAAGGTATGCATAGATGCTCCTAAGTACTCCAGTTACTGCAGCTTACCAAGTTACTGAAACTCAGCTGACGAACACTAACCAGTCATCTGTGTTTTTAACCTCATCCTCCTAGCCCCCACCCCACATCCCTCCAACATTCTTCCCCCAAAAATATATAAAATGAGCTGCCTGAAAGCACCATGGAGAAATATATAAAATGAGCTGCCTGAAAACACTATCATACTTTCCAACTATGAGATCTTCTATGTTGTTACTATACAGAATAATCAGCTGCTGGGGAAATCTGTAGTACTGTGGCGCTTCATGCTTCTCAGCCATTAAAGCTTTCATTGTAGTTAGGGAATCCCCAAATTGTACAGCTAACTGGAAGAGGGAAGGAAATTACGACCTGCTTTAGCGTAGGTTTGGTAAACAGGATAATAGGCACATTTCTGCTGTAATACAGGTGACCACATGGAAAAAAAAATGACATCTAGTATTACATCTATTTCATACTGAGAACTACCAAGCTCCTCCTGCATAACACAAGCCTTGCATGTCATCTGTGAGATACATGTACACCGCACTGTCACTAAGCAACAGGACAGCCGCACAGGGCAATCACAGTGGTGGGAAGCATTTCCCTTGCAAAATCTTCAGAGAAAACAAGTATGTTCAGGCATAATGGGCTAAGTAAGTATTAGACTGTGCTGCTTCTATCTGTATTAGTCAGTTTAAAGGTTCTCAGCAACAACCGGACAGAGAAAATGCCCAAAGGAATTCATTCTCGGATACCGATTGGTGTCATTTCCACAACAATCATTAACATGGATGAGCCGGAATCAAAAACAATGGACTATATCTTGTTCCATCAATGTCAGGCTTAGGGTTTGACTATGAAAGGATGCATTAACAACTAAAAGAATTCAGTAAACACCGAATCTATTTCTAGGCACACATAGAGACAAAGCATAATGGCTTAGCAATCTGGGAAGCTTTAGTTCTAAGTAGTAGAGTGATTAGAAGCATCCAGCTATTCTTCATCCGTGATGCTGAAAAAAAAATGCCCAATAAAAGTAATTCTTGCTCACATTTTGTTTTACCAAAATAATATTTTTGCTCATTTCTTTCCTACATCTGTGACTTAAAACACTGTTTGAATTATATGTCTTAAAATACATCATAATATGAAAACAGTTTTATTCTTACTGGAAAAAAAACCACAACCAACAACAAACAAACAAGGCAGCCACTACAGTTACAGTTAAGATTCTAGAAAATATTCTACCCTAAAGAACAATACTCAATAAAGGACAGGGATCATTTAGAACAGCTAAGTGTTTATAAATAAAGTCTTTTATTTATTTTGAATTTACAAAGACTCTACAACCTTTCAACTTTGCATCACTATTTCAACAGAAATGTCTGTACAGAGACCAATGATACTCTTTAGCCCTAAAGCCTTTAACTCCCTTCCCACCACATCTTTGGTTCTAAGTTAGCAAAGCTGCTCAGCTATTTCACCAGAGCTTAGCAAATGCCCAAACCAAAACCCCCCAGCGGGAACAGCTCTTTCTGGTTTGTACCCAGGGAGAGGCTGCTTCCACTTCAAGAGCCTCTATTGATTACATCGACATGAATGTTTCTCCTCCTGTCCTAGAGACCAAACCATTTAGTGTTCCACGAGCCACAGCAAACATAATTTAATTTGCTGATAAATGAAGAGTTGACTTTTCCCCATCTCCAGCATTAATGCAACAGCACTTCTGTAACTGGTGTCCAAAACCTGATCATTGGCAAATCCAACACGCCGTTGTTAAGCTTTTTTTTGCCCTGACAAAATAAAATTCCACACCTTTCAGATATGAATGAAATTCACACAAGTTTACAAATTCCAAAACAAAAAGATTAGTTACTGATTCTGGCAACAATACCATGTTCAGGCAGTTGGCGCTGATTAGAGATTTCAGCTGAACATCATGTTCTCTAATGATACTAACACCACTGCAGCTCTCTGGCAAATAGCATGAGAACATGAGGAAAGCTCATGTCTTGGCACATGAGCCAGTAGAAACAAGTCCAGGACAAGAGGAAAAAGGTGTAGGGCTTTTAACATACTATAACATACTTATAGATGCTTTGAACCCTAAACCTGAACTCCTCACAGATAAGGCTAACCTGTTTCAGATTTCTCTTAAACATTGAGTATATTCAGCAAATGAGAATAAAAGAAAGTAACCGTTTCCTTCTCTGGAACAGATGAAGACGACTCATTCCCTCAGAAACGTTAAAAAATGCAGGATGAGAAAGCAAACTGCATAATCGAAGGCATGCCCTAGTCTATGCAATCAGATGCAATGATACAAATACTGCTTTGTTACTCTGACCAAATTAAGAATTTATTCTAGGAAAGGATACACACTTAGAGGAGGCCATTATAAGGGGTAGAGATAAAACTGAAGAAGAGTTATCTTCTCTTCCTAATGACATCATTTGCAAGTCATCTAGATTTAAATCCAAATTTGAATCTGAAATATCAATGGTTTAGAAAATGTCTGGCTAAAAAGTTAACTTGTTCAAAACTCAAAGCTAACTTCAAATGACCTTTTCTTCCATGTGATCAACAGTTTTGCATTATGTGTGTCAGCTTCCTAGATACTTTTTTTTCTGTAAGGACTAACTTTGATTTATAGACAACAAAGAGCTGCTGTTTCTATTAATCTGTGCAAACATATCTTTCAATAATGAAATATCCATATATGACATGACAGACAAAGGGTTTGGACAGGCAAGTTAACCCAAAGAAATGGTTATAGAAAATAGGATCAATACCTCAGCTGGCAAGGAAACAAAAATTGAAGACTATATGCAGTTATTGTACTAATATATGACAACACATATGCTACAAGTTCACAAACAAATATTGAAAACACACAATAATATTTGATCTTCACAGCATTACCCAGCCAGAGTAACTCCAAGTGCAAGCATCATTTTAATCAGGTCTTAAACATTTCATGTAAACCTACTTCGATTTCCTGATTTATTAAAGTTACAAGTACAGATTGAAATATAAAAGGATACTTATACCTTTTCTTTCTTACAGGCCTGTTAAACTGCTGAAGTCTGAATTCCTCAGACTTCTCACGGTGAATAGCTGATAGGAGTTGCACTACAAAGCAGGTAATACAGTTAAACAGTTTTCAACAAATTCCCACCTGGTATGTGCCGTTACTTTCTTATTATCCATTATCTATTAAGCTTGATGTTGCCCTTCTCAGTCAGTCACTTCACATCTAACATTATTTCACTGGCTTTCCGTGTTGACAATGGGTGTCATTTTAGCTGTCAGGCTCATTATTCATGACTATGCTATTACAGAGATCTCTCAGCCAACATCCATGCAGACTCTTTCACATCACGTTCATGACATTGTCCAGCAAGAGATACAAGCATGCCTGGCCTGCTACTTGGCTGTGCTGTCCTGCGAGAAACACTCTAGAGCAACGCAACACTTAAATTGTCGAAGGACAGGCAAAACCATTAAACTGATGTAAAAAAGTTTCAAATTTCGAAATGAAGGAGAATGATACAATGTAGGTGTGGGAAGTACATGAACTATTGGCTCAGCAAGTTCATTAAAGTGGTTTGTTTTTTTTTTTTTTTTTAATATAAAAACAGTCCTAACATGAATCTCTCTGCTAAACTGTACTGTGTCTTTAAAAAAGTAATTTTTCAACTGTAGACTCCTCAGAAAACTAAGTAATGTGCAGAAGTTAATTAAGAAAAATAAACCTATGGTTAATGGGTTTTAATTTGCTATACAGAGATCATCTTCACTAGAAAAATTTTAGATGTTTGGAAAAGTTTAAAAGCTACAGGTAAAGAGATTCCATTATATGTGCTCTTCCCCAGAGTCCTTCTTCCTCTAGCATCTGTTATTAGTATCACAGTCTATCTGATTAAATTTGCTTTACAGAATGTTCTGCTTTCTTCAGTTACTGAGAGTAGGGAGTACAGGGAAACATGAAATCCCTCATTTTGCATACAGGGATTTTGGCTGATGAAGCCAAGGAAATGACACTGTGGTTAAATGACTAGCTCCTAGTTTACAGTGTGTTATTAAGTTGTACAAAAATGCTCACAGGGGAAAAACTTGATTCATTAGTGTGCCGAGATGGATGTCATATGAGAAAGGTGCATTTGTATTGTATTGACATACAATAAGGCACGTATGAAGGATGCAGAGATGCCCAGCTATCGTAATGTTTGAACATATTAATTAAATAGCAAACATCAAAAAACATGTATTGCCAAGGAAGACAAGTTCATTAAAGTGGTTTTTTTTTTTTTTTTTTTTAATATAAAAACAGTCCTAACATGAATCTCTCTGCTAAACTGTACTGTGTCTTTAAAAAAGTAATTTTTCAACTGTAGACTCCTCAGAAAACTAAGTAATGTGCAGAAGTTAATTAAGAAAAATAAACCTATGGTTAATGGGTTTTAATTTGCTATACAGAGATCATCTTCACTAGAAAAATTTTAGATGTTTGGAAAAGTTTAAAAGCTACAGGTAAAGAGATTCCATTATATGTGCTCTTCCCCAGAGTCCTTCTTCCTCTAGCATCTGTTATTAGTATCACAGTCTATCTGATTAAATTTGCTTTACAGAATGTTCTGCTTTCTTCAGTTACTGAGAGTAGGGAGTACAGGGAAACATGAAATCCCTCATTTTGCATACAGGGATTTTGGCTGATGAAGCCAAGGAAATGACACTGTGGTTAAATGACTAGCTCCTAGTTTACAGTGTGTTATTAAGTTGTACAAAAATGCTCACAGGGGAAAAACTTGATTCATTAGTGTGCCGAGATGGATGTCATATGAGAAAGGTGCATTTGTATTGTATTGACATACAATAAGGCACGTATGAAGGATGCAGAGATGCCCAGCTATCGTAATGTTTGAACATATTAATTAAATAGCAAACATCAAAAAACATGTATTGCCAAGGAAGATGGAAACAGATCCCAATATAAATTTCCCTTAGGAAAAAAAAAAAAAAGAGAGAGAGAAAACAAACTTGGCAGCCATTCACTTTATTATCCTAGCTCCTTTTCTGCCGGCCCTGTTACACAGGTTTCTTCAGAAGCGATAATCCCAGTGAAAAGGATGATTGTCAAAGCATCAAAGAAGCTTCAAAAAAGGCAACTACCCTCAAGGGGGGTACATTAAAAGAGACCATTAGGGCAGCAGATGTCACAATGACAAAGCAAGCCGGTTACTTTCTGATAAACACACACAGGTATAACGGAGTGTTGAGAGTGAACAAAAATAATGAGGAAAAAACCCCAGAAAATAAACAATTGCATGGCCTATTAATAAGCCCCAGTGGAGGTACTCCTGATCTGGGGGGTGACATTCCCCCAGATGGGATCAGCTCTGCCTTTCCAGTTTTAGCTGATACTGCTCTGGATACTATAGCATCTAAACTGCTGTCCAGATTTGCATCTCTGCAAGGCTCCTCATACCTATAAAATCATTGTCAGACGGATGGCACCTCCAAAAGAACAAAGAAGCTTTCGACCTTGGCTAGGGAAGCTATTTGTCTAACATGCTCTTCTTGTTAAAGGAAATTACTTCTGGGGTTTTTTATCTATTTATTTTTATTGCTACATTTGCTATCCAAGTATTCCAAAATAGCTGAGAAACAATGAATAACACCTCATAAGGAATCTTCTGAAATAGGTAAATACACTTCTTTTACTTTCTGGAAAACAAAACACCAAAGGAGTAAAGCGTAATTTGCACGCTTGTGTCTCTGGAAACGCCATGAATTGAATAGGTCTCTGATGCTGGACTCCCACTTCTGCTTTAATCTCAAGAACTTCATATTCACCAATATGTGACTGTAGTTTGCCTAACTTCCAGTAACCCTGAATTTAAAAACACTGGGTAGATACAAGCCTTCACTTACCACTGAAAAACGTCCTAGAAGGTGGATGCTTCCACAGGACTCCAGTTCTAACACACAGGTTCTTGTGTATAAGGAAGTTAGAGCTAGTCAGCAAACTGCAAATACAACAAATGAGAAACAGTTGCTTAAGTACAAATGTTTAATAATGCAAATGTAAGCAGTTCAATGTAGTGATAATCTTATATTCAGAAGGTGAATAACAGAGGGAAAAGTCTGGCCTATTCCTTCCCTAAAAAAACCAAAAAAACCCCCCTGACAATCCAACTGCTCCTGCAGATATTTATTTAATGTTGCATCTATTTTATCTTTTCTTTTTCTTACCAAACATTGACATATGTTCCTCTTGAGCTTAATTCTATTGTAACAGTGATACTCTTCTGAGTATTGTATGTGCTTATCTTAATTAGTTGCCCGAACAGGACTATTGCCATGTTGTCATTATGTACCTCATCTTGGCCTGTTTGGAGTTCTAAAATGTTTGTGATTGTGAATACAATCTGACTCTTTTTTAAAAAGCAAGCTAATATAATCAAATTTCATCTTGTTTTATGCACTGCCTTGCCTACATGTTCAGTAATCTGTTACTTTTTTCTTTTTTTCTTTTTTTTTTTTTTTAAATAAGTGATACTAGAACTGATGAGAGTTACTACTCTCTAAATCTGCTTCCAGTTTAACATAAACCAATTTTATTCAACAGCACGCAAACAACTCCTTTTAAGGTCAGTAAATTACTTGTATTTTGCTGGGGAAAACAAAAATGTTTAAAACAAGATTTCTCTACTTACAGGTAAAGTACATAGCACAAGCATCACAACCTTCTGTAACAACATGGCTAACGTATTTACTTCCATCCAAAGGTAATGTTTATAATGGGCAAAGGTGAATTCAGTCACACTGATCAAAACAAACTCTGCTTGCAAATGTAGTGGTAAATTTTGTAATGATCATTAGCACTTGGGATTATTGCATCTCCACCAGGCTGCTATGCAGGTGTGTCATTTAGGAACTTCCTATAACAGCAACTATCTTAAGAGACACTTAAGAGTTGGGTTCACATATCTCCTTGGTCAGGTTGGACGGGGCTCTGAGCAACCTGATCTAGCTGAAGATGTCCCTGCCCCTGGCCAGGGGGGTTGGACTAGATGACCTTTAGAGGTCCCTTCCAACCCAAACTATTCTATGATTCTATGATCTCCTTCCTCGCCATGCTGGTGGGGAGGAGTACCACCTAGAATAGTTATGGATTCTATGAAGAAGTAATGACATTTATTAGACCAACTGGTATAGCTGGAAAAGTAAAAAAGCTGCCAGGCACAGAAGCTCTTCTTTAGAATTTGTCTTACCAGTCTGTATGTTGGTGAACTGTAATGCGAGTGGTTCTGCCACTCTGAAAGCACATAAAATAGCCTTATAACTGGCCAACACAGGGAAAAGGTCCAACCAGGATTTTTCATATGTTTAATATATAATATTTAATTTCCTGTTTCTAATAAATCTGAAAAGGATCCATCCAATTGTACAAGAACTACTCCTGTTCAAACTCTGTAAATAAGCGTGTTTCGACAAGTACTTGAAGACGGCACGGCAACACCACATCCTGCCGTCAGACAGGATCACAGGCCCAAGCCAGGGCAGGAGAGAGGCAGTCTTCTCACACCCACAGGCTCAGCCCCTTGGGAAGAACCAGGTCTGGCAGGTCTTTGTGCAGCCCGCTCATTCCTGGGATGCAAATGCCACAGCTGGGATGTCTTCATTTGGCCCTCTGACCTTTCATCTGCTCTTGATCAGATACATGCTGAGTACAGAATTACTTCATTAGCTTACAAGCTATTGCATCATTTAGGGTGATTCAATCCCAGGAAGTGATTATTAAGAGTTTTAAGAACTAATTTCGGGTGTCTACTGACTGACATATAGACATTATCTCTTTATTTAGAAGTCTACAAATAGCAGATTTCTTGTCTAGAAATCACATAATGATACTAGTTGACACTTGCTAACAATGTTTTAATGTTAGCCAAGGACAAATAGCTAGTTTTCAATTATCCCCATAACACGGTGTCAGTAATATTTCACTCTGCCCTTCAGCTTCATCGTCTCTATTAAAACCATTGTATTAACCCAAATGTGACAGGATGGTCCCTCCCCAAAACATAGATTCCTGTAACCAGATGCTAAACATGCCACACTGCTGCATCATCTCCCAGGATATTATTTCCTTAGGAAGACAGAAAAAGCGTCCCACACTGCTGCAGAACCTGTATGTTTTACCTAGCAACATGATGTAATTTCATGATGAACAATGAGGTCAGTTGATCTGCTTGGGTCATACACCAGACCTACACTAATTTGCGGTATTACAAGGCCTGCTTTACAACATATTAAAACACCTGGGATAAAAGGAGTACTTGCCCATCAGTAAGCTGGGAGCCTGTGGGCTACTTTTAAGGGATTAAAAAAACGCTAAGAACTAATCCAGTTAGCATTAGACTTAAATTTACCAGAAAAGTTTTAGAACCCTAAAAAGTCAGGGGGAAAAAAATACTAAAACTTAGCTACACCCTAAAGCACTAGTATTCTCAAGACATATATTAGTCTTGATACATAATAACCTAAAAAAAAAAAAAAAAATGCACAGCCAGGACAAAACTAGCTGTGTTGGCTTCTCAGGAGCATCCAGGAGCTGGTCATGTTGCCACGGCAGGGCAGGGCATACCGGGACTTGGTACTTCAGGAGGCAGACCATCACAGAGGAAGGACGCAACAATTAATTAGAGACCCTAAGCTCTTAACAAAATTGTTTTTGATGTCCAACATGGGAAAACCAGTCTCCTCCTTACCCTGAAATCTGTCTAAAAATAGGTAAAGATGAGAAGACTAAATAGTTTACTGTCAGCTTCACGTTCCCTGCTTCTGACAGCCTGACCTTGATGGGTACAAGTGTGTAGGACAGCACTGGCCTCCTGCTTCTGCCACCGGAAGGGAGGTTGTTGGAGCAGGAACTGCCAGGATCCCACATTACTGAATTAGGGAACAAATGGGTAATTATTAGCATAAACTATTGTAGTTAGTAACTCCAATAGCATAGATGCTGTTGCAAGCATAATAGAATGTTTGGCAAAGACACTGTAACCCTATTGTTAGCAGAAGTTACAGAAGTTGGGTAGATAACAGAAACTTAAATGTATACACTCAGCGACCATCTGGTTGAAACCAGCCTTGCGGTCTGAAGCTCAGCCAACTCAGCATTCTGGGCCAGAGGTGAAGGTACACAGTGAAGACGACTGTGAATCTTCCTCCAAAAGACCCCAATAGACGACCACCAGACGACAGTATGCGTGCGCCAGGAGGAGGGAGCCTATGATAATAGGTTCCTGGAAATAAAATATCCCCACCTTTTCTTAGAACTAGTTGTACTAACCCAGCCTATGGTAACGAATATGTACACCGCAGAACCATGTAAGAGACAGTTGATGCAACATACGGTGTGCAAACTAGGAGGAACTATCCCCCTTGCACCCGGCGCCGTAATAAACATACCTGCTTTATAACTCTTTTGAGTTGTGAAGTTTGATTCCGCACGTCATTACCTTCAGCCCCTCGGTGACTTCAGCCGTCACGGGACGAAGGACAACACTCCACTGCCAGGCACCGAGACCAGACGGTAATGGCACGCTCTGTGCATGAGGTGTTTCCTCCAGGTTTTGAGAGAGAAGGTGGAGTAAAGGGATTGTGTGTTCTAAGAACACAAAATTGTGTCCTAGAAACAGTATTCTTAAAACTGTTTCATTGTTATGAAAATCAAAAGCTTTCAGAGAATACCTCCTGTAAAGGACAGTCGGGCTCCCCACGAGCTGCTTCTCCTCGCAGCCGGTCCTCCCCCGGGGATTACCTAACCTTTGGGGCAGTAGCTGCCCCCATCTACCAATTTCTACTAAACACTTAGACACTGACAACTATAGACTATGAGGCCGAGTTAAAATTATACAAGGCGACACGCTTTCCTTTCTTAAAAAACGTAAAAACCTTCATCTTGCTTTCCAGCTTGGAGAACGAGGGCAAGACTCCTTGCACATGCCCAGGGGACAGGGCCCAGGCACCAGAAACAACCGCATTTTCACCCCGGCAGGGAAACGTCACCGAACGAGGCAGCCGGAGAGGAGGGGGCGGCCGCGGCCCCCGGGCCGGGGGAGGCCGGGCCGCCGCCCGGCTCCTCCTCACG
>NW_008795323.1:1190227-1229510 GCF_000699145.1 Aptenodytes forsteri | reverse complement strand
GGAGGCGGCCGTTACCTGAAGGGAGTATGGTGTGTAGGGACGGGAGCGTTCCTCAGGGGAGGTGCGGAATGGGGACACGGGTACGAGGCTGCTCCCCAAAGGGGGACGTCGTATGTGGTGAGGGCTGTTCTCTGGGGGGTGTGGTGTGGGGACACGGCCGTCCCCGAGGCGATGTGGTGTGGGGACAGGGCCGGCCCTGAGGGGACATGATGTGGGGACAGGGCCGTTTCCCGGGGGATGCAGTGTGGGGACAGGGTTGTCCCTGAGGGTTTGTGGCATGGGGACAAGGCTGCTCCACAAAAGGGGGTATGGTATCAGGACAAAGCTGTTCCTCAAAGGGAGGTATGGTTTGAGGAGAGGACTGCTTCTTGGGGAGTTGAGGATGAGGCACTTGGGGTTCAGCTGCTTCCCAGCATTGCTGTTGAGGGGCAGGGAAGTCCTTGACCACAGATATGGGAGCACCAGGGATGTCAGGGCAGGGATTTTACTGGGGGGGGGGACACACACGACATGGGACAGACACAATGCTGTTCCTGCAAGTGAGGTGTCGGGCAGGGTAGTGCAGTAACATCTGTTCCTACTCTGGTGTCCCTTGCCTGGATCCTCGTAGCACAGAGGTGATTTTATAGAGATTATTTGGTTTCCACCTTCTTAAATGCATCCCTAGATAGATGCATAGATGCTACATTACTGGGAAGTAGCTAATTACCATTTTCTGACAGTGGTAGGGGGTAGTTTCATAGGGTGAATCAGTAGGAAAATAATTCCAGAGTCCTGCCGCTGTGTTTCTGCATCCTCAGTGCTTTAGGACATGGTCCCCTTGGCTGACCTGATTACTTTACATTTGTGATTTATGTTTGTTTGTTTTCCTGACTAGGCCTAAATGAAGTCTGCAACATCTGCATGTCATTCTGCTTTTTTCACATCACCACAGACAGCAGCATA
Source organism: Aptenodytes forsteri (assembly GCF_000699145.1). Classification (NCBI taxonomy): domain Eukaryota; kingdom Metazoa; phylum Chordata; class Aves; order Sphenisciformes; family Spheniscidae; genus Aptenodytes; species Aptenodytes forsteri. The sequence goes on along the minus strand of NW_008795323.1, from coordinate 1,228,565 downwards.
GTATCTGCATAAGTATCTTAGACATATACAGGAAAGCCTTTTATTTTTAAATATGTAAAATGTGAGTAGACATCCAGATGCAGCCCTCATGTAATAGTAATAATATTAGCTGACTGAGTTGTTGGGATGTACGTATATCCTGAGCTAGCATAATGGTAGGATTGACAGGAAGTAAAACCTCAAAGAAGGTGGGATTTGATCCTGTTAGGTGCTGTGGTACAAGCATTGCAAGAGCCATTAGCTTTGATGTCTAACTGCACCCTGCTGATGGACCTGACAGACAAGTTTCCTCAGAAGTGATTCAGGAGTGATTCAGATGTTAAGGTTTGGTTAAATGAAACACACTCCTTTATAGTGTATATTAACTGACATTGACTGAACTGATTAATGATCTGTCCTGATCTAATCTTTCTCCCTGGAATTAAAAGTGAAAATGTGGACCTTTAACTATTTTAAAATTACTTTTGTCGTGTGTTTTGTTCTTTTCTTTTTTTTTACCATCTGATAATATATTGTATCAAAATATTATATAAACTGCACTCACTGCAGAATAAAACATGCTTCTGAAAGGGTACTGAGCTGTGCTAGGCCTGTGCAGGTGAGCCAAGTCAAGGGGTGGGATAATACCACAGTCGTTCTCTTAGCAAATGAGAGAATGGAGATCTTAGGGCTTAAGAACGTTTGCTCAGGAAGTAGTGAGAAATGTAACTCCTTCTGTGATCGGATTAGTGGGAGACATAACACCTCAACAAATGTTGCAGATCTAGTGAGGGAACTTACAAAGCGCAGAGATAAGCAATGGAATCCATGTACGTGAATGCAAAAGAAGCCAGTGGGGAATAAGGACTGTGAATCACTAGGGAAGAGTTCATAAGGCAACAAAAGAAATCTGGGAAAAGTATTGGCAAAAATACATGAAGCAGAGAAAGTACTAAGAAAATCCATAAGATGAAGAATGAAAACAAAACTAGGAAAAAGACTTTCTTTCTCCAGGACTTTTGGAATAGTCAATTCTTTCCTGACTAGGAAAGATGAAACCATATTAGCAGTATTTTATGCATCATCAGATCAGTTCAGTATGCACACTTCTGCTTTTATATATATATATATATATGTTTTTTTTTCTCTGAAGAGGTCATACTCCAGGCTAAGTGTTAGAAAACAGGGAAATAATCCAGCCTGGATGAGACTGCTGTGATAGAATGGAATGAAGAGAGTCAAGAAAGTCGACAGTGTCACAGTTCTGTTCTGAATTCTTAGCGAGGCATAGGATTACTTTCTGTTTAAAAGTACTCAATAGATAAACCTTTATCAGGTGAAAAATAAAGGTAAGAAGGACTCTTCAATATTCTGTAAAGAGATATGTTCAGTAGTTTGAACAATTCACTTAGCTTTAGATATATTTTTTGTAAGATAGATGTAAGTCTTACCTATCTCCTGAAGGCATATTGGTGCCTTCTGAAACAGGAGAAGCACAATTTATTTCAAAAGCAGACGCTTACATTTCTTTCTATGTCTGTTCATAACAGAGCAGAAAATGCATTGATATTTTCCATCTGCGGATAGGAATAGGACACTGTCCCTTTCTCCTTTGCATACAAGGACATCCCATCCTCCGACAGTTTGGTTTTTTTCTTAAATCTTAGTCTATCTTTGTTCATGCCTCAAACCCCTTTGTGATCTTCCAGAAGCTTTGGTCATCACTGTGGAATTCCTGGTATGAGAAGGCAGAGCGTCAGGGTAGAGTGAGGATCCTTGCTGAACTGCTGTAATCATGAAAGCAGTGATTTTAATTGTCCTAATCATCTTTACTTTGCTGTCTTCAGGTAAGGCTGATGCAGAGAGGGAAAGAGAAAGGTGACCTCTGGATGGGTTACCAGGATACAAACTCTAATATATGCTTTGGTTTTGTTTTCTTCTGTGCAAACAAGTTGCAGCTAGAAGTGTGCCTATGATTTCTATTTGCCTGTATTTTTCCTGTTTGATCACTGGCAGATGGTGACCCTGTTAGTTTTGAAGCAGCTTGATACACTAGTTTCTTAGCGATTCAGTGAAGGTTTGTTTCCTTTGAATAGTTGAGATCTGCGTACTCATTAACGCTGTCAAAATGAATCACTGTATTTCAAGCTGCTCCCCTCTAAAACCACAACGGGTTCTTTTTGGAATTGTGCTGAATTAATGTCAAAACAAGTGGGGTACTAATGTCTGATGCTATGCTCAAAGAAATAAAAACTTAGGTGTTTTAATTGTAAACATTATTTATTCCAGGCAATATTTTTTTTAATATTAATAGATCGCCAGAGAGCCAAATGCTTAAACATCTGGAAATAACAACGTTAGAGATGTTGGAGTGTTTTCTGTGCATTCAGTCCTGGTTTTCATTACATGGTATAAGATTCTCTCAAGTTACATAACTGCATGCTGTTTTTATATAGAATAATCACTTTTTTTCTCCTTAAATGCATAGCATCTTCTTGAGATGTATATGATGATATATTTCAGAGTAGAAGGCATTTAATAGGAAGAATACAAAATAAGTCATAGTACATCCAAGATAGAATAATCGGAGCCTAAAGCAAAAGAGGAAATTTTGTTGACATGTCTGGACTACTTAGGACGTAGCTTCATAGTCAGTTTAAATGAACCAAATCCCGGCTTCCCGTGGAAAAGGAGGTTTCACCTTCTCCTCCACTTCTAATTGCATCTTCCTTCTTTCTGCTGGCACTGTTTTGTTTTGGTTTTTATTGGTTACTTAGTTTTCAGCTGGAAAAAGATCTGACAACTGAGTGGTTCAGTTCTGCTACAAATTTATCAAGTGTTCTTGTGCAGGTTATTTAATCTCTTTGTTTGGCATCCAGAAATTAAGATAATTCTTACTAACTTCCTGCTTGGAAGAGGTAGGATTGTAAGGATTTTGTGGTTAACACTTATTCAATACTCTGTTAAACACTTATTCAATACTCTGTTAAACATAGTACGTGATTCTTCATTGTCAATAACCAAATTGTCCCTAGTTTCTGTCTTTCGTGGTAGGTGTTGTTATGGAAGATAAACCTCTCTGTCTTGAGGGAAGTGCAGCAAGTTACTTGTCATTGCTGAGGCAACACTTAGATATTACATTGTTTAAAAACACAAGAAGGTCCAAGTCACAGAATTGCCATTGTAATTTCAAATAGTCCCAGATCCTCACTTCCTGGACTGAGGGATTTGGTTTACTGTATTATAAAGTAGCATTTAATTGTGAACTTCTTCCAACTTAAAATTTTCATACTTCTCTGATCTAAGGTTTTCTGACCCTGGAGCTCTGATGCAGGTTTTATTATTTGAAATCACGTAGTCCTTGTCTGGAAAGAAAATGGGGAGGAAATACTGTTCTAACAAAGCATGGCGCTCAGTGGGAAACGCTGTTCTAACAAAGCACGTAGCTCAGTGCTGTGAGACAGCTGGGACTTGGAACACCAGTTATTGTCTGTTTAAAAAACAACAATCCCCTCTCTAAAGACAAAATTCAACAAAGCTAAAGCAACTTGATCCCCTACGAACATGCTCCCTCCGTACTTCTCGTTCTTTTGCAGGCTTAGTTCTGACTCTCTAGAACTTTGTAACAGGAATATTAAGATTGGTATGGATAAATTATGCATGGGAATATGTGTGTCTGAAAGCACCAGAGGAAACAGCAGAGCAAAGGTTAAAAGAATGGCTTGTATTGATAACCAAGGACACAATTGACAGCAATAAAACTGATAAACCCTGGGGAATGCATTGTTTACATCAAGAGTAGAAGGTCTGTGCTCTGATAAGGTCACATCACAGTTGACTTGTTAGGAGAAAAACTGCAGCCTGATAACAGGAAGATGGTAACAAGGTTACCCTACATTGTAAGTGCCATTCCTCTCCTTGCTATCCCAACAGGAAAACAGACCATAGCCATAAAGATGTCCTTGCCTTTGTTTCCTCATTTTGTGTGGCAACCTTGCCTAAAATTCATGGAGGATGAATCAAGAAAGATTCTGAGGCAAAAGATCACGCCATAATAATTGTTGGTTCTTGAAGAATTTACCTAAAAACTAGTTTGTTGCTCCCAGTCAAGAGGAAGCAGAGACATAGTAAAGATTCAACAGCAAACATTCATTGTCCTCCATGTTGGGCAAAAGTGATCTTGGTCAGACTGCTTGGGCACATCTCTTGGGTGCCTGAAAGTGTGTGGATATGTGAGTGAGCAGAATCAACTTACTTGTGAAGTTAAAATAAAATAACCTCACTTTTCCGTAAGGTCTTAAATTGAGGTTTTTTTTCACTAAATCCTACAAATCTTGACTTATTTTTTGATCCTACAGGGAAGAAATTCCGATGGTGCACCCTTTCTGACCTAGAACAGAGAAAGTGTGCTGAACTGTCCAAAGCACTTATGGCTGTGCTGCCCCTTGCTACTGTCAATTCATTTGCTAGGATTTCTTGCATCAGAGCCCACAATACATATGACTGCATTGATAAAATCAGGGTGAGTTCACAGAGATTTTTAAAACTGATTTTGAGTCCAAATCCTCTTTTGAAGAAGTAACTGGTAAACAGAATCCATGGGAGAATAAAATGATACTGAAATGATTGTATTGCATATATGACAAAGTACACGGTAGCTTGAGAGGCAAGAATTAAAACCCATGAGCATTCTACTAGATGTACTATTTTACCCCAGCTGATGTCCTTGCAATCTCCAGGAAATAAGTAAAAGCTGCTTGGAAATAAATGGACAAAACCAAACTACTAAATTAAAACTTGCTCAGAGCATTCCCCTTGCTTGTGGGTTTTGGTCCTACTCTGACTATAGTGAATATTTTCTTTTCCCTTTCTTCCCTGCTATTCTTAGCCCTTAGTCAGTCTTTTCTGAAGCAAAGAGCAAAGCCTTTTTTAATATAAAAATCTTTAATTTGAATAAAATTAGACATAAGACCTTTTGTAAGTGTAAGCTCTTGTAATTTTCTTTTCCCTTTCTTCCCTGCAATTCTTAGCCCTTAGTCAGTCTTTTCTGAAGCAAAGAGCAAAGCCTTTTTTAATATAAAAATCTTTAATTTGAATAAAATTAGACATAAGACCTTTTGTAAGTGTAAGCTCTTGTAATTGACCAGTTCTGAAATGAAATTTTCATAGTGCTATATGCTTTGAAAAAAGTCACTAATGAAAAAGGAAGATAAACATTTGCTGTAGAATAATTTCATTAACACACCTAAACTTGATTGGGATAGAGAATTTCAGTTTTCATTTTCATTCAGTCCCAGTTGCCTTCAATGGAGTCCAAATCTGACCTGGAAAACAAAACAAAGAAAACCTTTCTTGTTGGTTTAGGGAATGATTTATTTCATGTTTTCATTCAGTCCTGCAACCCTTGTTAATAGACTTCAGTTCCACTTTCTGGGTTATGGCAAGATTATAGCCAGGAGAACTCTGAGAAGAATCTGGGGTCTTGGGGGAGCAGTAGGAGGAAATAGGAGTTGCCTTGTTCTTCAGTTGGCATCAGAATTGTGTTTTGGGAATGGAAGGCCCAAAAAAGAGGTGAGAAAGGATGTTACTGGAAAAGAACTGGTATTTTTTGAAGGTAACTCAGCCTTCATTGCTAACATTTCATCATGCTTAGTAGCAGGGATTCAATTAAAAACAAAGCAAATGCTTGTAAAAATCACTGGTTACTGCTTCTCAGGTAGAAACTCTGCTCTTGAAGCTGCTCTGTTGTGTTCCTGTAAACACACTTGTTTTGAGGATTTTGCTGTTGTTTTTAAGGTGAATAAAGCAGATGCTGCCTCCTTGGATGCTGGAGATGTTTACTCTGCTGTAAAGCTATATGGTTTGACAGTGGTGGCAAAGGAGATCTATGATCAAGGTAGGTTCATAAAGCAAAAGAATAAGCTGTACTTCTGATTTGGCTAATAAACTGCTGTGCAGTGAAAGGCAAAGCTCTAGAATTCTTGAAAAAAAGTCTATATGTTTTCACTAACTTTATAGGAGTATGGAGGTGACTAACAACTGTTTCTAAAATACTTAGTGATGATGCATAAAATACCAGTGGTGCTTTGTATCTAGTAGCCTTTCTGCCTGTGGTACTGTCACTATGACAAATTGTCTGTACCCCTGCCTGCAGCACTAGTGTACTGGAGCTCTACATCTTGTAGGAATAAGAAGGGGTTTATTCCATCCGTGTCAATTCTTATACCATGCTCTTTACTGGTGTAACTGAACATTTACTAGTGGTTCTTTAAGAGATTATCTTCTGTCATGAATTAATTCTCTCCTTCTCACCCTAAAGAGACAAGAATATAAGGTGGAGGATCTTGTCATGGTAAGATTTCTCTTCATTCCTGGCAGACCTGAACAGTCTGTGCAATGAATGATTTATAAGGCAAGAATAAATAAGTCTGAGCCAAAATCAAGCATACAGTAGAAGATACTTGTGGGACATGAATCTGAGAAGGAAGCCAAATTAGCAGATGGATGTAGGAAGAGACTAATAAGGGGACAGTATGAGAACAGAAGTGAATTTTGTTTTGGTTGAAGAACCATGAAATCATAGTGGAATTGATGTTTCATGTGGAAAGTATGTTCTGAGGATAAGACATAGGAGTTCTTTCCATTACAATACCTAAACAGTGTGATACAAATGTTCAAAATTCTTGAGAAGGAATTGCGTTGGATGATGGAGCTGGATGATCTTGTAAGCCTTTTCCACCAGATTTTTACATTCTTGCTTTGCACGTCACTTGCATTGCTCAGTTCGAGAAGGTGCCATGTAGCCAGTATATGGTAAAGTTCCTGGCATGAGTACCTATGTTTCATATGCCTAAGATTTTTTTTTTTTCCTTAGCCATGTTCACGGAAGTAGTTGAACTCCTGTACACAGATGGAAGCTGCAGAATTGGGATTTAGTTATTTCTGTTACATATTTTGTCCTATCGCAGGAAATTGTGTGTTTGCTGTGGCCATTGCCAAACGAGGAACTCTGGATATCCAGAGGCTACGAGGTGCGCGCAGCTGCCACAATGGAGCCAGATGGACATCAGGCTGGAATATTCCACTTGGCTTTCTCCTTGCAAGAAATGATCTTTCCTGGGATGAGGCGCAACCTCTGAGCCAAGGTGGGTGATAGGAGCCATAGGGCTATGTCTCTGCCCTCAGCAAAAGTGAGTGAAATGCAAGCAGATGTAGAATGAACTGAGCTATGTGGAAACTGAAGGGCATTGTGCATGAGATATCCTCTTGGAGTGTTTTTATACTGGCTTTTAGCTCTCTTCAGAACTTTTCTAGTGATCTCAAAGCAGCAGAATTGTTACCAAAACAGAAAATTTTGTGTTCTGTATGCAACGGGGAACAAATCTTTGCAATATCTAGCCAGCACAAGGATGATTTCAACCAAGCACAATTTGATCACTTGTTTCCAGCAAATGTTTCAAATTTGAAGTTTAGAAAACAAAGCTGCATTTGCTGTTCTATTTATTTATTTTTGAAAGCACCATAGTCCTAGTTATGCCCATGATATGTTTGGCCCCTTTTCTTTCTTCTATTTTTTCCCATTTAACTTTTTTTCTTTCTTTTTGTTTTTTTCCCCCTACATCTGCAGTAATCAGTGAGTATTTCAATGCAAGTTGCATCCCTGGGGTTGGTGTTGCTGCTCCTCGACTGTGTGCACTCTGCCAAGGACAAAAATCCTATGTCAGAGACAAGAACCACTTCTGTGAGACAAGCAGCGACGAACCCTTTTATGACTCTGAGGGAGCCTTCAGGTGAGCTATGTGACAATTGCACTGAATTTACCTTCAGGGGAAAAAGAACCTGTGTGGGAGGAAAAGCCAGGTAACATGTTAATAAGCTGGCATTTGTCTTCTTGCAGGTGCTTGAAGAATGGAGTGGCAGATGTTGCCTTTTTAGATCATCTAACAATTATGAGTGCCACAGGTAAATCCTAAAAACTCAGATTCCTTTTAACCTCTGGCTGTGCCCTTTCCTCCATGGGAGTTTGGGGAATATGCCTATATTTTTGTTGTTTCCAGGGAAAATTCAATCCCTGAAAGCAGTTCAGTGGTATTTCTTGGCTCTCCACACAAGTCAGAAGGAAACAGAAAAGGAAAGAGTAAGTGAGCAATAATTGCTCACAGGAGATTCTTAGAATGGGAGCAGACAGAAGTTTTAATACAGGTGGTTTCTTTAGCCTGAAGTCTCTGACGCAGCTGTGTGTATTTGCATTGCCTGAGTTACAAGATTCCTTTTAAAATTCAGTGTGTTGAGCTGCTAGAACGTGCAGTTCCCATATACCTGTTTTGTATTTTTAAACTCAGTTGAGCTCTGTATCGACGTTTTTGAAGGTGGTTAGCAGTAGTATTTGCAGGTAAGTATTTTTAAACAAACGTATTTACAGGGGTACAGTTTAAAGAGTATTTTGGAGTACCTCTGGCTGAGGTCCCTCTCTTTGTTAAGAGAAGAGCCTATCAAAGACAACTTTGCCAAGTGTGCTTGGTACACTGTGCTGCTTGCATAATCTTTGAGCAACCTCCTCTGAAAAACGTTTTACCTTCCATCTCTGTGCCTGCTGCCAAGTCATGTCTCACTTCATAGATTCATGAGTGTCCTGTTGTTTCAGAGTCAGAACAACAGGAATATGAACTCTTATGTCCTGATGGGACTACAGCTGAGCTGACTGAATACAGCACCTGTAACTTGGGCAAGGGGCCTGGCCGTGGCATCATCACCCGCCACAACTTCCAGAAGATCACCAACAAATTCCTTACCATGATCCAAGTGAGTGGATAGTATAAGCTGTATATCTCCAGACACAGGCTTTTCTTCCATCTTTGGAAAATGGCTAATGGTGTTCATCTTGCCCTGGAACTTACGTGAATTCTTATGTAGCTGAGGGAGACACATAGGTTCAGGCAGGTTCACCTTTGTTCCTCTCTTTTTCTCAACTTATAATAGTATCTGTTACCTTGACGTCCAGGAATCTATTTGAAGCTGAACCTGAAATGCATATTTAAATGCAAATTTAAATAATTTATGAAGCTATCTGGCCCTTAAAATAGTCCAGCAGTCGGTGAATAATTCAACCCAGTGGGCTGGGTTGTGCTGTCATGTGGACTCTGGCAGATAGCAGTTGTACAAAATCTCTTCTTTATTGAGAGAACTTCATATGCCTTTGTCAGTGCATATTCACACATATCTTAGCTGTGTTCCCCCACACATAGCAATGGCTATGCAGCAGTGTTCCTAGTACACTTCCCAGTGCTTTCTTCTCTTCCAGTACCATCAGGCTGAACAGAGCTACTTTGCACATGGTGCTTCCCCATCATAAAGCACAAGATATCTTGCACCCCTTTACTGCACTGATCTTTATCACAAATGTTTCTCACTCAGCTATACTCCCTCAGTTGCCTTTCCAGGGTAGGAGACATTGAGCACAGTCCAATAAATTAGAATAACTAAGATGGGAAAAAATTCTTCAAAAAAGTGAATCATATAATGCTTTTAGGACTGGAACCATCCACTCACTGCAGTACCTGTGGGCTTTGTCCCAGTGTGATGGAACCCTGAGTGCTATGTTACAAACCACTGATAGGAAGGGAGGGGAGGATGAGGCTGCCTGTTACTGGAAGGATGAACAGACCTGTTGCAATTAAAAGTGTTGTTCTTTTCCTAGCGCCTCTTTGGGCCAAAAGGAAAGGAAAGAGCCAGGTTTGAACTCTTCACCTCAGCACCCTTCAGGGGAAAGAACTTGCTGTTCCGGGACGCCACTCAGCACCTGCAGCTTCTTGAGGAGCAGCTAGAGATTGCCTATGTCCTTGGTCTGGATTATGTAGCTCTCCTAAAGGGACTTGGCCATGAAGGTGAGAAGCCTTCCAGAGGCCTGTAGCTAAGGAAAGGGAAGAAAAAGTTCTCTTTCCATGTTATTCCTCCCTGCCAGGCACAAGTGCATAGACCTAAACGTCCCCTTAGCAAAGAACAGATTGGTGCATAGGTGACATGATCTCACTGTGCTCCTTCCTTCTAATGCAGGGAGCTCTTTGGACAACAGTGTTGTGCGTTGGTGCTGCATCAGTGACGCTGAGCTGCGCAAATGTGAAGAGTGGGCACTGAGCATCAAATCTGACCCATTAGTCTGTGTCCAAGCAACTTCCATGACCAAATGCATTGAAATGATCAAGGTAGGAGACTCCCTCTGGTCAGAGTATATGATAAGACTGCACAGGGTGTGTATGTCCTTGTCTGAGCTGAACAAGAGGAAAACCAGCTTGTACACTAGAGGAACCAGTGGGAATGAGAGGAAATTTATGCAGGGGAATTTCCAACCAGTGGGGAAGTATAGCTGCTTGGTTACACAATTCACGCAAATCCTGTTTTTGTTATTTTCTGTAATGCTGTTGGCAGAGTAGTGAGGCTGATGCAGTCACCCTGGACGCAACGCATGTCTACATTGCAGGGAGGTGTGGATTGGTTCCTGTAGCTGCAGAATGTTACGGTAAGTTCTCATGTGACCTTAGCATAAGGGAGGGAATCAGACAAGTACCATTAAAAATATAGTTAAATCTCCACAGTTTGTGATGTGTTGTGATGGAAGCAGGAATCAATATATATGTCCAAATACTCTTCCCAGCTCTTCCACTAACTGGCTCTAGCATTTGGTCTGGCTGTTTATTATATCTCTTCTGGAAAAGGGACAGAGATGCTGACATGGCTCAAGAGGGTTGCAAGGTGTTTGATGGGATGCTGCCATGTAATAGGAATGACAGCAGTCACAAGATCCTTAATGGTTGTCTCTCCTCTCCAGGGGGAGATTGTGCCCCGGCTGCTAAGAGCACGGAGGAAACAGGGAAACTAATTCATCTTAAGCGCAAAGGTAACAGGACAACTTTGAGAAGGCAAAAGGTTTAGGTTTTCCTGAGGCTGCCTCTAAGATTTATGTAGGAATGTATTTGCATGTTGGTTTGGGAAAGAAATTGCTGTGCATGTTCAGTAGGAGCTTTACAGATAATGCAGGGCAGCTAGGACAAGAGCTTTGTGGCTAAGCAAAGAATGCAGATCCTCTGCTGTAACTGAAGATACCGTGACAGGATGAGGGAGGGAAGAAGGGGGCTGTACCTGTCTGGAATAATTGCCGTGGTATAACTGGTTGTTGTCATTGTTTTACAGCACTGCCACCAGTTTATGCTGTTGCCCTAGCTAAGAAAAATGCCAAACAGATTAACATCCGTAACCTTAAGGGAAGGCGATCCTGCCACAGTCACCTGTATAGTCCTGGAGGATGGTTACTGCTCTCCAGATACACAATGGGAGCTCTGGAGAATGATACTGAGAACTGTGACGTTGGCTCTGGTAAGGGCTACTCTGGGTTATCTGTTGACTAGACCATGGAAATCTGAAGCCCCAAATTTGGGAGTAAAATGGAGATGGGGCCATGAGGATTTGACCAGCAAGTGATGATTGCAGTCTCAGAGGGTGTTGAAGCAGCCCTTCCTCCTATCTGACTATGTGTGATTCTTCACACTATTTAGCCCTCTTCTTGCTAGCTATTAGGATGGAATTCCATTCCTGTCTTTTCCCATGCCTGAAGAGGCTTTGGAATACCTTGCCCTAATCTCACCTCAATTTTCTCTACTCAGTTTATCAGAATTACTTTTGGAAGGGCTGCATGCCAGGAGCAGATGGAAACTTGTGCAGGGTGTGCATTGGAGACAGTGAGGTGGAAGGGGCTCGAGTATCTAGCAGATGTGCTGCAAGTCACAATGAACGTTACTATGGCAATATGGGAGCACTCAGGTAAGCCTTTTGTTGGAGTCAGAAATGCAGAGCAATAGCCAGAATTGGCTTATTATTTTGCTGATGGTTTTCTTTGGAGTTTTTTTTTCTGTTAAGCAACTGGCTGTATAAACTTTTGCTAGCATGTATTCTGTTTTGGTTGCAGTTGCTATGGGATGTTCAGCTGATTGGTGATTTAAAACAGTCATGAAACCATTTCCAGAGCAAGACAGTGCTTCCAAACATGAAAGGCCTAGTGCATTGGTACTGACTCATTAAAGAGAAGGGCTGAAAGATAGTTAGAAGGTCAGAGAGCAGAGGTGATGTGGTAAAAAGCAGTGTAGGGTACAGGAGGTAATTAAATAGACTGGAGATATTAAAAAAAACATAGTTGAAGCAGAGGCAGAGTATTAAAGGTGAAAGCACTCTTATGGAATATATATAATGCATTTAGTTGAATTACATTCTCTTTCCTGGCTAGGCACAGGTGAGGCTGTATGGACATTGTGCCACAACTTTGACTTGGGAGCTGCTTTAAGGGGTGAAAGGGATTGTTTTATCAAATATGTGAACACTGTCCATCAAGGTCTATACTGATATCACTAACTTGTTCCATATAACCACCAAGTAATTACAGATTAGGGGGATACTTCCAGCTACTCCTGTTTTAGCTTCAGATGACTGTCCAAATGTCAGTCATTGTGTAGTGGCTGTCTCTGATAACTTCTTGGTTTTTTTCCTGCACTAGGTGCCTAGTTGGCAATCCCAGTGGAAGAAGCTTCGGAGATGTAGCTTTCCTGGAACACTCTAACCTACTCCAGAACATAGAGAGTGAGATGCAGATATTCTCTTTTCCTTTGAGAATGTTCATTAGTTACTTCCCACACAGTGACTATCACTCGTGAGGATCAGCTTTTACAGGTTTAATCTATGTCCATTAATTGCTTTGTGTTTGTGACTGGAAGATTGCAAGAATGTTCCTGCATGTAGGTGTTCCAGTAAAGCTCGAAGTTCAGATACTGTTCAGTGTTAGAGAGCAAAGAGGAATCACTGAGTGCAAAGATCAAGGTGTGTGTTGGGGAGTAATCATCCTTGGAGACTGCACTAATTTTTGGAAAGCTCAAAGCTTTAAAAAGCAAGTGACTTTTCCCACCAGACTTTCTCCCATAGGCAGCCATAGCGCATGTACCTGTTGGTTTTAATCAGAGTCTCAAGAATGAAAATGGCAGATAAGGGCAATGCTGTGGGCTGTTTGTGCTGGGAGATGTTGTATGGCTTCATCGTGACATGGCAACTTCCTCATGTTGTTTCACAGGCACTTATGGAATAAAAAGTCCAAATAGCTTAATAGGTAAAAATACTGCAAATTATTTTGCCTTTCACAATTTCTAAAACAACATTGTTACTACACTGTGAAATGTTTAAATTCCTCCGGGAAATACTGATCTTTGCAACAGTCTAGTAACTGGATTTTGTTGATGAAAATGGTTTTGGTTACAGTAGCTTAAATCCCCTCAATTTCTTAAATTATGCCACTGCTCTAACAGCCAAAATATGCTGCCTTTTCATAGAGGTGAAGAGAAAGGGAACCCCCATTTTGTTCAGCCTGATAAAGCACACTGAAATTCTAATTTAGGCAATTTCAGTAACAGAAGAGACTTTTCTAAGAGAGGAATCTCTCTGAAATCAAGTGGAGGTTTAAGGGCCTGGAAACCCACAGGAATTCATGCAGCGATGAGCAGTTTGTTTGGGGAAGCAAAGGACATGCAGGCTGAATTGCTTTGTTTTCAGAAAGCAATCTGATTACAGATGAAGATGAGGCATGATAAGCTGTTCGTATGCCTTGATGTTACTCTAGTTTTTAGTTGATAGGTGCAACTTAAGTTCACTGGCCTGTTTCTGCAGTGAAAACACTACCCTGTTCCTAATAAATGACCACATAGTATGCTGCATTTGTTTTGAACATATTGACTAAACTTCTTCCTCTCAATTTTTAACATTTTGCATGAGATTCACCCTGTCTTCTGCTATCATTTTTTAAAAGGATTTGCTTTCACTTCATCTTCTTTTCAGATCTGGACAGGTCTGGTTGGGCAAAAGGTTATACCCCTATTGACTTTGAACTCTTGTGTCCGGATGGAACGCGTGCTGCAGTCACAGAATGGGCAGGCTGTAACCTTGGCCCCATTCCCCCCAGCACAGTCATGACTCGACCAGTCACTGTCACTAAAATCTATGACTTTCTAATGAAATCCCAGGTAAGGCAGATAACAGGGAAAAAGTTAGCATGTTATCACTTGTTACGTATGACTGCTGAAAACCCTTTCAGATCAAAAGCTTTATATATTAAATACATAAAATGCCTTCAGGTCCAATATGAAAGAATTAAGAAAGTGCATAGGAGATTGAGAAAATAGTTATTTGGATTCTCTAAAGGGGCATTTTGGCACCAGCTGCCATTCCACAGTGGTTATACTTTTGCTGAGAAATAAGCCACTGCAAAACTGCATCTTTTTGTATGAATAAGTACAGTGCTAGGTGAAAGTGGAACCTTTTCCCGGCTAGATTTTGCTATAAAACTGAGGGTCACCAGCTTAACTTTGCTATTTATGATCCAAGCTGTGGAATTTACTTCTTTTCTGTTTAGGAATCTCTGGGAAGCAAACTGGATTCTGAATTCCATCTCTTTCGGTCGTGGAAGTATGGCGAAAGTGATCTGCTTTTCAAAGATACTACTCAGTACCTTGTTCATGCAAGTCACATGAGATATCAGGAAATTCTTGGAGTGTCTTTCTTTCAACTGGCAGAATCAGTGTTTAACTGTACACCTGCAGGTAAAGTCAAGTTCTTAATTTTGAGTTAGAGAAAAATGCAAAGCGGGAAGCCTTCTGTGCATAGCTATTGCCCTTTTGTTTAGACTGAATGGAGAAGTATGTTCTACATAATCCTGTTAGTAACAGTTTTCCAAGGAGTACTGTGTTTGGAGCTCCTTTAGAGCCTCTTACAACTCCTATCCAAAAGCACTGAAACTGGAGCTCTGCAGGAACAGAATAACAAATACATTTTAGAGCAAATATGAGGTTATTGAAACAGGACTGTTTTACTCCCACTCTGAAATTTTTACTTTCAATTCCAAAGAGTTGTGGGAAAAGGGAATATAATGTTTCTTTGGATATGCCAAACTTGGGAAGAAGATAAGAAATTTTATATTTAATTCTTGAATTAACCTCAAAATAAGTTAAATAATTTCCTTTTTAAAAAGAGTGCACTAGAGAACTCAAGATCAAAACCTTTATAAACTTAAGGGATGGTTTTTTCATTGTTTTCCACTGAAAGCTCTATGAAGTATGCATTTAGCTATCACTAAAACTGTCTATGAGCCAGGGTCAAGCTGTTTTGGGATCTAAAAATCTGTATTGAAGTAAATGAAGATTACGCAGTAAGTTAGACTTCTGTGAGTCTAAGTTGTTAAAGAACTGAAATTCAAAAGGGGAATTTTACCTCTATTCTGCTGTTTTGGTGAATAGTATCTGAAGAATCTGTTATTTTTAAAGCTGATAGCATCTTTAAGTGTATACTTTCTTACTGGTTCGTAGGCATCTTAGATTTCTGCAAACAGGATATTTGTGCATCCTCATCGAACTGACAGCTAATACAGAGGCTTTGCAAGGCACATACATCACCATCAATGTTGAAAACAAGGAAATATGCAAGTCTAACCTGTCCAAAGCAATCAGCAAGGAAACAGTCATCTCTAGAAATGTATGCTGAATACTCTTTTTTTTTTTTTTTTAAAAAGCAGATTTTACGTTCATGATAATGTAATATTACTCATATGTCACCCCTTTCTTGTTTGGAGCATGGCATCACGTGGAACAGCACAGGCCAGTCTGCATAACCTACAGCACAGAACTAGGATCAGCAGTTCTGTACAACTACTATGGAGAAATCAGCATTTTTGTGGAAATAGCAGGGCCAATACCATGGACTAAAATACAGACTGTCATGAGTGGCACAGGTTAGTTGGTAGCAGTTTGCCTTGCTTGTCTTATAAACTGTTTCCATGCAAAAAAAAATCAGCTGACATTTTGGTTGTTGCAACATTGTCCTCCTGTATCCGTGATTTTGGTTGCAGCTAGATAGTCCTTGCTGAATACACATATATGCTATAGGCTGTATATGCAATTACTATCAGAATCAGTAGTCTTTTCTGCTTTTAACTAGGAAGAATGTATTTGCTTTTTTAACCAAGGATTTATATGAGTAAATCAAAACATTTTTCTCTCACAAACTAATGTATTAAGGCATCTAATAGCCAGCAGAACTGGATGCTTTGCAGCCTTAAGGTGAAGGAAAGCAATGGATATTCAACCTTGTCAAAAACTCCAACCATTACTTTATAGTACTTTGACCCTTTGAATCTATGATTCTCTGAAGTGTCAAAATATGATTTATCAATTAAACAGCATTGGTTTTACAAGTAGAAACTGCCTGAACATGATATGAAGCCTTTTGAACAGAATGTATCATGTATTTGTTTTGCCTGTCAGTGGATAAAGATTTAGAGTGGATGGCTCTTCATGGACAGGGCTCATTTCAGTTTGCAAGAGTGTTATCACCGTCTGCTCCCATGCACCCTGAACCAGGGGCAAGGTTAAGATTTTTAATTAAAAAAAAAAAAAAATTAAAAGATCCTTCACCCCAAACTTTCCAATCCTTGCTACATATATTGCAGTTGTATTAACCTCAGCTAGCAATAAATGAGATGCAAATAGTGAAGACATGCCAGCTGCAATAGAGATAAAGTCAATGTATCTGCCATATAAAGGAAAAAACATTAAAAAAACCCTCCACCAAAAACAACAAAGTGAGGCAGCAGTAAAGTACTCAGTTGTAAAAAACACTGCTAAGAATACCTGGGTTTAAACAGTTAGTTCCACGTCTTTGTCTACCTTGTCTTTTCTGTTGTTTGACTTACTGTCACCCCTCTCCTCCCCCTTTTGTCTTCCTGAGAAAGAAAAAAATTGCACTCTGACCAGCAGCAAGGGTTTTAGATTCAGTGCATCTTAGCCAAGACTGTTCTCTTTCTCATTTATCCCATTGTTTGACATTGACTAATCAAACAACAGAGAGAGGATGCAAGTCCAAACTCATCTACCTTTCAGAGAAAAAAGGGAGAGGCAAACAGTGAATGAAGCAAGTCCGAGTATGGTAACAGAGCATAATCCTCGTATACTGTGTTGCAGCCAGCAAGCCGTAGCCCTGAAGAAGCAGGGGAACAGCAGGATGCTTGTTTAGGTCTGAGGTGCTCCCTTGCTTTCTTTACTGGAGCTTACATGCCATCTGCGGGACCCACGTAACACTGCACTTCAATCAGAGAAGGGGGTTATGAGAACAGAGTGAAGAAACGCATCTACCAGCTTAGTTTTGCCAAAAGCAGCATGCAGCTGAATAGAAATGTTAAAAATCTGGGTTATACACAAGATTTTATGGGTTGGGGGGGGGGGAAGGGGGAGTTGTTTTCTGGCATAGACATTACAGATGCTTAACAGGCCTTTTTGATGTTCCTATGCTTTGGCTTTGGTTTAAAAACATCAGTCTGATGCCTTGCACAGACTGTAGTACATGAACTACTGGCCTGCTTCAGCTTTGAATCTCTCGGTTCTGAACCTAGCAGGAACTGTCTGTGCTGTCTGGCTCCTGCTACTCTGCTACCTTAAGAGATGGATGCCGTGTCAACGCTATGAACAGTAGCTAGGATCATGCTTAAAATTCCCCAGGTCTGTTCCTGTTCGTGTTAAAGTATGGCTACAGATGAATGAACACTAGAATTGCTGCTCCATGCCTCACCAACAGCCCACCCAGTTACTTAACGGTGTTAATCTCTGAAGATTTGACCTCTCCCCCCCATGTATGCAAGACAGATATATCGTGTATTTACTGATACAAGACTAAAGAAGGCCTTAAAAAACCTGAAAGGTTCTCAGAAAAATTTATTTCCATAAATTAAAAACACACACAAAAGAAACAGTAAAATTTTAGATTCACACAATATTGAACAGAAACAAAATGCCAATAGCATGATGGAGGCTAATGGCACAAGTGTACAAATTCTCATCGAGCTATTTGTTAATTTAATAGCATCATATAGACTTTTAATCCACAGTTACCATCCATATTCTAGAAGAGCACCTGGAACATAATATACCAAAGGCCTACCTCAAATCAAATACAATAAATGAGAACTGCTTGCAGAAAATCATATCCAGCATCAGAACTCAAATGTATGCAGCCACAAGGCCAGCCAAGCCAGGCAAATGCTGTAACGTACATTAAGTAGCCTCAGCTGCTCCAGTCGTAGCATGATGGAAATAAGATTTTTTTTTTTCTTTTTTCTTTTTTTTTTTTTGGAAAGTGATCTTTCTACCTCCCATAATCAGCAAATTTAGCAAAGAGCTGCCTGGCTCTGCAAAACTTACTACTAAGAGACAGTACACAGCAAAAGCTTTGCAATTCTTCTCAAGCTGCTCTAAGTCATCATTCTGTGAGCAGTAAGTACAATGTCTTGCCATGATGATAAAAATAAAATCCTCACTGGAGTGGGTTCACTTTATAAAAAAGCAAGTGTACATGTCCTTCAGCTAGGGAAGTATGCAAGATGCCAAAAGATGCATCCTCTAAACTTTTTTCTTTCAATTACCTGGGACAGAAGCAGCTCAGTGGCAAATACCTAGCTTTTGCACAGTCATCACTCCCAGTGTACAAGCAGCAGCCACAAGGAACAAGGCTGTTCCACGAGTGCTGTAAACAGGAACAGAGGTGGGAAAGGAAAAAAGAAAAAGTGCACAAGCATGACTGACATCTGTATGCTGGAGGTGGGGAAGAGATGCTTTGTCTCAATTAGCTTGCATCTCTATCATCATATGAATACTAAACCAAAACAGAATAATGCTGTATATTTGGGTTTCCACAAACTAAGGTCTGGGACAAGCTAGGCAACTGCAACATCATTTTGTAATTAACTCCTCCAGTTATTGTAAACAAAAGAGAATGGAGTGTTTCCTTTGCTCTGCTCTCTCTGCTGTAGCTGTTAAAAAGAAAGCTAAGAAATGTTATTTCAAAGCAATCAGAAACAGGACAGAGCAGGGAAGCAGATGAAAAAAAAAAAACCCACCCCCCCCAAAAAAACCACAACCCAAAGGAAAAACCCAACACGTTCCATGTTTTGAAGCACATTAGAGGTCTGAACTTCGCCTGGACCCAAGTTTCCTCCCTCCCCACCCATACCCTTGTTTCCTTAAAAGCCCCAGTAAGGCTACAGCTCAATTGTGTCACAGGACTAGAAGCCTCCCATATTAATAGAAGGTGAATGAATGCTGTGTAACAACCCCATTCTATAGCATAAACCCATAAAAATATATATCTCACTCTTGCTACAGCTTCCAACCAGTCAACAATTGGGCTAATAAACCAGTACAGGGAAAGTTTTAAACATTTTTAAAAAGGCAGTCAACCTTTATTTTTTAGGGATTTCTTTTTATAAAAATAAAGAGGATCAATTAAAATGTTCTCTAGCAGTCCAAATAGGTTAACCAGACCTTGCTGCTGAAATAGTATGTCAATATGTTCAAAGTTTGCCTGCCTTATTTTACCCTCAAAACCCAAACACCACTACTTTAAGTGTGCATTCCTCTCTCTTCTTCAGTCTTCCTGATTAAAGATAATTAGCCTCCAAAACAAGAATGTAAACTTCTAGCAATCCCAGCACATCAGCTGGGAGTAAAACAAGCCCAGATTACATTTCTTTCAAGACTCAGGCACACACCGTGTACTAATCCTTTTCCATTTCTCTACTTTCAAAGCTCTCAAATTCAACAGATTGTTAATTTTTAGTTTTCTGTTTGGTCAGTAACAGAAGTGGCAGAGCAACAGAAGATAATGGCGGTATTTTCAGTCCTGCATTTATTGGGACTTTATTAAAAATACCCACCCACTAGATATTTGCTCATTTTGAAGGTAAACAGAAACTCTATTATATGGGTAGGTAAATAAGAAAGTGCAAGTTTCAAGTGACAAGTGAAAGAAAGAACAGACTAATTATATTTGAGCATCCCAGCAATGACAGCTTTGCCTGAATAACTTCTATAGGCACTAAAGGACAGAAATTACCTGAACGCAGCTAGCATTCATTTTGAATTATGCTTCAAGTAAGTTTAACAGAAGTTATCCCAGAAAGGAGCTCTCTTCCCTCAAAAGGTATAGCTGAGAAATTACCCAGTGCTGCATCAGATAATTACATATGGCCTTACATAATGAAGAAAAAAAAAAATTTCCACATGCTAGGAGGCTCTTTGTACAACACTAGCTATTATGTACAACAGTGCTGTACAGAGAATATCTAATTATGAGCTACATGAATTGTAAATCTAAAGTGGTAAAAAAACCCTCAAGATGGAAAAAAAATTATTTTCTTGTTGGCATTACAATTAAGTTGATGTTTTACTGGAATTAAATAACTTAAAAATGAATCTCAAAGATTTTGCTGGTGTTCCCTGCATACAGCAGCTCAGCTCAGTTAACTAAAAACCTCTACTTACGTATCCTGCAGCTTAACATCCTCGTGGGCTAATTACCTTTTCCTCTGGGGAAGAGGTTGGCAATAGTCAAGTAGTTAAAAACTCTACTATTTGGGAAAAATTAGTACTGGGCACAATTTTTTCTTAAAATATTACCTTTTTTTGAACTCAATCATGTTAAAAGGTGTCCTCATGCAGCAAATAGAGAAACACATACAAAGTGCAAGTTATTTAAAATCTAGTTATGTGGGGCTTCTGCTGCCTGAAGCCAGGAAGGGCACAGAAACTCAGAAGGAACCTTCTAAGTAAACAGAAGGAAGAAACAATTGAAAGCAAACCCAGACAGCTACTTTTAATTATTAAAAATTTAGTGGTATATGAAGAATGTGTTTGCTAGAATTCATCTTTATCAAACACCATATCTCTTCTGTCAGGTTCTTCAAAACAGCCATTACAGTAACAACAGCAGACTCAAATGTGCAAATGATCTGGAGTACAGAGTTCTAGCATCACTGAAGGTGCACTACTTCCTCCTTTACACTCCTACTCTACCCCCAAAAGGTGTTTAAACATAATTAAACATTAGCAGTAATTTCCAGAGGTTGGGGAAGGAATGGTAAATTGTATGTGGCTGTGTTACAGTCAAACAGGGACCTAAAAGAATCCCTCCAATAGCATTTTAAAATAAAATAAAATAGCACCTTAAAGAGGGCCACAGCCAAAAACTGATCATCAGATATTAGAACAGAGTGGTAGAGTAATGTATGAAGAAGTCAGTAGATTTCTCCCAACAGGACTAAAATACTAAAGGAGCTGACTGGACCATTTTCAGCTAAATGGCTCCTTCAGATGCTAGAGGCCTGCTCCTGCTCAGCCTCCTTTGCAAAAAAGGCTTCAAGGTCCATTAGCTTCTGACTCAGAAGAGCATCTAACTCAGCGCTCTGTAGTGCAGCTTTTTTTGCTCGGGTGAAACTACCCGCTGCTTTGATTTTGCCTCGTGTCTTCCTTTTCCGGGGAAGAGTAAAGTCCTGAAACTCTAGAATGCGCTTTCTCTTCTGCTGGCTGACAGAGACCAAGCGTCCATTTTTCTCCTTGGGCTCTTCAAAGATTGTTTCCAAGCTCCTGGTAAAAGCAAAGGACAGAACTCATGAATACTCAAGAAGCAGTTAAGGACAGGGAAACTGGTGGATTTCATAACCCAAGTAAACACACTTCTAACTTCTACATTTTTACAGTCCCTCCACACCTCTTGTAATGCGTACTTACCTACAGCTTACACCTCCTACAACCGCACATTACTGCTAGCTAAATAATTTGTTATTGCTGCATAAACATTTGGGTTGAATCTCTTTCTATCCATATTTCAGTTCAAAAGCACAATTATAGAATCTTGATTTTATAGAATAAATAGATTTGAACATTAAAAAATATACCAGTCTTGATAATCATGCTATACTTGATGACAGGCAGTTATTGTTAGTATTTTAAAGAATATTTAGTTGCCTTTGAATTTTGAAGAAGTAAGTACTGTACTTGGATGGAGGCCGGAATGAATGAGTAGGTGAATAAAATATACAAAGCCATACTTAAACAGCTGCAAATTCTTAGTTGATATTCTATTTCACTGCTTTCCATCCAAATAGTAAAAGATACTATTTTTAAATTAACTTTCTCTACCACTTTAAACTAGAGCAATTTTAAAAAATTATCTCCCTCTTAGCTTTCGGACACCCTTAATCTTCTCTCTCTCTCTGCCTAAGTAATTTACATTTATCTTAGTTTTCTCATTAGGAAGCGGAACCAACCTGGCTGGAGGAGGGGACTTATAGTTCTTGTTTGTGTAAATTTCTTCTAAACTAAATTCTTTCTTCTTAAGCCTGAAAAAGTAACGAACAAATCAATCAAGAAAAGAATTTCAAAACTACCTCTCATCACAACAAGCAGATTTACTAGAAACAAGTATGGTTTGCATTCTATGCTTAAACGCTAACTAATTATGCTTTAACTTAAAAAGTAGATTTAGATTCTAATTGGGGATAGGGAGGAATGAAAAATGAGGTCATTAAGTACCTAATTTAATACAGTGTTTTTATGAGGTCTGGGTCAAGACTTGCCATTTCTGCAGAGGTCAATGTTCCTTCTAGCATTCTATGATGTTTCAAAATAATGATGCTCAAAAGAAGAAAGGGAAATTCCTTCACAGGTCACTTTTTTGTGGAAGCTAAGAAAAGACTTAGTTTAGCAGATTAACATTTCATCTCGAGACTGATTTTAAAAGTTAGTTATTGACACTTAATTAGCAAGCTGATCTCTGAAGAAATGCATTCCTTTGTCGAAGCTGGCACTTCTGTTTAAGACAGAAGTGAACAAAATACTAGATGACTGATTGGAAAAGCTTTATCAATATCTGGCACTGTGATTACCCACATTTACACTGACCTAATGTTTCCCTAAGATCATATACCACAAACAAAGAAGGGACTGTGAAGAACTCCGACATAATTTGCATCAACAGAACTTCCTAATGGATCACTCCATCTCACTGTGCATTGTAGAATGACTTATTTTCAATGTGTGTTTATCAATGTGAACTTCTTTCTTTAGAAAATCATTCCATTGCAGCTTAGTTTTCCACGTTTTGCCTAAAACCCGTCAGTAGTTCATATCCAATAGTCCTTTATTTATCCCTTCTCACGTGAAAAAAGTTACGTTCAAAGACCAGTTTCTTTCTTCAGTCTTCTATACAGTTGATACAGCTGTGTCAATATTTTCTTATTAAGGAAGCAAACATCAGACCACTCAACTGGAAGTGTACAAAATGGTGGTGGTAAAAGAAGCATTTATCGAAATGATTACATTATTATGCAGGAAATGTAAGCAACAGAAGCTAGTGTGAGTCCATTTAAAAGATACTGCTCACCTTTTTGGTTTGGGCAGTCCCATTGGAGTAAGGTTAGGGTCCGGCTTAGGAACAGTTTTCCTGATTCGGATCTGTGAGACTTTCTTTGGCCTCTTTTCTGGCTCAGTCTTAAGAAAGAAAAAAAAATTTTTTTAAAAAAATTAAAATAAAGGAAATAATGACCGTGCTAGTCAACAGAATTCCCTTTTATGTTGAGTATACATTATCTATAGAATAAACATTCCTCTCTGTTTTGCCACCTTCTTTCTGCTTGAACAAAAGAAAGAAGCAGCACAGACCAGGACTAACAGCCTGTTTCTTCTCTCGTCTTTAACAGTTACTAGATAATATTCAGCAGCAGCAGCTTCAAGTTCTGGGGAACCAAGAGTCTGAGATATATAAAAGTCTAAAATGAACTCACTTTTTTCAGTTCTGTGTCATCTTGGGATCTAAGACAGGCTGGAACAGAAGCATCAGCTTCATCAAGGGCATGGACCTGGAGCTCCGATGCTGAAAGCCTTGGGGGAGATGGCAATGATTCTGGAAGTGAGCAAGACTTTGGTAATGGAAGAGGTAATGAAGTTTCCAGACTGTAACAGAGGAAGAAGGGAACATATGTAGATTAATATCCAATTTGTGCTGCAACAGCATTCCATGCTCTCAGGTGATGTTCCTAAATTGCAATATGAGCACAAAAAGCAATGCAGTTCATAGAAATTGCCCAAGTAAGTGAACGCTTTCTCCGGTACGTACATACAGCCCAAAACTGCTGCAGCCCACATTGATACTGAAACAAACTAAACTGCCGGTGTATTTGAACATGTAATTTTAAACCTACTCTCTTCCTTTTCGTATAGGTAAACAGGTTACAGCTCTATTTAGTAACTACTGATAGAAAGTGATTAATCCTCCTTTTCTGCCAGCAAATTTCTTTGACACAACTATTAATTTATTACTTTTTCTTTACAGATAAATTTAAAAGATAGCTTTTATATCTGCCATCCCAACACTGACAAAGAATAGAAGGAAGTTTCAGCACCTAGCGTCCAGTTGCTCAGACAGAAAGAACATATACCCAAGTAAGGAAACAAACTTCTATAGTTTCACATATTCATTTCATAATAAGTGGCACAATGTGGTTGAAAGTAACAGAATTGTCCTGTGCAATGATCTACATGGTGTTTGCATTAATGCCCCTCCACACTTCTCCATTACAAGATCCAGTCAGTTTACTTCACTAATGTTTTAATCACAAAGCTATTCTTGAAGTGAACTGCCAAAAGCTGAAAGCCAAAATGACATAAGCAATGTCTTTCTGAGAAAACTTATGATCCCACTACTCAGAATAAATATCAAAGTCCAAGAGACTCACCGTATCTCATGACCTGCAGTCTGTAGTGCTTCCATACTCTGTACAGGTAAGTGCGGTAACATGGCATAGCTGGTTCAAAAGAAGAATGACAAAAACCCAAAAAAAGACAGACAGAAATTAGGTCTACGCTATAAAAAAGATGAGGGAAAAATTATTAGTATAAACTGGACTGTAAGACAAAAAATGCTAATATCAGGAATGAGAGACTAAAATGATACAAGAGCAAGCCACATCTGCCATTTAGTCCACTAAATTTCACTGACAGCTTGTTAGGGAAACAGTCCTACTTTGACTTAAAAATGGTAGTGATGAGAAAAGGAAATAAACGTACAGAGAGGGAGACAGTATTAGTCTGAAAGTTGTAGTTATTTCTATGAAAGTCTATATTCCTCATTCAAAACCCCCAGTTTTTAAAATTGAAGTAACCAAAAACCTTGAAAGATTTGGCTACTAAATAAAAAAGCGCAGAGTGGCAACAGTAACAAGTGAAAGGAAGGATTTGCATAAGATTAACTCCCTGTTGTCTCTAACTCCCAATCTTACTTGAATATTCTTAATCGATTGGAATAACCAAAGGCCCTTCCATAAGGGTTGGTAATTACCATAATTCTATGGCATAAAAGTCAGCACAGCAGTTCTAAGTTCTTTAATATTAAGCTTTATTTTTGTGCCCACACTATTAATAGCAGGGGAAAAAAAAAAACGGTTGGGACAGCTTTTATTACATTAAACAGCAAATCTTGTACTTGCTGTTCTTCCAAACTAACAGCTAAATGTACTTCACTGTTCTAAAGCAAAGAAGTTACAGCCAGACTGGAATGCTACAAAATAAATGAAAACCAACCATGCTGGCAGCACAAATAAGTCCAAATATAAGGAGGTCAGAAAGACCCATTTCTTGAGTTTGTCATTTAATATCAGAACTATGACATTTTGTTTCTCTCAATGTTCCACTCACTATCCCAACACTACTGGAACTGCATCAATAGTGCATCAGAGTCCTCCGTGCTAGAAGCAGACCATACTATTTTATGCAATAAATAATAAAAAATTACAGGGAGAGAAAAAAACACTTTAGAAATTTTGAATCCAATGAGCATTAATTAGAAAAAAGATTTCACTTAAAGAATGCTTTATTACTAGCAGTGGAAGTGACAGAAGATTTTTAGACAGGAGAACTACTCTAGTTCCTTTTTTTCCTGGTTATTAAAAACACTAACAATGAATGAAATAATTTAAAGAGGACAAATCTCTTCCAGAAGAAAATGGCCTGCAGAGAACTTGGAGCCACTTTTTAATTTTTCTGATTTTTAACAATCTTAATCAAAACAGGCAAAGATTTTTGTCATTCTGGGAGCTGAAAATGCTTTTATACTGCACCGAACATACTTCTTGCATTCTTGTATTTATATACCAAACATTTATTTCACAGGAGATTTTTTTTTTTTTGAGTACCTACAAATTTAAGAGAGATTTACTGAATTATCTTTTTGTCACTGTTACTGTTAATACCTTTAATACTAGTTGATGAGAACAGGCTATCAATCTTCAGCAAAATGGAATCTAAAATGGTGTTAAATATTTAAAATGTTAGGTTTTGTTCTTTACGTTGTTTTATAGCCAAACCTTAGGAATAGAATTTATTTGCTGCACTTCTTTAAACTTCTGCAAACATTCTTTTCAACTCACTGCATGCTACAATAACTTCACTTTAAAGAAAATCTGAGTAGGGCAGAAGAATTAAAGCTACCTCATACACACATTTGCAAGATATTTTAGAGAAAAAACAAATGGAGTTTTAGACTGTTTTAACTTTGGGTTATTTTTCACTTGAAGTGATAAGGTTTGATTTGGCTTCTCTCCCTTTGGGATAAAGATCATTCATAGCAAAACATTTGGTTTTCAAATTACCCTTTACGTCAAGGAATTAAACCCTCTTTTACTTTAGCTAACTGGATATGCTGTAACAAGCTGCCTAGGAGTCTGTAGACTTAAGTATGGGAGAAAACAAGAGAGCGTAAGTCAGCTCTGATCTCCCAGTCCAAGGGTAACATGCCTCAACAATACAAAATAATAAATTCACCTCATACACAGAAGTAAGTTTTAAAAAGGTGTTTGTTTTTAAAAAATGGCAACAATGTCTCATTTTTGTTTAGTGCTCCAACTGTAGTTTACTGGTATGACTACTTCCAGAGTACTAATTTGTACACTAGAAAATTCAGCCTGATATATTGACTTGTATGGAATGAAAAAGAATGCAGGTCCAATAGAATGTGCTGCGAAGTTGTCTCTATGCCATTATTCAACTTCATTCTTTTAGCGCAGACAACTCCCAGAATGGAGTAGTACTTTCATAAGCTCAGTCACACCTTTGGTAGACACGCTAACAAGTGATATACTTAAAATTTTAGGTATGTTATCCATTTATACAAAGCAAAATGCAGCATTACTTATCTGGCAAGATTTTTGGTTATACGTATGTCAAGCTATGACATAAGACAAGCCAAATTCAACAGTTCTCTAGAGACTGCCATATTAAACAAAAGAAATCAAATCGAATTTTCTACAGTGCTCATGAGCCTATACTCTGTCCAGGAATCTCAAGACTGTAAAATCAGGGACTGAACTGCCCCCCATCACTGAGGCATAAAGGGCAAAATCTTTGCTCAAGAGCTTGCAAAAATCCTGTAACAGAGCTAGGAACCTCTTCTCTCATTCTGTTTCTTAGTAAAAAGATCTCAAATGCCAATAGCAAAGTTAAATTAAATATGCAGAGTAGATTTCAGTCCTCTTCCCACTCATAACGAGAATGACACACACACAAAAATTCATTACCAACCTGAACTGGAGCTACACTTGCTTGTGCCAATAATACATCAGGCACATACTATCAAAAAGCATAGCATACATAAAGAGGTTTCAATTACCATAGAACAGTCATGGAATACAATTAAAAATTTAAGCGAATGCCACCCCGTGCCCCTTAGGATTCTTCCTAATCTGATATTGAGCATTTTACAGTAGTTCCAAGTGGCACTCGTGGCTCAAACCTCTGAAAAAAACTTTCCTACCTCAGAAATCCAGTTGTTCTGCAGTCACTCTGAATAGACCTAATGAAGTAGCTCACCTTTCTGCATTATATATTCTGATGCATGGTGTGTATATTTTGCAAGGGAGAAGAAAATAGAGTTAGCCATTCTGCCAAAACAGGATAGTATTAAAGAAGTGAAGGCAAGTATATTTAAATTCAGCTAACAGACTGTTCCGTAGGGAAGAATCTTCCATGTTGAGCCATTTTTGGAGCAGAACGTGTAGATTTGGAACAGGGGAAACTGACCCTCCGATGCAAGCTGCAATTACCCTCTCCCTCCCAAAAAGGAGCAAGTACATACCCTATACATACTTAATCTCAGAAATAAATTGATGGGTTTTACCTGTTCTCGATGCCCACACTTGGCTGCCACTTGCAGTGACTGGAATGGAGAAGAGTGATTTCAGAGGGACGGGCAGAAGGGCCACGCTGACTCCATATGGATAGTACCCTGCCCAGTGAGTATGGCAATGAAGAGACGAGGTCATCTGATACAGAAGTTGGATACCTTGCCCCTTTCAAACCTTGTGCGAATTGTGATATAAATAGTCTCTGGATGGTAGGAATATGACTGGTTAAGTTTCTTCTTCTCGTCCAAATCCTGTAACATCCAGGGGAAGAAAGTGCTAACACTGTGTGAAGGCCAAGCATGGAACAACCTCCTCTTCTTTCAGCTATTGCACTTCTTCCATGGTCAGGATGAAGGGCAACAGCCCTGGGGGTTGTTACAGAGAGAAAGGAATGCAGCTCGTTATCTAGTCTGGAATCTTCCTTGAAAGCTGTTGTATCTGAACACCTCTGAGAGAGAAGCAAAGAGAAAGTCCACTCTGAAGGCGGTGCTGGCATTTCTCCCAGAACTGGTCTGTGATGTACAGAGTGCTGGGATGTAATCCCTGTGAGGTCTGTCACAGGACTGGAGTCCAATTTTATGTGGAAAGAAATTGGGAAAACTGGGGTATCCAAGAAAGAGGTTGGAGGCTTGTGGCTCAAGTCTGAAAAAAGTATTTTGGTAGATTCTACAGGATAAAGTGCCAAAGGCTGAAAGCTGAACATCTTGGTGCACCAACTGTCAGCCCAGCGTGAGTGTAAGTTCCTGTTAATGCAAGAAAAGGCTTCCAATAGATTTTTAGATCTACGTTGGCTGTACCTCGCAGCCACTGGAAGAATTTCAGAAGAATATGGCAGAGGTTCTAAGTTATGGATGCTTTTGGCAGGTGCCACGAGTTTGCTAGCCATTGCAGACAGCTTGCTCAACAATGCTGGTTCTTTGGTATGTTTTCTAAATTTCAAGCTGTTCAACAAACTGCACCTCTTGGCCCTCTGCCTTGGCATATGCACGAATCTCATGGCTGTTTCTGTTTCCATTGTTGGTGGTTTACATGGAAAACACAAAGATTTGAGAAGTGTGTTTTCCTGCTTAGGGAATATTTCTGGAGGAATCTCAAAAAAAGGTGAACTTTTAATTTTTTTGCTTTTTCTTACGGTTTTTAGCTGATATGATGTGGGAACTTTTTTGCATGTCCTTCCAGGCTGTCTTTTGAATGGAAGAGGTCCTCTTAGTTTATTTGTAGTTCCAAAGGCACCAGGGATTCCATCATACCCTAAATTAAGGTTCAGGTTTTCCATTTCTGAATCCTGAGTCTTCAAAAACTGTGAACTAATAATATCTGTGGTAATCTTTGGCCTTTTGACTTCTTGTAAAGTGCTATGTAGTTTATTTTCACTGCTTCTGACAGCAAAAATCTCCTCTGGAGGACCTTCAAACTTCATATTTCTTGATGTCACCAACTTATTTGAAGAGCTGCATAAGAGTTCAGAACTGTGCAACGTACTTGGTTGCGGTGTGATTTTTGCTTTCTCTTGATATTCTGACTTCTGTTCTTGTTGTGCCTTGTCTGACAGATGTACTTCCATCTTCTCATACTTCTTCTTTCGTTTAAGTACCTGACATTTCTCTATTTGATCAAGTCTCTCTGAACCTAAAGCCTCGTTTTCCTTGCAAACTGAATGAGCTGGTATAGTGTCCTGGCCTTCTGTAATCTCCTTTACATTATCTTTGCTCTGTGCATTTGATCTGTAAGGCACACATACTTCACTGCAAACCACACAGCTTGGGGATGATTCTTTGCAACTGTTTGATAGTATACTCATACATGGATAAAATGTGGGTGTTGTATTATATTGCAATTCTGGTGAAGTTTCTGCGTCAGACGCATCTTCAGCTTGACAATCACGCACAGTTTCTGAAAGTAGACTGGTACCTGCTAAGTTTGTGAGCTTTATAGCATTCTTTCTTTCTTTTGAAAGATTATTTAGGTTAGATCTTGGGATTTCTTCCAAAATCTTTCCATAATTCTCAGTACTGAGAGGGACTACTTTGCTACCAGACTCTTTTGAATCTTCTAACAAGGCCCATGGACAATCTTCTCCATCAAGAAAAGAATCTATGGGTAACTTTTTTCTAGGGGCTACTTCTCTTCCCATCTTCTCTTCTACACATGTATTCTTAAACTTCTCTCCACAGTGAGTACTTTTTGGCAAGGTCACATCCATGTCTTTTGCAGTTAGCACGCTATGCCCCTCATCTCTCAGACTTTCTTTGCTGTGTGCACAAACTCTTGAGCTTTTTGCACCGTTCAGAAAGCTAGCTGCTGTTTCATTCTCTGAAGATGGAATCTCAGTATTGCTGGCTTTTCCCTTAATATACGTTGTTACAGAAAGAGGTTTTGTCACTGAAGAATGTTTGCTAAAAACTTCGGCTGAAGACAAATCACAATTATCTATTTGTGTATTCTCAGACGACATACACAGCTTTTCTTTCTCAGGCAGACAGATTCCCAAGTTCAGAGCTGACAGTGTTTCTGTGTCTGCCTGAGTCTCATTGAAAGATTCTTGGATGTCAAACTTTCTGAAATGGGATGGACCAATACCTTTCTGAGCATCAGTTTCTTTACGAGGCTCAAATGTTAACTGCGGGCAAGAGTTATTTAAGATAGATTTTATTCTCAGACTTTTTTTGTTTTCTGTCTCTGAAAGCACATTCATATTTTCTGGCTTATATGACAGACTCCCATGAATTGATGAGAAGGGCAAAAATCGGGCACTAACTGTATTTTCCTGGTCCTCCACCAACCACTTCATCTTTGGCAAAGATTGCTGCATTTTTTTCCCTGCAAACACTAGGTCTGCTTTCTCTTTTGCACATTTGATAAAGCAAGCATGCTGTGAGCAATGTGATTTGCTATCGGAAAAGCTTTCTTCACGAGTTCCTTTATCTTCTCTTTCACATCCGTTCTCGTGTTCTTTTAGTTCGATTGTCTTCTCAGTTAGATCACTGATGAAGCCCACGTATCTGGAACAGTCTTCATTTCTCACATCATTTAAAGAGTTCAAATCCACTACATTCTCTTTCAGAGTTCCTTGAAAACTGTCTTCTCTTGCATATTTATGAACTAATAGAGGCAGGTCGTCACCTGTTTTTAACAGTATCTCTTCACTTCGACTAGAGCCAATTGATATTTTCGTTTCTTCCACACAAGTAGCTGTAGTTTGTAAGCCAGCATTTGGTTGTTTGTTTAAACTTTCTAAATGTTGCTTGCTGCCTGGAACTGGGCCATCAAACTCACTCTGACATGCAAGACGCCGATTTTCCACTGGACAAAGGGTCTTTTCTGTTTGGCTAGCATGTTGTGTTTGAATATTCATGTTGTTGAGTAATATATTGCAGATTGAAGCACTACATTCAGAGGGATTAGCTGTGAGTGATGACACTTCTTTCTTCTCATATGTGCCTAGTTCTCTCTTCTTTGGGCCTAATGGAGAGTTGCAAAATCCAAAATTATGAACACAGTTTTTTTTGTTCAAACATCTGACTAATAGCTGTTCACTAGTCTTATTTCTCTGATTGCCTTCAGGAGCCTTTGGAAAATCCACAGTTCTTATTTTATCAAATTCATCTGTCTGGAGAGCACACATGCTGATTTGTTCTTTTGCCTCATCTCTGTCACAAACAATTTCACTGCCATCTGTTACTTTACAAAGATCAAATTGTTTCACAACCTCCATATTCTTATTTGAAATCTCATCTCCTACCAAGGTAGCAACAGACTTCTCTGCAGTATAAGCTGAGCAAAACATGTTTTTTGCTGTGGAAATGTCATTTATCCCATGCAGATCTACACCTCTGTTGCCCCAGTCATCTTCACAAGGAAGAGATCCACATGCCAGAGGAAAGTCTGCTTCTGGAAAGATGATTGCCTTTTTACTATTATATCCAGCTGAAGCTTCTCCTTCCAAATTACAATTTTCTTCAATCTTCTTATCAACCTCAACATTAAAAGAATGACTGTTCGGGAGAACATCATCTACACGTGCACTCCCTGATAAAATACAGGAAGTACTGGCAGCTGTACACTGGCCTTTTATACTCTGATTATTACAATTCCATGTGTCCCTATGTTCATTTTCTAAACCAGTGATCACACTCTCTGTATTTCCCGCTGAAGACTTCATGTTCTTTTGGGAAATTTTGCTTGTCATATTAGGGTTATCAAAAGTCCTGGAACTTACTGAAGACTTGAATTTGTCTTTATGGAGCACAATTTCAGCGACTCGTTCCCCTGTTGTTCCAGAAGCACCAATTGATTCTTTTCCAGATGGATTATCCTGAGCCTTGTCCCTGCTTGAAACTTCATTAGCAGTACAAGGAGGACACTCATTACAATGAGGTTCTCTTGATTTTTGTGCAACAGGAGGTAGCGGTACATTTACTGTATAAATCAAATTAGTTTCTTCGCCAATGGACAAACTGTCATTACTATTAGCTTCTGTAGCTTCAACTAAACTGCCAGCCAACTCTTCTGATGTTGTATTACTCTCGGATTCCTTTTCAAGCAGTTGTGCCTCAGGTGAATCTTTCTCTAGCTTGGTATTAAGATCCAGACAGCTGTGGCTGCTGGGAGGAGAAATTTTACTGGAGGTATTATAAAAGCATATGTCTGTCTGTCCAATTTCATGGGAAGAAATGTTGCTCGTTTCCATCAATAGACTATTTTCTTTTATATCATCCTTGCATAGATCACTGACAGAGAATTGCCACTGGTCCTTTTTCGACTTATCACCTTCTGATGGGACCAGTTTAAATTTTTCTTTTGAGAACTCCTCAGGAGATGAAGCAACAGAACTAAAAACTGAAGAATGACAATGCTCAGAATTAGCACCCTCTTGAGCTTCAAGCCAGCTACCAACTTCAACGTTATCTCCCACAGCAATTTTTCTCCGGACTTCAGCAGCCTCTTCAAATTCAGAGCTGTATGATTTACCTACACTAGCACTTACTTCCCTATGATCAGTGTTAGCACTAGATAATCCTTCACTCCTGACCACTGAGACCTGCTCCACTGGCATGGATGTGGAGGTTTGATTTTCTACAAACCCAGTTCCATGATCATAATGAGTCTGACTTTCGATGTTTTTGGGAAGATACTTTTTGGGGGTTTCACTGATAATTCCATGGACTGCAGTACTATTGTTTTCTAGTGGCATATTTCTAAAGTCCAGATAACAGATGCTTTTCAGAACTGAACATAAAACGTCAGAACTTTTTATGGAGAGCGTTCTACAACTTTCTACTGATGACAACCTATGAGGTTCATTATGTTTAGGTACAGGACCAGTACAGAAGTCATGAGCATCGTTTTCTTCATCCTGCTGATGAGTCTGGCAATTAGCAAGCGATGTACTGAATTCATTAACAGGATTTTGTCTGGGTAACTTTTCTTCTCTAGTCTCCAAAATAGATACATTACCCCCTGTTCTCAATGGCGTGGCAGTAGGGGCTTTCAATCCATTATATTCATTTGTTTCTTGTGGATGCTCTGTGGCTGATTCAACATCCATGACTTTTAAAGGCTCTAAAAAATCTAACATCCTGGTTTCTGAAACCCCAGCTCTGGCCATGACTGTGTCTACGTCTGGGCATTCATTGCTCTCAGGTGGAAGACCTTTACTCACTCCTTTACAGTCATTCCTGTATCCTGCTTTACTAAATATCCTAGTCCCATCAGCCTTCATACCTTGTACTTCAGTGAGCTTTGGCAGAGTTTCAGCTGTCACCTGAACATTTGCTTGGTTTTCTTCTGCATAAGAAAAAATAAAGCAAATCAGAACCATATAATAAATTTAGAAGGCATTCAGCTTATGAAGTTCCTTTTAGCATTGTACACAGTATTGTGTACAGTGTTGGTTACCAAAATGTTTTTAAAAGTGAGAACTGATGCTAGCAATTCTACTACAAGCCTTTAGAAGAAAAAACAAACTACCCCACTACAAACCTAATGTAACAAATACAATCCTTTTCAATACAGGCATTCCCCATGAGCAGCAGGCATCCAAAGACCTTTATTTTTCAGATTCCTCTAATACCGAGCTAGGTGCAATGCAGGTCCTATAACTCAATACATACGAAGTCATGGCCAACATCATAATGCTTATCTGTAACACCAAAGCTCAACATAGCTGGGTACTTTATCTGCTCTATCCTAGAAATATGGCTGTGCATTGAGCAGCCATTTCCATTTCTTCTTCCTCGAAAGCATTTTTGTCAGTAAGTCATCCATAGGAAGACAATGCATATCTCATTCCATCCAAGCAATTATGATTATTAATAAACTTTTTTGTAAAATCATGAAGAAGCTGCTAATTCAAAAAATTACAGTTGCTGTAGAATATCTTCATATTCAAAACTTTACAGGGAACAAATTCCTCAGACTTCTGCAGATCTTTTTCACATTTTCTACTAAGAACCAAGACTAGATGGCATTCTTCAACTAAGAACAAGTTTTGGTTATGAGAGCATGGAGGGAGAAAGAAAATGATTACTGGATGCAGGCAAAGTGACCAAAGCATTTGGAGCTAGAAGATTACAGATCATAATGAAATTAAGAATTAGTTTTGTTGTCCTCTTCCTTTGGATTCTGCACTTTTTATTTTTTCAAACATTAGAAAATGAATAAGTCATACTTTTTCACATCTTTGCTATTACTGCTCTCATATAATCCAGCTTTGAAACGTAAGGAAATGCAAAATGTCTGCTATTAACAACAGCTTCTACTTTGGGGTAAATAAGTATTTGAATTAAATAACTTGTACATAAAAGGTCTTCAGGAAAGTACACATGCTGTCAGGAAAAAGCAGAGGATTAAGTTTCCACATTGTTCTAGTTATGCAAGGTAATAGTTGCTACTGTAAAGCAAAATAAATGAGCTATCCCACAATCACTCATCAATTTTATATCAACAAAAAGTAACCTGGGAGAGAAGCAGGGGGTGGATAGGGATGTACAACTAAAATATGCACCTGTGTTCTTCAGAGGTCCCGCTATTTCAGTGCCACAGGTACTCGAAGACTTCACCCCATGCTGGTTTAAGTGAGGGTCCTCCTGAAACAAGACAGAAATATCAGTGGAGATTGATCGATTTTCTGAAACATTTAGCATGTTTCCGGGACTGTACCTGCTCAGCTAGGTTAGTTCTGAATAAGAAAACCACCAAGAAATCTCAGAACTTAACAGCCCTTGCACAGAGGCAACCTTGCATTGCAAGTGGTTCACACAAGGACTTGTCATTCCTTTCTGATCCCATCAATCACTGTCATCTCACCATTAAACAATGATGCATCCAGAAAAGATTTGTATTTAGCAGCAATGAAGTTTTGCAATGCAAGCAGCTAAAACGTAAGTGGCTTAAAATGCAAATTGTTGCAAATTTGAATCAGAAGAGTAATCCAGTCTCCAAGTCTATCTCGCATCCCCAAATCATTACTGTATACCTCTGGTAAGATGCTGATCTAATAAAGATCAGCTTTTTCTGATCTTTATTAGAACTTGCCTTCTACCACTCCTTCCCTTGGCTCAAAAACACATCAACCCAGGAACAGATGACCTAGGTCTACTTGCAAAAAAACCCCCGAGCCAAACCAAAACAAAACCCCACAACCAAACTACCTGCATATCTGAAATATGTGAAAGTTGGAAAACTGAATG
The DNA here is from genome assembly GCF_000699145.1 of Aptenodytes forsteri. Classification (NCBI taxonomy): domain Eukaryota; kingdom Metazoa; phylum Chordata; class Aves; order Sphenisciformes; family Spheniscidae; genus Aptenodytes; species Aptenodytes forsteri. The sequence continues at coordinate 1,192,814 of NW_008795323.1, read as the reverse complement.
GCTATGGACAATTTAATTAACTTTATTTTCGCAGGCTTTCAAATAAATCAAACAGATATCAAAATCCAGAGTTAAAACCACAAAGTACTTTAGTATTATGCAACATCCAGTAATCAGTGTAAAACAGGCACCTATGCACCTTGTCCAGATATTTCCTGGCTGGTATGTGTTCAGTCACAATACTTTTTTTCTCCCCTATGTTCTTTTGGTGTGTGTGAAAACTACTTACAAACTAAAGAACACCGATCAAGAAAGTCACTAAAAATCTCAATTTTTAAATAGAGAGTTTTGTGACTCTTCAGTTTTTAACAGAGTATTCTTTGGCACATTTTTCAGCAAACCTTTGCCTAGAAATAACATTTATCAGTGTTTGCTAGAGGGGAGGGGAAAAAAAAGCCATGACCATGCGAGTATCTTGTTTTGAAAGATGAAACTAACAGTGATTTCCTCTCTAATGACGAACAATAATTATAAAATTGAAGAATAACCTTTCTTTTTAGATTAAAACCTGAAATACTGAACTGGAGCCCCCTGTAGCATTATAAAACTATTACCAGACTGAAATAACTATTTAGTGGTTAGTACCTTGACTGGGGATGACGGTACCAGCAGAATATGCTGTACCCACAAAACATGGATACCGGGCAAGGAGCTTTTTAAGTTGTTTCTCTCGTCCCTTTTAGTCACCAGCCAGTTTTGTTCTTCATTCTGTTACATATCTGCCTCACACCATTCCAACAGTATTTAAGAAAGCGAAAAGCTTGGTATTTTAAAACACTGTTGGTCTACTGAAATATAGTCTAATTTGTCACTGGACCCATGATAATCCAAACAATGACACACGTGCCAGAAGACACAAATAAGAAACAGGAAACCACATGGACAAAGTCCTGTGCCTAGCCACTCTAACCCTAAATTCAAAATATCATGCAGGGATGAATTTTTGCATTTGCTTACTTGTTTTGACCAACTTTCCCCAGGAGTTAAAGCACAGCATTCAGCATGATACTCCTCAGCATCTTGTGCCTCTTTGTCTTCTTTCTGGTATCCATCACTAGAACGGTCTAGTTTCCTAAAGTTTCTTTTTTTATTTTTTTCATCCTCTTCAAGGTCTCCAGCCTTTAGTAATTCTTCAGTAAGGGATTCTGCTGGCCCATGAGAAATCACCTTGTGCATATCACCCAAATTCTCTGTCTTCTGGCAAAAGTTTTCTACTCCAGAAGTCCTATGATGCTCAGCTGATGAACTGTCACTGTGTGCTAGCACTGGCGTTGATACATCAGATTTTGCATCTAATCCAACATTAGGCTCCGATACAGCCATAAGTTCAGTCGAGATGCTCTCTGGCAGTCCGGTGTACAATTCCTCTATTGCAGCAGACACAGAAGAATCAAGGAGAGGCTCCACCCCAGATGATAGCATCAGGGCAGCTGAAGATCGGTTGTCCTGAGCTTTTCACAGTTTACCCTAAAAATAAAAGCAATGTTAAATCAACATACGTAGCAGTAATCTCTAGATTAAAAGGAAAAGCTTCATTCTTCAAGATTCAAGCATCTACATTTAAGAAAGATACTTCCAAATAACTTTTTAAGAAAGGAGCCAAGAAACGTTTGAGTATCTAAGCAAACGCTTCATTAACAAAAGAAGAGAGTATGGACAAACAGATATTCCCAAGCCTCATTTTCACATTCAAACGCCTCCCTGCAGATACACCCTCATCTTCTGGAAAATCTGCAAAGAGACTATAAAGCAAATCGCTTGGGCTTGGATTAGACATCCTACTCCTTGGCTAAAACTAAAGCGTCATTTGTTTTCCTGTGATTTTCTTAAGTTTTTTCTAATCTTTGGGAAAAAAACCCAACTTTTCTTCATATGTTTTCCGCCTCGAAGGAACACTTTCCGGGACATCGTCCATCATACACTGTGCCTTGTAGCTTCTCTCACCTAAGCACCCAACACGCTGTACGTAGGATTCATTGTGCCAGCACTGCTCTTCCACACAGCCCTGGTACCGGTGTCGGGATCCTCTTCAGCCCAGAACTGAACGCGCTGGTCCCCGGCAGCCTGCTTTGTCAGCGAGAGCACACAGCAGCGCGCGCATCACAGAGGAGAGGAGTTCCGACTGATCTGACACAAGCGCTGTCGGCAGAACGAAAACCCCGATGTGAAGATGCTACAATCTAATCGCTCCTGAAGGTATATGGATAAACAGGAATGGGCTAAGCCAGGTTTTTACAGGAGCATCGGTTTACAAAAACACGGGCTCATCAGTCGAGCGTTGATCTCCCGGCTCCTTAAGGGAAACCAGCCTATAGAGAAACGCGCTTCGCCGGCGCCAGCCTCACGGCAATACACGAGGACGCTGTCTTTAGGAAATGATCACCTTTCTAGCGATCCTGACTCATTCATTCCAGCTATGGTGCCGGCCGGCCCGCACTGCGGGAGCGCCGGCTGCGGGAGCGCCCCTTTGTTCGAAGCGCCGCCGCAGCGCGGACAGACTCGGCCTCGAACCCTTCTCCTTCTTTCGAGGCAGAAGCCCCCGCCTCGGCCCCGGACAGCGGCGGCCCGACCGGAGGCGAGATCCGCT
>NW_008795323.1:1139566-1189255 GCF_000699145.1 Aptenodytes forsteri | reverse complement strand
CGCCACCGCCCTCCGTGAGGGTAGCGGCCCCCGCCGAGCCCCGCTGCTGCCTGACCTCCCCTAGCCGCTGCTCCGGGGAGAACTCGGCCGTCTTGTTTTGCTCCTCTAACTCAATTTTATAAACCCGCAACTGAAGAAGCGCAGGCGTTTCCGTGCCTGGGTTAATGACCGTGAGCACGAGGGCTGGCTGTACATGTTTGGGGTTTATCTGCTCTCCGTTTCACCCGTGCGGGGCAGTACGTTGCCGGCCCTGCTTACCTGTGCGCCCTCGGTGCGAGTCCTGCCGTCACACGCTGCAGCCGAGTGTCTGTTTCTTCCAGACCCACATCAATTCCAAGTTTGAAGGTTTTATAGAGCTTGTTTTAACAGACTTTGGATGTACGGTGTTTTCCCACCATGCCTTTGTAGCTCGGTAATTGAACCGACTTTCTGAAAAGCACATCTGCAAGCTCAATAGTCTATTTGAAAGGCATACTTTTAAGTTCCTCTGTGTTTTGATTTGGTGTAAGAGTACAGTTATAACTAGAAGAGCTTATATTTTAATAATGTGGCTGTAGTTTTATGACGAAAGCCTTATTCCTACCGATAATTTCCAGTTTAAACGCGCTTCTAAAAAGAGTAAACTGTAAAAGTAAAGGTCCTCCTTTGAAATATGCTTTATGTTAAGTGAAAGTGGCAGGAAGAAAAAATGTAGTGGTTGATGCAGTTAAAACAAAGTAACGCAAATCAGTGCCTCAGACTGAAATGTTTGCGTGGCCCCGTACGTCTGTAGCGCTGCCCTCTGCGGGATACAGCTCTGCTGCGCTGGTGTGACGTCATCCGGTTGTGGATTCCGGTGTCTTTGAAAGACGTGGAAAAAGACGTGTGAAAGAGGTGGAATGATAAAACCAGAAGATATAATTGGCAGTGGGCATAAGTCTGGGTATTCATTTTAATGCATTTAACACAAGGTTCAGAATTTATCCCTGAAATACAAAAGATGGGATTTTAGAGAGCGGTACTAGCTCTGACGGGAGTGCTGGTAAAGAGGTCATTACTAAACTTTTAGTCTGATGTTTATTAAACTTTGTTGTGTGCCTGCCTTTCAGGTGTGGCGTTCTTGGCTATGTGGTGGTACAATGTCCTTTGTTCACGCACAGGGTATAAAGAATGGTTTTGTAATGACAAGAGATCTGTGTTTGCTTTCATTTCCATGTTAGGTATGCAAGATGTCTTCAGCTATTTTTACTCAAAGCAGCTGAGAAGAACTGGAATTCAAGATGAGAACCAACAAGGTGTACAAGCTCGTCATACATAAGAAGGGTTTTGGAGGCAGTGGTCAGTATCTCCTGGTTCATAACAGTGAGACCAGCACTCTCGTACTTAATAGAAAGCAATTAGCTGATTTATTGATCTTTTTAACAAAACAGTGAAGATGGAACTTTGATGTGACAAGCAGCATTACCAGCCAGAGTTTGGAGAGCTCTTTTTTAATAGCACGATACAGCAGAATAAAACTGCATTTGTCAGAACAGAATGAGATTGCACCTATAAAATAAAATTGCTTTATTCTACCTCTGCCCCTTTTGTTGTGTCACTTTTGTTTTAACCTTGTATTTCAGTCACTCTTAATAAGTGACAGACAAGTCGATGACTTGTGACTGCATATAGATGTGTTTCTGTGTACTAAGAAAAATGTCATTTATTTGATTGTTCCCTACTTCTAGACTTAAAATCATAGCATGTTAATAAAGCTTGTTAAGATTCTATAGCCGTGTACTTTCCTGCTAATGCTTGTTATATGAAAAATACAATAGAAGATCCCGCTTGCCTCATTAAGGCACAGTCTTCTGCTAAACAGATCTTTTGTGAACCTTCTGTGATTTGAAAGAAAAGGTTTTGCCCGCAAGAGTTGCCAGACTGAAGTGGCTGGATAGGAGCACGGTCATGTAGTGAATATAATGCATTGCTGACGTGTTAATCCTGGGCTACCGTATTAATGTAGAGTAAGCTACTGCATACGAACATGCAAGTATCTGTATTGGGTATATATCTGTTCATTGCGGTTTTCCTCATTCATTTATGTCTTGTAGATGATGAACTGGTGGTGAATCCTAAAGTATTTCTTCAAATCAAGCTGGGAGATGTTGTGGAAATTGCACATCCCAATGATGAATACAGGTGAATTCTCTTTTTGCTGATATCTGTCAGGTGTGGTTACAGCACTGAAAGGGCGTGTTCATGTGCAGTGGCTTCTAGAGCGAGAGGCTCTTAGAGCTGATGTAACTTTGCTTCAGGATGCTGCCATGGTTTTTTTTTCTGCCTGAAGAAAAGTAAAGGGGATAACTATAGCAGGAGCTCTTCTTTGAATTTTGTGGTATTCTTTGTGTTTGGTGTTAGTTTGCTGACCTTTCATAGGGCAAGTAGCACCTGAATATAGAGCCTACAATGTCTTTATCCTTTTCATAGAGCTGCTGTTACCTAATGATTATTCTTCCATCCTATAGTATATCCTAGGCAAAATTAAAACTTCCCAGCCAGCTATAAAAACATAAACCTTCTTATATGAAGCTGTTCATCCTGCAGCCCATATCTGAAAGGTAGGAGTATACTTGTATGAGGTTCTGAGAAGTTCCTGTGTGACTTACTTTCCCATTGAGAGTATCATCTTTACCTAAAGACTACTTTATAATTATAACTAGGTATAAAGAACAAGACAGGGCGACAGGCAGAGAGGGTGATATATGAAGCTTTCTAGAAAATATTAATGTTTCTCTTTAGCTTATCCCATGCTCCATGTTACTAAATAGTTTTGAGAGAGTGATTTACCAGAGTAGGCTGTTGGTATCTCAACTTGTCTACCTTTTTTCTTTTTTGTGTGCTAGTCCCCTGCTTCTACAAGTGAAGTCACTTAAGGAAGATTTGCAGAAAGGTAAAACTCTGGACTCATAGTATGCGTAGTAAAATCATGACATAGACAAAGATTATGTGATTGGGCTGTACCTATGATTGACTAATGCATATATTTTAACTTGGTAAGAAAATTAATGCTTTGTCTATTTAGGAATGGAAGGATTATAATTTTATCAGAAAATAAATAGCCAATTTTAAATCTGCTTTTGGTTGAGTAATGTGGGGTATGGCTTAAAGAAAATTGGCTTTTTAGCCTTAAACTTTTGTTTCTGCCTTCTGACTGGCTGCATATCTTTTCTTCTTGCAGGAATTAATTCAGCCTAAACTTTGAGTTTATCTCACCTACTTTGATTTTAATGACTCTCAAATTGGGCAACAGCTAAAAGAGGCTGTTGTCTTTTGCTGAGGCCTTAAGTGTTTCATGCCAATCTCACTGTATTGCTTTTGTACTTGTAAACCACTTGAAACCTTTTGGGGTTGTTCACTTCTCTCTTGTCCTTTCTCATTTTTGTGGCAGAAACTATCAGTGTGGATCAGACAGTTGCACAAGTGTTCCGACTGCGGCCGTACCAGGATGTCCATGTGAATGTTGTTGACCCAAAGGTGTGTGGCTTTGCAACTTTTTTCCGTCTGTCCCTTCACTTAGCTCAGATCAGAGCCCTGTGAATTTCCGTCTACAGTAGTATTGGGGGAAAAAAAAGGCATTTATTTTTTTACTGAAAGGTATTTAGCCTTCTTTCCTAAGAAAATGAGGCTTGGGCAATTGAACTATTTGTTTGTTTGTTATGTGTCTCTATCTTCTCTCCCTACCATCCCTGCTCTCTTTTTGAAGTCTATGGACCAGCTTCAAAACAGCTTGATAGAAATTTAGAAATTTCAAATATTTTTAAATTCCAGAAGTTCAGGATAACCAGGCAGAGTAAAGAGAAACAGTAAGTGACCTAGTCAAAAGAAGAGCCATGGCACGGTTTTTCATGGTTTGACACCAGAGAGCCTTGTGAGAGAGGCATCTCTTGTAAATGTCCCAACTATCAAAAGAGCTTCAGTCAGAGCTTACGTTCAGCACAAGACAAAAATATGCAGGAAACGGGGCTTCCTTAATGTCATGAACAACGGAAATAATTTGTTTTACTTGTGCTTCCAATTTGCACTGAGACTTGTAGCACAGATTTCGTCCTTAGGCTTTTTTTGGTCAGATTGTGCGGTGTCTTGCAGCTCACAGTAGTTCCAAGTACACGCACAACTTTGGCAGTTATTCTGATGGGACTTCCCTTTTATCTTGCATCTGTTAGGAGTAGTGACTTGATTTAGAACAGCCCTCCCTGTAACATTTGGTTCTTAACAAAATAGATTGAAGGGCGCTGCTTAGAAACAGCAAATAAAACCTGAGCACTGTTTTTTCTTCCGTTTCCCAGGAGGTGACCTTGGACTTGGTGGAGCTGACCTTTAAAGATCAGTATATTGGGCGCGGGGATATGTGGCGACTGAAGAAAAGTTTGGTGAGGCCTCTACTGTCCTTATGTGTAGGGTGGGGGAGATTACATACCTTTTTCTTTGCTTGCTGTAAAAGAAAATAAGCATTTTACAAAGTACAGAAAATGGGGGATGAGACCAGTGTCAGCAGCTCCTGAGGAACTTATGCTGTAAGTGGTAGGTCAGGGTTGGAGAAATGGATGTAAATGTGTTGCAGAAGAAATGAATCCCATCATTTCCTACTCCGTTGCAGTTAATTACTGCCTTGGGCACTGAAAATGCTGTTGAGAGGTTTTTTTTCTTATGTTCTGAATTTTAATGTTTTACTACGTTTGGAAGGAATTGAATCCAAATGTTTTTCAAATAGAAGTATACTAAAGTATCGCCTCTCCGATAGTGCCACTTAATAAGCAACTATTAGAATATTTTGTTTCTGCATCTCTGAAGTGCAGTCTTTGGCTCTTCTAAGTGCAGTGAATGAGACAAATGAACCCAATAAAAGTTCATATCTGTTAAAAACTATTTTCTGTTGTCTGTTGCAGAGGTTCTGTAGGCTGAGATATTAGTAGTAAATATGCTCAGTGGTTTTTGTGATTTTATGGAAGAACTCAGGTGTTTGAGCATGAATGATTTTTTTTTTTGTAAATCGGTCTGCTCACTCTGAGCCTACTGTTCTTTTAACACCTGTAACTCTTCTTTCTTAGGTCAGCACATGCGCATATGTCACCCAAAAAGTTGAATTTGCGGGTATCAGGTCAGTGTCTCCTCTGAGAGGTTACTGTTACTTATGACTTTAGATTAATGAGTCCAGAGTATCCAACTGGAGAATCTTCTCTGAAAAATCATTCATGTTTTCTTGTTCTCTTACTCTTCTACAGATTTCTGTCTGCGCCATGGGGTGGGGGAAGGCTTCTACCTGATTTTGGGTGGAAGAAATTAATAGTAGGACAGCCAGCCACGCTTGTTGCGTCTGACGAATGCCAAATAACTTTCCTTTTACCTCTTATAATATTTCCCCCCCTTCCCAAGATGTATTAATAGTTCAGATGAGGGTTACTTCAGTTACTGTTGAGATGACAAAGGGACAAGGAAATGTGCAGATGCAGAGGGAAACAACTATTTGACATCTTTTGGATTAAAGATCAGGTTTTAACCACATAAACTTCTACTTTGTCTTCAAGTCATCCTTGAATGCAGATTTTGGTACATCCCTTATTTGCTCAAATATTGATTCTCTAATCTTCATATTCACTCTGTTTAGCAAATATTCTGCACTCCTTTTCTTCCAGGGCGCAGGCAGGTGAACTGTGGGTAAAGAGTGAGAAAGTCACGTGTGGATACATCAGTGAGGACACCCGGGTAAGATTTCAGGGAGCAGGGGAAAGGAAGTTTTTCCCTTCCTTTTCTTGCTGGGTTTCTTGTAATTCTATCTTGCTTGCAGGTTTGTATGGATCATTTGAATTGGCTGTGTTGTAAGGTGAAGAATGGCAATAAATTCAGGAGAATTAATGATTAGTAAACTTAACTCTTCTGCGCTGGCAGCACTAGGAATCACACGGGCTGTTGAAATGCCAGCTCGTTAGAGGGGAAATTCCCTATGATGCAGTGGGCACAGTCATATAAGTTGCTCTTTAGTTAACTTCTGCATTTGGCCCTTTTAGTGAATGTACCTTGTTTTAAATGAGGTCTTTCATTCCTTTGCAGGTGGTCTTCCGCTCCACTTCTGCCATGGTTTATATTTTTATCCAGATGAGCTGTGAAATGTGGGATTTTGATATTTATGGTATGTAGGTAACGGACCTGCCTGACTGTGAACGTTGATGGCAGCAGCTATCCTTTCTGCCCCTACAAGAAAACTGCCCCTACTGTCTATTTCTGCTACTACTAGAAAACTAAAATATCCTGCCTTTGGTCTAGGCAGTGCTCTGAGATGCATTATGGCACCCTCTTAGATCCTTACGTGCAGTGCCACGCTTTTCTGTCTCCTGGGTATTCGATAATTTTCCTGTCCCTACTGTAGGGCCTGCGTATCATTATCGCAGTGATGAAATCAAGGGGGGCAACTGACTATGAACCTTGGAAAGGTTTTCTGTGGATATAAACATGTTTGGTGATGAGGGCAGATGCAAGCCTGTGTGAATCCTGAAACCAGAAATGTATGCAAGTCCTGTGCAAAGAGGACCTTGATGTTTTAGATTTCTCTTGACTTTGGCTTAGCGAGGAAGCAAAAACCTCGCCTTAGCCCAGGTAGAGTCAGCTAGAAGTATTAAAACTTTAGGCATTAAGAATGAGTCACTTACCTGTGTCATTGTCCTGTTTTTTTTCTGGCTTAATTCTTTAGCAAACCTCTTGCCACTTCCTTTGACCATGTGTTTAGGCATATGTAACTGGGCAACTATTCAAAACTGAGCAGGGGATCAGTTGTGCATACTATGCGTAAAAGATAGCACAGATGCTTTCCCAGCATGCTGCGAATGTGTTGGAAAAATGAATTTAAAGGTCAGATCCTTTTAACAGTAAGAGTCTTGTTTACATCCTCTGAAAGAGTCATGCTTTTTAATCTTTTTATCATCTTTGCTTTAGTGATATTAGCATTCATTATGCACACAGCTGCTCTGATTCTAATAAAAATAATTGTCCTAGAATCTTGGGGTTAAATATACCCCATAGGTGAAGTAATTGCTGTTATTTGATGCTTTGGAGATGTTTACTTTGCAGGGGACCTATACTTTGAGAAAGCTGTGAACGGTTTCCTTGCTGACCTCTTCACAAAATGGAAGGTAAATAGCTGCTTGAGTTCATCCTGTTCTGAAAGAATAAGACAATGCCATCTTAACGAGCCTATTGATGTGCCAGTTTGAGGAAGGCCCAGGCAGTGCTGAGATTTACAGGACTATGAGAGGTGGCTTCTGGGTATCAAAAGAGTGGTTACTGCAGGTCTGCATTAAATCATATATGTGCCAAGTGATCCCAATACTGATCTGTTGTATCTACTGTGTTTGCATCGTATAATTTGTTTGTGTGGTGGCTCTGACTGGACTAAAGTCACTAAACGTGTGATATGGTTGGTTGTGCTTGTGCAGTAATGCACAAGTCTGTTTTACACAATTTTAGTTGTTCCAGGACTCGGTTCTGAATATTTCCGTGGTACAGTGTGTAATCTGTTTAGTGCTGCTATCTTTTAGCACGAGGGGCTTCTAGGTTGTAGTATATGGGCCACTGATGATGTGCAAGCTTCTTGAAAGTGAGCTGCTTCAAAAACAAAGCCTCACTACCTCTTATGGCTGAACAACCCAGAGCTGTCTCCTGTCTCAGTGCATGATCTGGCTCAGAGCCAGGTACAACTGCTGTTAGCAGTCCTGCAGCAGACTTCCGCTGACTTGAGAGAACCATATCAGTACTCAAAAAAGGCATATATAAAATCCACAACCTAAATTGAAAGAATAGCTAGACAGGGCAAAAGAGTCTGAAATCCTAGATGTATAACATCTATACATAGTACAGCTCATAATGGTCCTGAATGTTAAGGAGACCAGGAGCATGCCGAACAGATTTGTCTCATTTTCACTGTGCTTTTTGTCCATTGGAGAGTTATTAGGAGCCCTGCATGACGTCTGTAAAACGCCTGTTTTGCTTTTAGTACTGCTATACCATGTTGGATATGGGCCTGAGCAGTGCCGGGGCTCACAAGGCTTTTCAAGCTTTTCCTTTCAAGGAGGATGGCCAATGTGCTCTTTACAGATTAATTCCATTGCATGCGTTAGCACTGTAATTGTTTAGCGAAGTTTTAATTTTTTATTTCTCTGGAATTGTTAGGGGCATCTTTCTAACAGTACAAATAAGAATATCAAATTGCCATGAGTATGTAGAAACAAATTGAGTCAACTGTCTTTATTTTTTAAACAGAGATCTTGTATCTTGGCAACTATAGAGAGGAGTTTCTATAGAGACTAGTGGAGAGTGCTCCTGTTAAATGTGATATAGCCTAGAAGCACAGAATCTAGAGGACAGACCATTATGTTATTTCATAGAGGCATATGCAGCACTCACACAGATATATTAATACAGCAGCCTACCTTTTTCTAGTTACCTTTGACCCTAGGTGTGAGGGGAAAGAGCTTGTTACTGTATGTGTATATACACAGTTTTCTACTGAATGTGACCCTTAAAGTTTTCTTTTTTCATCTGTTCTTCCTGGACAGGAGAAGAATTGCAGCCATGAAGTGACAGTTGTTCTATTTTCTAGAACATTTTACGAAGCAAAATCTATAGGTATGTAAATTCTGTATTTTCATGTTTCTATTTTTAAACCTATCTCCTTCTCTCTTGAAAGCTGGTCACAGGCTGCCAGTGACATTTTTTTCCCCTATTTTTTCACGCCCATGTCCAAAGTATTCCCTACCAAGCGCAGTGGATACACAGCCATTCTTATGAAAGTACTGCAGTGAAACCTTGCGTAGAAGAATATATGGCAAATTTTCCTCATCATACTCAAGCTGTCATATTGTTTTAAAAGCAATTTTAATATTGTGTAGGAGATCCGATATTTCTCAAAGGATTTTTTTTAATGGAAATAACAGCTCCTTACTAGAAAAGATGAGTCATTTCTATGCAAGAGCGTAGGATAATATGTGCTTTTGCTTCTGTTTCAGATGAGTTTCCTGAAACGCATCGTGCATCAATTCGGCAGGATCATGAGGGAAGATTTTATGAAGATTTTTACAAGTATGTCTTCCTCCCAGTTCTTTCACCTCTTGTCCCACAGTGTATGTGCAATTCATGTGGAGAATATCGAGTTACTAACAGTAGGACCTTGCAAGGAATTAAGATAGTGAAAAACATCTGTGTCTGAAATGGGCAGCAAATTGATGAGTAGTCCCCATTCCATCTGTGAGTGCACACCCGTATTTGCCAAGTCAGTCTTCCATGTGCATGTGGATATTGTGTTGTCTGTGCTCTATTGGAAGTGCCAATAAACTTAAAAGTTCTGTAGTGTTGGGAGTTTTGCATAAGGCTTGGCTATTTTTCAGATCTTTACGTTCTTGGGTAGTTGAACAACAGATGGTGCCATTGCTGAAACCACAAGTGTTGCCAGTTAGGCACTGGAGCTCTTTGGCTGATGGTCACAACAGATGCAGCTGTTGAAGCTGTCATTTGATTCTGAACTTGGACTTGTTAATGATCTTACTGCTTTGCAGAACAGTGATGCTATTTGACGTATAATTTTGGTCACCCATTTAGAAGTGAGAGATTATTCTGGCTGGGGATGTGCCCAGCTTTGTGTATGCATCTACACCTTAGTGATTGCTACAAGTATGCAGTAGTTCTAACGTGCTGCCTAGCAGAAGGAAGAAACACTCACCTTTTTGTGCATTCCTTTTTCTATAGTTTGTTCATCCCTTCTAACTTCCTCTTCATAGCTTCCTTTCATGATCCTCATTAAGTTGTGCTCTTTCTAGAGTTGTAGTTCAGAATGAGAGACGAGAAGAGTGGACCTCACTGCTTGTGACCATTAAAAAACTTTTCATCCAGTATCCTGTGTTGGTACGACTAGAGCAAGCAGGTACATGAGTCTTCCTTTTCCATGCTTTTACCCTTTTCTATCTTTTTTTTTTTTAAGATGTCTGTAAACTCTCTAGTTTCAGTTGGAGTCTGGTATTGTACTACTTAGTGCTCTCCTGGCTAGGCTATTTTGCTTGGGACTTTCTGTGAGACACACCAATACCAATTTTGCCTGTAATTTGTTGGAGTGATAGGATTTACTAGAAATGCAGTTTTATTTTTTATTGTTTTATTTTTAAAAAGCTAGTCTATACAGAGATGATTTTTTTTCTTTTTTTCCTTCTGAACACTTGTCCAGAGGGCTTTCCTCCAGGTTACAATTCTACCTCGGCACAAGGGAACTACCTGGAAGCCATAAATCTTTCATTCAATGGTAAGTTATGAACAATGGATAAAAATACACAGGGGAGGAACCATTAAAGCAGCTGCCCATAAATGGGTGTAGACATCTGTTGCCTGTTCCTTAACTCTGTGAAGAGGAGGGGAATATTAGGTGGTTAAGTTGCCTCAGAAGAAATTTTCTTGTGTTTCTCTGGAAAACCAGTGGCTCTCAAATAACTGAGTATTGGGTATTTCAGGCTTCAGGAACCATTTACAGGGCCTTGTTAGGATGAAACTACTTCTTCTAGCTGTGTATCTGTATGAGAACGTCTTGGAATAGAAGTTGGAATTTTAAATTACAGAAGCATTTCAAAATCAGGTTAGATCAAATGTGATTTAGGTGAAGCTGATCCATCTTTTTTAGCAGGGAGATGGATTTGATGGACTGGAAAGGCTCTCCAAAGTTCTGCTTTTTGTGATTCTGTACATCAGATGTCGTTCTGTCGCCTTAGTGGCTGTCTTGTTACTCCCATGGGAGGGAGCACAGGATGTTTTTTAAAATGATTAGTAATGGACTTCACCTTGTTGGGGTTTTTTTGGGTTTGGTTGGTTGGTTTGCAGGGTTTTTTTGAGATATTTTTGAGATGTTTTGAGATGTTTTTTGAGGTGTTTTTGAGATGTTTTAAAGAAACACTAAGTGGATGAGAAAAATACTTCTTTTTATGTATCTGTTTCCCATCTTTTCTTCTCTCCTGTAGCTTTATAAACATTTATTGGTTGGTCAAGGCTGTATACAAGCCCTCTCATGCTTGCATGTGCTTTGTGGAAACTCGTTTAATACCACTGTTAATAGAGAGTCACCTCCCTTGCTCTGAAAAAAAACCATCCAGCATCTTTTTTCTTTTAAAGTATTCCCTAATTCTTTCTCTTAGTGTTTGACAAGCATTACATAAACCGGAACTTTGATCGGACTGGCCAGATGTCTGTTGTTATCACACCTGGTGTGGGTGTATTTGAAGTTGATCGACTCCTTATGATTCTAACCAAACAGCGGATGATAGACAATGGTAAATAACTAGCGATACTGTGCAATATTTATGAAGGCAAACAGATATATTTGGAAAAGCTCTAGCCTTTTCTTGCTATGAAAAAGTATCTGTTGTAACTTGTGTACTCTGGAAAGAGGGGTTACAGCTGGAAGACTTGTGTCTGCACTTCATATTGAAATGGGCAGATTTTCAGAGAACTTATAGGCATTTAATTTCTTTTGTTTGTGATAGAGAACTTCATCTGTCCATGCAGACCTTTCCCTTAAAGGATAATCTTGCATGACTTGCATTAGTTTAGAAGAAACATTTCTTATATCCCCAGTGGCACTGTTGGTTTGTAACCATACCACGGGACTATTAACTAGCATTTTCAGTATAATTACATCTTAAAATCTGATATGAATATAAATTGGGCCTTCAGCTCAAATTGATGATCTGTTTTGGCTTAGCATATCAGTCCTGCTTGGTAGATAGCTGAACTCTACTGTTCTTTGTTTACAGGGATAGGTGTGGACTTGGTATGCATGGGAGAACAACCATTGCATGCTGTACCACTCTTTAAGGTAATGCATGCTTCTTTTCTCTTCTCTCTGCTCCTACTAGAAATGTTACTCATTTTGTGACTAGCTAGACACAACTAGTTGCTACACTTCTGAATTACTCTTACAGCTCCATAATCGCTGTGGACCTGGCGACTCCAGACTGGGTGATGACTACAATATTCCACACTGGATAAACCATAGGTAGGTGAACTCTATTAGCCTTTGCTGAACACTTCTGCTTTGCTTTCCTCTTAATAATCTGTTGAATTCTTTCTTCTGTCATTGTTTTTCTCTGCTCTCCTTGCAAAGCGAGGACATATATTATAATAGTCTTGCAGAACTAGGAGTGTTTTTGCAGAACTCATGGCATTAATGCAACCTATCAGAGATGACAGGCAATTTGCAGAGGAAAAGGCCTTGATCTTAAGCTCTCTTTCCAGCTAACTTAGTTCTAGCCTTTAGCTATGCTCAAGGGAAGTCAGGAAGCTAAAGAAAAAATACAGTCACTTCAACTAGATTGGTTATTAGTGAAAACAAATACATCCCAAATGAAGTTACGAGTAGAGAAAATGTGGATGACATGGATAAATGTTGGAATAGTTGCAGAAAACACTGAGGCTCAGTGTTACATTGCTTCGCTCCAAGACATGGTAGGTTTCCTTTCTGCTTTCTCTTAAGCGTTCTGTGCCATAATACTTTCTCTTCTTTCCTTACACATAGAGATCAGGGCTTAGGATGAAAACTACCTCCTCAGTCCTTGTTCTGGTGTAGGGTTATTTTTTTTTTCTCTCTTGTAATACGTCATTTTATCTGCATGCATTAATTGACTGTCCTGACCATTTACCATTCATGGGTTGCTTATACCCAGTATTTTCGAGTGGCTGGAAGGCATCTGATCTTTGCCATGGATGAAAAAGGTGTTTGAAGGCTTATAAGACAGGATTTAAAAGATTCAGATGACAAGAAACAGATCTTAATGAGTAACTTATTTCAAATGGGAGGAGGTCTCTAGTTTTCAAGCAGCTGATGTGAGTCATTACTGTCATGTAAATTAGGGAAAGAGTTGTGTAAACCGCACAGTACTGTATAGACAGTGAAAGAGGAAGTGAACTGGGGAATGCAGATGTAAGCATATTAAGAAGAGGTCTAGACTGAGGCAGTATGGGAATCAAAGGCTGGTCTTTAAGGAAAGAGTAGCTTCTCTCAAGTTAACCATCCATCAGTGTTTTCCATATGTTCTTATGCAGAGAAAGGTATCCTCTTTTCTCTGTCTGATAGCTAGCTCAAATTCACGGGCTGTTTGCTGTGTAGCTAACCAACTATGTTCAATTCTTAGAAGACAGCTGAGCCACCCTGTTTTTCCTTTCAGTTTCTACACATCCAAAAGCCAGCTCCTGTGTAACAGCTTCACTCCACGGATCAAGCTGGCAGGAAGGAAAGTAGGTGTCTTTCTGATTTTTTTTTTTTTTCTTACTAGCTTGTCAGATACCTTTTCTCAGCCAAGCATCAGAATCTTTCTAGCAAGTATTCCAACAGCTGTATTTAAGTTTGTGTTAAAAGACAGTGAAAGCAAAGCTGTAATGATTGTTGTAGGGATTGTGAATGAGGGACTAGTTTGTAGGTCTTTCCTTTCTAGGATGAAACTAGGTGAGAAATGTTTTAGCCATCATAGAAATTAGAGTTTCATTCTGTAATGAAGAACTCCGTGGAGAGGAAGAAAGGTGTTGACAAAGTTGTGTTTTTTACACAGGTTTGTGACCAAGTATCAGTATTTAATACTACTGAAGTGGTCTGGCTGCCTTGCTGAGTCAGCAGAATAAACTTAAAGTCTGATGCTTGATCACACTGGGGGATATTTCCTTAGAACATGCTGACTGTCTCCCTTCTCTCTGTCTCTTCTCTTGCTCTCTCTTTTTTTCTTTTTTGTTTTTTTGGTCACTTCACACTTCCTTTGTTGGACCCACCAGCCGCTGACTGAGAAAGCAAAAAATAACCGAGATGCCTGTGAGTAGTTCTGTTCTGGAATGATCTATCCCACTGACTCCCAAACTAACAAACAGCTGTAGTAAGATAACGACACTTCAGCAAAAACACTACTGATGAGATGCGGGAAGGGACAGTTGTTGCAGAACACCATCAAAACCACTTAGTCATTATCCGGGATGTTAATGTGCATACATCAGTTGCCTTCTTAGCAAATAACTAATATGGAGGGTCGAGTTTCTGTCCTGGCTGCTTGCCACCTGACTAGAGGAATAGATGGTGTCAGGCTGGTGTGCTAGCGGTACTGTTCATGAGCGTAGGACAGGAGGGCATTCACTGGCTTGGGATGTTGTCAGTGCTATGACCACAGAATTACAGTGGGAGAAGCCTGCATTCTTCTAATACCACCTTGTTTCAGGAAGGTGTACGTTCTAGAAGTAAGTCCATTCTTTCAAAGATGCTTTAAAATGTGCAATTCCCTTGTGAGGGAACTTGAGGCATCTGTTCATACAAGGATTAATTTGTTGATTATAACTTAATGTCTTGGATATATGGGGGAAAGATTATTAGGGCCTCAGCAGCCCTGATTCAGAGGCACTAACTTTGATAATTGAGCTGTCCAGCTGTTCTGATCATGAGACTTTTGTATGTGATTTCTTTTGGAATAGATACTTTTCTTAGTGGTGAGAGTTGGATAGTTCTAACTTGCAGATCTTGAACATTCTTGAAAGAGGTTCCAGTGCTATATGATTTTTATTTCAGCATTAGGGGCTCCAAAAGATGCTGAGAATGCCCTGCCTATCCAGGTAGATTATGATGGCTATGATGCCCAGGTGTTCAGACTGCCAGGCCCATCCAGAGCCCAGCGCTGTACCACTTTCAGGTAAGAGGCTTGTGAGTGTACGAGTTCTAGAATAGCCATGTTATGGTGTATTTCTTGACGCATAAAACGCCTTGAGAAATACAAGGAGAATTAAGCTCCACATGCTTACAATTGAACAAAAAACTTTATCTGTAGCTAGTATTTATGGCTGGTTGTCTGGTATTTTACTTCTAAGATAGTGTGTGGGATCTAGGAAAAGGCATAAGTATACTTTTTCCTTACATCTTTAATTTTGTCTGAAGTAGAATGAGGCTAGTCTCCCTAGCTAAGTTCCTAGCAGATTTTGCAAGCTGGGTAGGAAAGTACTTGCACAATAGACTTGCACAGAGTTTTAGAAATAGCATTAGTTTGATGTACTGCTTAGTAACTGGCGCTGAACGTAGAGTGGTGGGGAATCTTCCCTGAAAATTATGCCTTTCTGCATGAGAGAAGAAACAGAGAAGCTGAGTGCAGGTTCTCAAATATTCCATGGCCTTTCCTCTGAGAAGAAAGGCTGATTATCCTCAGGTCCTGGCCAAATTCATTGGACAACCTATAAATTTTAGTGCTTTTTCAGGAATATAGGATTGATGAACTTGTTTTGAAGTATTTTTTTGCTTTCCTTCTTTCAGTAGTATTGCCTAAATCTGAGGAAGCTGTGCATGTGGACTCACTTGTTAATATGAGCAGCTTGTAGAAATCCATGCTGGAAGATGCCAGTACAATTTAACGTAGTTAATAATTCCAAGTAGTTTCCCTATAGATATGTGTTCCTAGCACTGTAGGCTCAGGTCTAGTATCTTCTAGACCACATCTATATTACCAGCTTGGTGTGGTGTCTGTAGAATTGCATAAAGAGTCGAGCATGCTCTTTTCACAGCCGTTCTGCTGGAAGCTTTTTAGCGTTCTGTTCTTCTATTGTATGATGCACAAAAGTATATAGTACCCACATAGTCAAAAAAATAGAGATAGCTTCCTTGTAGTCCTCTTCTTGAGTTCACCTATTGAATATTGAGTCTCTTACGTGACTTGGGCCTGTTCAAGCCCCTTGATAACCCAGGAATTAATCTCTTTTTCGTATCACTGGACGTATCTGTTTATTTTCAGCAGGTCTGTGAGGGAGAGAGAAAGTCGTACCAGAAAGAGCTCTAGTTCCTATGACGTCTCATGCAGCCCTTCTCTGCAGAGCCGCGTGCTGCCCCCAGAGGAGGTGAGGAGCCAGGCTTCTGATGACAGCTCACTGGGCAAGATCTCCAACATCCTGATGATCCCACGGCCCCATCTGCACCAGTGTGAAGTCAGCAGCTCTTTGGGCTATACCAGCACCAGAGGTCAGCCTAAGGCAGATGGGAAAGTACCTTAGGTGGTGAGAGGGGAGAGAGAAGATGGAAGTTTGTGTTGGCTACTGCCAGGCCAGCACAGGGGAGATGGTGCTTATATTAGCATTCATGGTACACCTTTTCCGCAGCTCCAGCTATGGCTGGGTGTGCATTCTCCCTTCATTATCCTTGTCCAATTCCATTGCTTTTTTTTTATTGGCTTGTCCTAGATAGAAATGTCCTGACACGGATTTGCTCTTTTCCCTTGTCTATTGCCGCCTTTAATATTTGACTATTCTGTGCCTGCCTGCAAATGTGGACATATACAAGTAACTTTTTGTTATCCAGGTCACCTATAATTTATCAAATGAGATTTGGCCTTAGTAGTGAGTCCTGGGGGACTCTGCTTATAACTTCTCTCTATGGGGATTTGTTGTCATTAAGAGTCACTTTCTGGATCCTTCCTTTTGGCAACGTACTGCTGAGCTATCTTGGTGTGTTAGCAGTGCTGACAGTCTCCTTTTCTTCCTTCCAACTTAATTTTGTTCTCTGACAGTACGCGGTATCTTCCACAAACCCAACTCAATTCTAGGTAAATTGTATTCCTCCTGCAGTTGCTTGATCTCTAAAAATCTATCCCTGAAGGCTCTTTATGGTGGGTTGTTTTTTTTTTTCATGTCATGCTGTATGACACCTTATACCATATTTATCCTGTTACAGGAATTGGATTTACTGGTGTGGAACTGCTATCACAGCGTACTTTGCATTACATTTACTTTTCATGTTTTCCCCTGCTGTCAGTTAATATACACTTTTTTTTTTTGGTATTTCTGTTACTCCTTTAGTTTGAAGGATAGTCTTGTGACCCAGCTGAAGGTGTATGTGCAACTGGATGGGGATGTGTGTGGAATAGGACTGGTGGGAAAGGAGAGTTGGAGTAATTGAGGTTTTTCACATGTTCTGGTTGGCAGTATAGAGTGGTAAATGAGACCCTTCTCTTTGGGATTTCCATTTGTTGAACAGAGTAATTGCTACTTAGTCATCTGGTTTATTTCTCTCTCCTATTTCTAAATAACCGCACTTCTGTTCTATGTTGAATAGTAATGACTAACTGCTAGCTTGCTGAGATCATGTCCCATGTCTTCTTGAAGTAATCCCTTATTTCTGTGGTCAAATCTGAATGTTACAGAAAAGCCATATGTTGCTCAGTTTTAGCTTCTGCTATGTCTTTAGTACTGATCCTGAAGTTTCTGGTGTGTCAGTCTTTTGATTTCTCAGGAATTCTCAAAGCTCTGAGTAATTCTTCATAGTTGACTTAGCAAGTGGTTTCTTTATGGCTTCATTTAGTATAAATGTACATAATATACAGCAATTTGTAATGGCAGATGAAATAATCTTCTTTCTTGTCTGGATTCTTGTTTATGTTGTAACTTGCAGACTGGATTGAAATTGCTTTCAGCTTCTCTCCCTGCCTACTCCTCACTCTCCTTATTCCCACTTACCCGGGGGAATCTTTATATCCCTAAGCAATTCATTCTCTTTTGCTTGGCTTCTGCGTGATGACACACTGACTTTAAGTTGTGTTTTCTAGATGTCCTTGAGAACATGCTGGAGTCTCAGCAACGTGACTCCAGTGCGCCTGGGAGGTTCCATGTTGGTAGTGCAGAATCCATGCTGCACATTCGGCCTGGGGGATATACACCCCAGCGAGCACTGATAAACCCGTTTGCCCCATCCCGCATGCCCATGAAACTTACATCTAACAGGAGGCGCTGGATGCACACTTTTCCTGTGGGTAAGTCTGTTTCATAGCATATTACGTTGCTGTTACTTTTTCCTAGTCCAAGCATTAACACAACAAGAGAACCAATGTGAACTCTGGCGTCTTGAAGTACTCTGCTCTGTAACAGAGGCTGAACTAAGTGTGGAGGCTTGATAAATCAGAGATCCTCTTTTTGAAAATGTTACCATCTATTGGCAAACTTGCAGCATCAGGTACTAGTAGATGGAGGCGGTTGAAGTGAATCATAACTATAATTTGGGTTGACTTTCAGGTGCTAAATTGTTCTCATTTGTTTAGCACCTTGTAAGTAGGCCCTCCAAAATGTTTAAAAGAATATTCTGTTTTGCTGGCTTCAGAGAAGATGCCAGAGGTTCAAGTCTTTGAAGATTTCGTAAACGTGCTTTCTTAATTCCCATTAGTTAGCATTGCCTGTGTTGTTGACAAAAGGAGGGTACAAGCAACTGTGGAATCAATGCAGATGTGGTGATTAATGATCAAACTGTAACTGTGTAGGTCCATCAGGAGAAGCTATCCAGATCCATCATCAAACCCGTCAGAATATGGCAGAAATGCAGGGCAGTGGGCAGCAGGATTTGACACATTCCTCTGCTGAGCTGCTGGAGCTGGCTTACCATGAGGCAACTGGCAGGTGAGGTCCTTAGGATGAACCTGTGTAACTTTGCATGAACATCTCTTTTCCGTAAAATTTTATATATGTTACAGTAAGGCAGTTATAGGTTGTGATCTTTAAGTTTAATAATATGTTGTGTCAGTGCCACATATGCAGTATATACTTTTATTTTGAGATATAAAGCTCTTTTGGCAAGGCTGGAGATGGCCTACCTCCCCTAATTTGGGGAAGGTGGTAGTTTATCACAGTTTACAGTGCACGGGCAATACAATGCATCATTCATGGAATTTTTCAAAATTGCCTTATAAAAGCCTGTATCTTTAATTCTTGACTTATTATCCCAATAGCTGTGACCTTCATCCCAGAATAGAACATTTTTAGCACAGGGCATAGCTTTGCCTCACAGTGACTGTTGAGCCATTTCAGTGCTATCCATTCAGTCCTGTCTTCCCCATGTAAGAAATACAGCCATCATAAACATCAGGGATGGATTGCAAATGAAAGTACCTGTGTTCGTAAACTAGTTTTCTTCTAAAAAATAAGCTTTGGTCAGTGTTGGGAGTTTATACTGATTGTTGGCTCTGAGAAACGAAAAAGATCCCACTGTTACTGGATGTGGCATGGTTGCGGGGAGGCTCTTTTTACAGTGAGAGAAATTAGATCGTTCACTTCACCTAGGCCATTTTTCAAGCTGCACAGCTGTTCTCCAATCTCCACTTATTGTCTTACCCATTTTTTAATCTGATTATTCTTTTATTGACAACATTTTGCCCATGTTTTTCACTCATTATTAAATGTTGTTTACCAAAACCATTTTGGTAGCTTAGGCAACTTTAGAATTGCCAATAAGTTTGTTTCTTTCGTCATTAACTTTGGTATCTTTCCTGCTATGTGCTTCTTGCCTCTTGCATGCTTATAGAAATGTGTGTTGCATATTGTTTCTGGATGTCCAGGGTGAGTGAGGGCACTGCTGGTATCCTCTGCCTTTTTCATTTTCAGGGGTTTTTTTCCTGCTATCTTCAAGCAGTCGTTCAGGAAATTGCACTGCCTAATTATTCTTTCATGCTTTTTTTTTTTTCCTTTTATAGGGAAATTGTTGTCCTATCTTATACTTTGTATTGTCCTTTAGAATACTTTAATCTCTTTGTGTTGCATAATTTTAATATGACATCATCCTCACCAACTTTGTTCCCTAGTTCTACTTAAAAAAAAAAAATTACTGCCTTTTTATTACTTCATAAGTACATCCTAGTGTGCTAAAGTATCTTGTCATTAACACCAATCTCTTGTGTCATATTCTTGATAATTCTTTTTCTTGATCTCTTTGTGGTCTCTGCGGGTGACATACTCATCCAAAGCAATTTGCTCAGTCTGGAATATTGGTTTTATAGACCATGAAATCAGATCTGTAAATAACTAGCTAAGTTTTATTTTGCTCCTGGGAGGTATATGAGTAGCTGGTTCTCCACTGTCCTGCAAAGATAGTGCACTGGTTATTGCTAGAGGCAAAGAACAAACAGTACGGACAGATATGGAATATCGTTACAGCCTTCCCTGTGCTGCTTTTGTGCCTGTTAGCATCTCTGCAAACATCATTAAGAGCATGGTTTCACCACTGGCTCAGCTGAGATGGCAGGCTGATTACTTGTTATTTGTTCTATCAGCTCTCGTTAAAAGCAAGGAATGGCATGAGCGAGGAAAGTTTGTATAACACAGGCTATTTTGTTTTTCTCCAGACATATCAGCTCTCGGCATCCAGGTGACAGTGCCTCTTTCCTGAGCTTCAGTGGAACAGAAGAGTACTCTAATGGTCTGGCTGGCAGCAACGGTGCAGGTAACAAAGCAATGACAGAGCATGGAGTTGGAAGAGAAGGCCCTTCCTTATTAGCAGCGACAAAGTAATAGAGCCAGAAGTCACGGAAGATGGGTGGGTGGACCAGGCATTACAAAGTAGAAAGAATCAATAATGGAAAAACAGTTTTCAACTTTGAGTGATCTGTTAATGCTCTTACTTGGACTTTTTGGCGGGTGGTAGTTTTTTGGGTTGGTTTGTTGGGTTTTTGGGTTTTTTGTTCTTGTTTAATGTGCCTCTACTTCTCTAGGTTTATCTTACAAACTTTAGTATAGAAAGATGCTCATTGTTTACATATTATAAGCTCTCAGGCAGTTGCTTAGTTCCATAATAACAAAGGACTGATGTCCAGACAGAAAAAATCACTAAATATGCACTGGTATTGTTCAGAAATTTTTTTCTGAGTGGGGTTGCCTTAAGGTGTCACCCTTTGGATTAAGAAACTTGTTTGAATAGATATATTTTACATGTACAAGCTGATGGAAAGAATAAAGTTTGGTCGTATCTAGGTTTTGAGAGAAGCTGTAAAAAAGCAGGTTTATTTTGCGTGGTAAGTTCTGGGATTCAGTGTTTTCTAGCATTTCTTTCAGAAAGCGCAGCATTTCTTTCTGCACTTTCTCCAGATTTTAAGCACTTTGAACATGGTGCTGCTTATACTAAATATTATTCACACAGCCCAAAATATTTCATCACATTTTTGAGAGAAGATGCATGTCTACTTTCAGTTGATGATTAGCACTGTCTTTCCTACGTTACCCAGACACCTGAATTAGTGGAAATCCTCAACATTTCTTTTGAGTCCTGTAAGTGGGACAACATGCCATACTAAGCATTCTGTTGTGGTGTCTGGTTTTTCGCAACCTACCTTCTGATTTTATGGACGTGCTTTTTAGATAGGCACATGGAAAAAAAAATTGATCTTTTGGACTATAGCATTCAAGATTTCTGTTCTTTTTTCAAAACCAATTCAAAGATTATTTGATTTTTTTTTTTTTTAATTCACCCTTCTGAATTACATTTGGATGAAAACGATTATGTTTTCCCCTGGGCTCATACCTTGAAGAGCCATAAAGAAGTTAGCAGACTTAATTTTCTTGTGTCTCTTGTCTTGTGTTCACATAGTCACATTAAAAGTGATTTTGTTCTGTTATTTCCTTCTGTGGATTTAATCTGAATACATTTAATTTTCTTGCTTTACTTTTTTTTTTTTCCTGCCTTCCAGATAGACTTTGTTTGTTCTCACAATTGCTAAACTGCATTTCAGCTGCTGGATATAGTTTGCACAACGTAGATGCAGAGCATATCCTGGCAATAAACATGCTTGCATTTTATAGAAGTCTTTTGTGTCTGTAGATTGGATATAAATCATGTATGTGGTGGAAGTTAATCTGTGTCTGTCTTTGTGAAAGTCATTATGAGCACCTTCCCTGACTAAACGCACTCAGCCATCTGTAGCTGCCACACTGTGACTCAGTGATTTGACTTCTGTTTCTCCCTTACGGTTTGAGTCACCTATGAAATGAAACAGTTTGGGGTTTTTTTTTTTTACTTCCAAAAATGTGATTTCTCAGTGAGTCTGGTTCTCCTCTGCTGCCCACAGCATATTTTGCTGCAACATGGGCTTCACAGTGAAAAATTACCCCATCTATTTACACTGACATTCAGTATGTTGTCTCTATTGTCCAGCAGATGTTAGACGATAGTTCAGAGCAAATAAATCTTGTTGCAGTTCCCTAACTAGATGGCAGATGGCATCAGCGGAGCTTCTCAGTGAGTCTGGTTCTCCTCTGCTGCCCACAGCATATTTTGCTGCAACATGGGCTTCACAGTGAAAAATTACCCCATCTATTTACACTGACATTCAGTATGTTGTCTCTATTGTCCAGCAGATGTTAGACGATAGTTCAGAGCAAATAAATCTTGTTGCAGTTCCCTAACTAGATGGCAAATGGCATCAGCGGAGTTGATGAAAGATGAATGCCAATTTGAGCCAGCTCCTCTACTGTTTTAATGGCATCATCATGGAAGCAGATAACCATCCTTTCTGTCAGTAAATGCTATTTAGAGTAAGCTATGATGTTGATACCAATTTCCTGGATAAATCTGCATAAGCTAGTTTTATAAAAATGGCTCCTTTTAAATGTTTGGAGGCTTCATGAAATTTGTATTTTGATAAATGACTTTTAAGCCAGCAATTTTTCTTGTCTCCTTAGCTGCTAGTTTCCTCTCATGTGCCACAACAACTGTTTATACAGCTACATGGTGAACCAGCTCAGGAAACTGATCCAAGTGAAGAGTAACTGGGGTTTTTCTTTGCCGTATGGATTGTTTCACTGTAACTACACAAATATTAATGCAACTACAGCAGACAGATGTGAAATGGGGACTAGGAAGAACTGGTCAAGGGGTACCATAGCATCATGTTGGCTTAGTGTTCACTGAGCTGTAGTTTTAGTATCTGTTTTCCAGGTTAATAGGCTGCTTGGAACAAATCCATTTGACAGTGAGAAAAATCATAGTGTCTTAAGTCCTTATCAAAACTTAAATATAAATTTTCATTAGTCTTAAGTCCCTTGTTAGCCTTTTTTTAGGTTAGTATAAACTGAATTTTGCTCAAAAACTGAGCATCTCTTCAATAGCTATCATTTTATCTTCTTTCACAATGAATAAAAAATTCCTTACTCTTCTTTCTTAGTGAAGTATGGACAAAGGTGTATCTTACAGGTTGAAACATAATGGATGTTGCTGCCTTTTCAGAACACGGTAGTTTTAAACAGTCTGTAATTAATATATTGGACCTATTTAGGGGCACTGAAGGCTTAATTAATACTTTTCAAATTTTTAGCCTGGCAAGGTATAAAAAGCTAGTTTGTATTTGCTGAATCAAGAAGATCAACTATTTGTTTTGTTTCTTACCCGCCCCCTGGCAGAGAGGTGAAATGTGTACTGGTAGTTTATGCCTAAAAATGTTGGAATTGGAGTAAATCTGTATCGGGATTTTCATAAAAATTTTCATTAGTCTTAAGTCCCTTGTTAGCCTTTTTTTAGGTTAGTATAAACTGAATTTTGCTCAAAAACTGAGCATCTCTTCAATAGCTATCATTTTATCTTCTTTCACAATGAATAAAAAATTCCTTACTCTTCTTTCTTAGTGAAGTATGGACAAAGGTGTATCTTACAGGTTGAAACATAATGGATGTTGCTGCCTTTTCAGAACACGGTAGTTTTAAACAGTCTGTAATTAATATATTGGACCTATTTAGGGGCACTGAAGGCTTAATTAATACTTGTTTAGCCTTTAGCCTGGCAAGGTATAAAAAGCTAGTTTCTGAATCAAGAAGATCAACTATTTGTTTTGTTTCTTACCCGCCCCCTGGCAGAGAGGTGAAATGTGTACTGGTAGTTTATGCCTAAAAATGTTGGAATTGGAGTAAATCTGTATCGGGATTTTCATAAATTACTTAGTCTTTAGAGTCTTAGATAATTAGAGTCTTATATATGGGTTCTCTTCTCCCACCAGGTGAAAGTCTGTTATAATTTCCTTTCTTGCTGCTCCCGTGTTTTATGAAATTCTTCCTCTTAACTTATCCCTTGTTCATAAAATGAGAAAACAAATAAAAAAGATTCTGTTTTGGGTACTGAATGTATTTAAAAGTACTTAGCTGCTGAGACCTTGAGATTAGCAAGCTAAATCAATACAGACAACTCTTCTGTTTTTGTTATTTGCTTTTTTATGGCATCTACTTTTCAGATGTGTTTCACCATTTTGGGGAGGTTGTTTTTACTTGGTTTTTAGCTACTGAACACTTCTAATAAGATGTTCGAATTTCATCCAAGATGTCTCTTTTTTTCCTCATTAGTTGGCTTTGTGTGTTTTTCTGCTGTGCAGAACCCTGAGTTCTTTCCAAGGAGGGAAATGCCATATTCTTAAAACATTTGCAGGCTTTTGATTTACTTTTATTTGAAGTGAAAGTGAAGTGCATAATTGCTTAAAATAAAATACATATTTCTTTCTTGTAGGGATGAACCTCAAAACTCAGAACAAGGATTCCTTGGAAGATGCTGTCTCTAACTCTCCAGATCCAAGTAAGCAGGAGAAAGGTTTGGAAAAGAGTTTGCACAAGTAGGAAGATAGGGAGGGAAAGGGCATGTACATATATAGAGGCATCAGGAGGTAGTAGGCAAGAAACTGAGGAGCCTACTTGACTTTTGGCAGTCGTTTATTTTGCCCTGCAGTAATTTGCAGGATCTCCCTGTACTGCGTGTCTCACTGATTGCAGTGCTATGTCTCTTAAGAATATGTGAAACCGGTTGTTGTATTACATCTCAAATTCTTTCCTTACCAGACACTATTATGCAAAAAGCTAAAGCTGCTGAACTCTTATCTGCCTCTCAATATGAGAGGTTTGCTTGGCACCAGCTAATTGAAGCAGAATTAGTACAGTCAGTTTCTGAATTTGGTACCGTTTACTGAGAAGTATCTGTCTTCATCTAATACAGAAACAAGTGTGTGACTGCTTAAGACAACATTTTCTTTATAGCAGTCTGTCCTGTATTACTTTCTTGTGCAGTGCTCCTGCCATTAATGTTAACATTTTTATAGTAAAATAGCTTCCTGTCTGTAAGTCCTCTATGACAAGAAGTTAAGAATTAGTAGTTGGTCAAGTGCCTTGGTATAGATTGTTTGAGGCAGGTTAGAATGTAGTGCAGTAGTGAACTGATGATTTGATATAATTTAGTTAGCTTTTGCTTTTTAATGTCTAGTTTTAGATCTCTAATCTTGAAACTGCAACGTAACTCTAGGAAAGGGTGTGAGAAAGGGTTGCTTTCCAAGTTACTGTTTTTCTGGTCTTCCCACCCCTCTGGATCTGTCTTCTGTTTTTATTACTGTAGAAATACTCCCTTTTCTGCTGTTGTACTATTCCAGAAAGAGGCTGGTCTGTCATTCTTTCTCTCCTCATTCCCAGCTCCTTCTGCAGTTGTCTAGGATGCAAAGCTGATCTGATTTTCTTGTTCAGACTTGGAATGTTGATCTGTTTTATTAATAATGAGTAACTGCATCTGACTTGCTGTAATTTTGGAAGAGCGGTGGCTATGTCAGCTCTAGCTTTCAATCAACAGGAAATTAAATGTATTAACTTTGAATGCCATTTGCATGATGGATTGAATTAGCATGTGCACTGCATTGTTTAACAAACTCTGTCTCTTTCTCTCCCTCCCTTCTTCCTGTCCTGCTTTCCTTTTCCCTTCCCATTCCACCCCCTTTTTGTCCCTGTTGACTTTATGCCAACTCCGTTTTTGTCCCTCATTCTTTCTAACTTTCCTCTTCACATGTTTCTTTCATCTTCCTCTGCACCCTGTTTTTTCATGGGTGACCATATATGCCCCTATTGTCTGCCCCCTCAATGATACAACGAGGCAGTTCTGACGCTGTCTGCTCCCCCCGTAGTGCCAGGCTTCTGTTGTACAGTTGGAGTGGACTGGAAATCTCTCACTACTCCGGCATGTCTCCCTCTTACCACGGACTACTTCCCTGACCGTCAGAGTCTGCAGAATGATTACACTGAGGGTTGCTATGATCTCCTCCCAGAAGCTGACATTGACAGGTTTGGCCAGCACCTTCTCTGTAAAGTAACTTGCATTGAATCAAAGTCCTTAAGGCGCAGTTGATGGAAGAGGAACACTTCGGAGACTGTACAAGAGAAAGATGAATTGCTAACATAGTTAGCAGCAGAATATTTAGATTTTTCTCTTTTCAGTGGTAACTTTGCGGCTTTTCTGATGTTACCATCTGACAGTATTGTGTTCTGTAGATTTGATGTTAGAAATTGTTTGTGTACAGAATTTTACATCTCTCTTGTTCTGTTGTGTTTCAATCAAAAAAATCAACCTCAGACTATCATCTTTGTTAATCTATTTTCTAGCAAGTATTTTGGAAACACTAAATGAGCAAATGCATGTGTACGCACAGCGTTTAAGATGCTTATCCTCACTTTCAGGAATATTTAGTTTAAAGAATCTTGGTGGAAAATTGTGTTAGTGGGATAAATAGAACTTCTCAGCTTGTCTTGGAGCTCTCTGGTAACTGTTCTTTAATAGGGTTGGTTTGGTTTGTTTTTTTCTGAAGCTGTCTCGTCTTCTTAAACATTTTCCAAGCTTTCCACAACTTGTAAGACATCAGAAAGACCTGTTCGTGTTGCTTCCTTATGGGAACAAAACAAAAATATTAGTCAGAGTGATTGAAATACATAGGAAATACCAGGATTAATGAAGAAACACCTAAAAGAAATGTCAAATGTCCCTTTATAGCAGGAAGGTGAAGTTCAGAGCAGAAGTAGTTGTAATAAGATGCCATAGTGATGTGTCTTTTAATCTTTCTCTGCTCTAGACGTCCTGCTGTGGGAGAGGGTGGAGCATTGCCTGCACACTTGCAGTTCTGAGCTCTGCTGAACACTTACAAACCGCACTGAGATTCTTTGCAAAATGCTGTAAAATTGATCATTGCTGAATTTACTGGAAGTTTAACACCTGTTGTAAGCAAATTTGTTACTAGTTGCAAAACTGCTTTCAAAGGCATTAATAGGTATTGCCAGGCAGTTAATCATCACCTGTTTAAAATAGAAAGGTACCCATTTTCCTCTCCTGTTCCTGCAGGTTGGTTTTCACAGGCAGAGGGCCCACTTGCACAGAGCCCAGTGCAGGCATAAATCCTCAATTAGGAAAAGCGGAGCTAAAAATAGGCGTGTGGTCAGCTTCCTTATTCTAGTCTGCTTAACCTTTGTGTTCAGGAGAGATGAGGAAGGAGTGCAGATGACAGCCCAACAGGTGTTTGAGGAGTTTATTTGTCAGCGTCTCATGCAAGGCTATCAAATAATTGTGCAATCCAAACCACAGAAACCAGCCACAACTGTGCCACCCCCGCTCAGCAGCAGTCCCCTTTACAGTCGAGGTGAGTGACTTTGTATTGACAATTCAGTCTTGTCTTTCTCTCCTTCTGCCAATCCCAGTAACCTCTATGAATCGGGCACAGATGCTCATTGAAGCCTTCTGTGCTTTTTTCTTTCTTTTTTTTATTGTTGTTGTTATATGAAAATCTTTGGGAGAGAGCCTGATCTGGGGCAGCAGAAACAACTCAGCTGCACCATGAAGGGACAGGTGCAGGATTTTTGAACTGTAATAAGAAACTGGCCTCGTATTCATGATGGTGAACCCAAATGAAATACGGCTTGAGTGCCGTTTGGGTGAATACATCTTAAACACAATTCACATGGTGACTGCAGGGCAGGCACATCTCTAGAAGAAGACAGACCCAAAGCTCCCAAATGTATGTATATAGAAGCAGTTTCCTAACTCTAAAATAGCTGTGAAGGTCCTAGGTAGACAGGTAAAGCTTCATTGTCCTGAAACCATGAGTCAGCTAAACCTAGTTAAATCCCAGAGGACTGGAGTGGGTTAAGAGGGTATCATATTCCTTTGAGGGAATCTGACTTACTGTTTGACTGCTGACTTTTTTCCTGGATATTCTCTAGACAAGTCAGCATGAGACAGTCAATGTTCATAGAGCAGGGAATATGCATGAATAGGATATGGTTGTTAATTCACTCGTTTGGGAATGAACAGCAAGGCTGCTTTGGTAGAATGCTTAAGTGGTTAGTTCCAGGAATGAAGCACAGAGAGGAAGCGAAAGTGGAGCCCAGCTTTACCATCATACCCACCAGTTTCTCAGCACTTCATATTGTCTGTTCTCTAGTTGTCCTTACTAGAGAAGGTCTGTATTGGTGGTGTATGAACTGTGAATGCCCTTCTTTGGTTGTGATACTAGCAAATCCTAACTGTAAGAACAAAAGGCTCATTGTGCATATCTTCTTTAAAAAGGTGACCTGAAAGATGGCTTTTAGTTTGTCTTGAGTTTAGAAGCCCAATTCTGGAGTCGCTTTCTATAGGTAGTTTGTTGACAAAGTTCTGACAATTGCAGTAAGCTGACAGAGGGTGTGTTTTGCTTTTTACAATTAGGTCTTGTATCAAGAAATCGACCTGAGGAAGAGGATCAGTACTGGCTGAGTATGGGCCGTACTTTCCACAAAGTAACATTAAAAGACAAAATAATTACTGTGACTCGATACCTGCCAAAGTGAGTATCTCTCTGGTCGAGCAGTTTGCTATCAATGTTCGGATGAACATGTTTTTCCAGCTGCCCATACTTGCTTGAAAGAACATACTGTAGAACCTTCTTTCTCTTTAGGAGAAGGAAGAGAAGCACTGCTATTGATGACGCTGAGATTAATGTTTGCGTTTTCTCTTTTAGGTATCCATATGAATCTGCTCAGATAAACTACACTTACAGCTTGTGCCCCTCACACTCTGACTCTGAGTTTGTCTCTTGCTGGGTAGAATTTTCCCATGAGAGACTAGAAGAGTACAAGTGGAATTACTTGGATCAGTATATCTGCTCTGCTGGCTCTGAGGATTTCAGGTGAGATCTCCTTTTCCATCCAGACTGTTCTGTATCCTAATTGCCTCTTTTCCTTTTTGACCTAAAATTTCTTCAACGAGTTCAGCTCACAAAGCTCAGTACTCCAGGAGGAGTAACTGGCCTGCTTTCACTTGTATGGTGCTAGCAGCTGTTACCTTGTAGGAATCTTACTCTGTGTTGCTGTTGCATTATCTGATCTTTGATATGAAGTCTTGATCACAAAATTCAGCATGAACTATTTTTTTTTCCTCTGCGACAAATGCAAAGAAATACGATGGCATTTTGTGCCACACAGATGCTTTTCTTGGCTTCTTATTCATTTCTGGATCTGACTCAAAACTTCCATTTAGATCAAATCTGTTGGAGGCTTGCTTGAGTTCTAGGCTTAGCTTGACTGTAGTCCTACTCCTAAGCTATGTAGAGCAGGGCTTCTTATTAGCAATGTGAAACTATCTCCACTAGTATCAATAGCCTTTTTGATATCTTCTCTCAACAAAACCAGTCTTTCTTTATCTTTGTTTCTTTTCAGGTCTCAATCAAAATGCCTCCTACTCTAATGTGTACCTTTAAAATTCCTTTTTCTTTGCTTATTTTTAGAGAAAAAGCCTTTGTAGCCTATCTTTTACAGAAAAGAAAATATACCTCTATGATACAATTACTCTGAAGATAGCCTTGTTTTCTCTTCTGCATATCAATGTTTTAATACTTCCCAGTGATACTCATATTGCTGACCATCCCTTTGCATATCTGCTCTTTCTCATTCAGAGATAGCAGAATGAGATTGTCACTATACTCGCTGAAATTTACAGCACATAGATATGTATTTTATTTACTGTAAAATCCTTCGTAGGAAACTGTGCTGAACTCTGTCCTGTCTTCCATGTTCCTTCAGCCTTATTGAGTCACTGAAATTTTGGAGGACCCGCTTTCTGCTTCTGCCTGCCTGCATCAGTGCCACAAAGCGCATTATGGAAGGAGAAGTGCACTGCGATGTGTACGGTGACAAGCCCCGTTCTGATGAGGAGGAGTGGCAGCTCCTAGACGGATTTATTCGCTTTGTGGAGGGTTTGAACCGCATTCGTCGACGCCATCGATCTGATCGAATGATTCGAGTGAGTCAGCTTTTAGTTGGGTGAGAAGCTGAGTTTGAGTTTTATCTGAACCATCTAATGAAGCATTAGCAGAGAGACCCTGAGACAGTCCCAAGCAAGTTGGGGGGTTTATGTGTGTGTATGTGCAGGTTATCCATACATAAAGCAGAGTGTTGACCGACGTACTATTTCGGATTTCAAACAGTATGGCCTTGTTAACACCTTGCTATTCTTGCACTAATTAAATTTACCTGGAACGGGTATCCCATGCTGCTGTGGCTGGAACCAGAATCAGAACAGTTAGCTCACTCAATGAGGAGCCAAGCTCTTCTGCATAGCATAGCCATGCCTTAGCCTGTTGGTGCTCTGTTTTTTTCTCGGCTGGTCTTCTCTTACCACAAGCCTGATGCCACCTCTTTGCAAATGTGCATTGCTTTGTGCTGTAGATATGGTTAGCCTGGACACGTTGTTGCACCTTGTGATGCAGATAATTGATAAAAAGGGATCTGTGAGGTAGTTAAGCTGGTAACTTCTAGGCTGGGTTGGCTGTGTGCTGCAGACTTAGGAAAAGGATTGTGAAAAGAGAATTGTATGGGTGAATTCCTGATGAACAGTAGTTTTAAGAGGGTGATAAGAAACTGGTTAGTGCGTATCAAATTCTCTTCCAGTTCACACACTGAATGGGGTAATTTATTTCAGAGCAAATCCACCTTTTCCAAAATAACATCCATTTTATGTTGAGAATAGCATCCACACAAGACACTAGGCTGTTCCATTTCTTTTGTACCTATGGTTTAACTCCCTTTTTAAAGCATACCTGATAAAGCCCTGCTGACGTGAGGTGGTGTGTTCTTGCTTACTGGTTAAGCCTAGCTTGACTAAGTCTGTGCTTTTCATTTTTCTTTGTTAGAAAGGGTCTGCCATGAAAGGCTTGCAGATTGCTGGTCCAATTCCCACTCACTCTCTGGAGCAGCCTGGGCCTCCCATTGGGAAGAAAGGAACCTCAGCACTCTCAGCTCTGCTACAGATGGAAGCCAGTCAGAAGTGAGTCTCTACAACTAGGCTGTGTGAAGAGCAGTAGAACATCCTTCCTATGTATTCCACCTGGGCTGGCTAAAGCAGATTTGGGGAACTTTGCCTGAAAAAAAGGGATGTGGGATCCTGCTGCTTTAGTATCCTTGTGGCAGGGCTGGGGAAATACTGGGCTTTTCCAGTCACTTTCTTTTATTATGTTTCCATTAATAGAATGAATACCAAAGACTAGAAAGGAACGTGGAGACTAGAGAAGTGAATGTCCAGTAATTTAGGAGCATCTTTTTAAGTAGCATCTCAGTCCATTACACATCAGATTTGTCATCTATTTGTGATTTGCCAGTACAGTTGTGTTCACATAAGAAGAGCTTAACTGGGACATAAATGTACACAAGTACACCACATCAGTTGAGTGGTCTCAGTATAAACATTGGGTAACAAATACAGCCTAAAGAAAATAGCTTGTTTGCACTGATAACATCTATTAAAATACCTGTGAAACTTCTGAGGTTCTTTTTCAGTATTGATCTAGAATGGTTCAAAGAAACTCAAGGGTACTAATACCAGATATGCTGTAAACACAATTTAAAACATTGTTGCTGTTAAATATGTAAGGGATTTTAATATTTTTTTTTAATGATAAAGTAGTATTACACATGCATAATAAAACTGAGTAAGTTCAAATTGTTTATGTCAGGTAAAAATACTTACAGAACGTTGGATTGACTCTGCTTCAGAGTGTGTGAAAGCAAATGTCTGAAAATACAGTAGTACCCCTCTGCAACAGTTGCCTTCAGGTGGAAGCTGACACAGAGTATGTTTGAACAAACTCTGGATTCCTTCCTTTTGTTTTAGGACACTAGGGGAGCAGCAAGCAGCAATGCTTTCTGGGAAGAGCTCTGGACAGCCTTCGGAGAGTGGGAGCATTGCTATCACACCCACCTATATGGATAGCCCTCGTAAGGTAAAGACTGTCTGGTCTTTCTTTAGCTACTGTTTTTACATAAGAATTTCTCAAATAATAGAAGATTATTCCTCTAAACACATGGCTACGTGATACCACATCTTACTCCCTAATTCAGCAAGAACTGGTCCTGTACCGGGAATGCCCTTAAGCCTTTGTGTGCAAAGGCATAAGAAGAGGTTGGGGCACAACCATCCTTGAATTCTTTAACGCTGTGACAATGAGATGGAATCCCTGGGATGCTATCTCAGTGTGTTTTGCTAATTTAAGTGGTATTTGTTAATTAGTCTATTTCCTTTTCCAGTAGCACGTTTCATTTCAGTCAGGGTTTGATTTTTAGATTTAGTAGTACAGTGCTGCCTGCATCTATATGAAGGCTGTATTTAAGAGCAAAATCAAGCTCTAGACAGTGACCGTGTGAAGCTTCAGTGGAATTTTAACACGAGGAACTCCAGTCACTTGCATCTGCTTAGAGGAGAGGATGTGTTCCTGAGTAATGATTTAGATGTTATTCCTTCACTGGCTGGACTCCAGGCTGGAGAAAACTGTCTTCCTGGAGCTCTCTTCAGACACTTAAAAGACTGTGCTATCCCTCAGCCTTCCTGTCAACTGTCCTGTGAGTGCCAGGAGAGCAGAAATTCCACCTCCAAGTCCAACCAGAAATATTTGATTACTTTTCTGTATTGTGGCATGAAGGTCTTTCAGCAGAAGTAATAAGGAACTGAACGAAGATACAGCACTTGTGTGACCTGCCTTTGGGTTCAACAGTTGAAGTATTGCAAAGAAAAGGTTCTCTGATTCCCCACTGTCAACTTGACCATCTCTTTCAGTAGTTTTCTCTTACTAGCATCTAGTGTTTCAACATCCACCCTTTTCTGCCACCACCAGGGACAAGCGTTGTGTTATTCTGGAGACCTGGATATTGCTAGTTGAAGTGATAGAGTAACTGCAATCATCTTAGTAATAGACACCTATTTGTAGAATGAGTGTGTTTCGAAAACACAGATGAGATTCTGGAGCAGGTCGTGCTAGGCTTGGAAAAAGTAGGTGCAGAAATTGACTTGAGGCATGTTTGCAAACTTCCAGATCATAATTCAGGCTTTGCATTCTCCTTATCTACCATTTTGGAAAACCAGCTTCATCAAACTTCCCTCTTTAAATACAGAAATTGTAAATGTCTCTTTCTACCAATAAAACTGGTGAAAATTCCACATAGGACACAGGACAGAAGAATGTTGTGTCTGGTTGGTCTGCGTGGCAGAGGGAAAAAGGCAAAATTGGCTTCCTTAGCAATGGCACACTAGTGTGTTGGAAACAAAGTAGCAGACTTTGTGCTACCAGCAAATGCTAATAAGCAAATGCAATCTTGTGTAATTTTAAAAGTAACTATATTCAAAAGCCTCTCTGGAGGGCTAACTGGAGAATCTGGAAGAGTAAGTTATCAATTGAAAGACTACACTACAGTAGTAAACACCCCTATAAATAAGTACACGTAGAGACTGGGAGAGAAGCAATTGGGATCTCAAAATTGATGGTTCACGCTTGTTGGAAAGGTGCCGGTGGACAGGTAGCCTTATCATGAAACTTTATGCTCACTTGGAAACATCAGCAGGTGTGTGCCTTATGTTTCCAGGACAACACAACCCCTTTAGGGCTCACCAGCATGGATATGTCTATTGGCTGTCCGGAGACTTGCAACCAAAGTACTGACAAATTGTCACAGCTGTGTGCTCTGTCAGCAGCCAAGGGAGCAAGTGCTTTTCTAGGATGCTATTCGGCGCTGGAGTTATTCCAAAACAAAACTGAGCCACTGGCTGCACCTTTACTCTGGTTCAGAGTAGAACTGACAAGTCACTTCAGCCAGTTACTGGGCAATACAGTATGATTTTAACACAGTGAGTTAGCTTGATGCATAATCTGTTTGGGAAGTCTTTGCCCTTATGGATACAGGGTTCTTGGCTCTGCTTCTGCACTGCATAAATTGCCAACCGTACAACCCTGGCATTGATTCTTTCCAGAAAATGTTTTAGACATACATACCAGGGTAAGCATCATCTTAACTGCAGGCTAGAGAAAATATTTTGCCTAGGGAACAGAATAAAGAATTGCAAATGGGGAATGAAAATCTAGTTGAGTTCCACTGCATTGTCTTACGTGATAAGAGAATCTTGACACATCTTTGAATAGCAGCCGGGGATAAATTCATCCAGGGTTTGCAGGTAGGCAGGGAACATAGCACAGGCAGTGTCTGTTTAATTTTGCATGAAGTATTAAACACAATGTTGGAAAGATCTTTGTGATGAATTTTTCTTCCCTTTCCTTTGCACCATACCAGACCTGCATTTGAGAGGAAGAGTGTGCTTCCTGAAAAGAGCTTCTTTGCCTCTCCCTCTTTATCATTTGAATGACTGACAGACTAGGAAAAAAGCTGTCCTTGTTTGGATATTTGTCATTACACATGCAGTTCTACAGGTTTCTGTATCACTATTCAGCTTTGCATTTGGGATGGAAACCCATGTACTTTAGAGCTCAAGTCTTTCTCCTGTGAAGTGTGGAGGGAAGGCTGTAGTTTCAATTGGCTTCTGATCAGTGTGGTTTTCAAAACTTTGGAAAAGCATCTGTGCTAAGGACGAGCAATGTTTTGTGTCAGAGAGAGAAAGTAAGGGTATGTGTGTGAGTAACTTCTGATGCTCTGCATTCTGCTGCATCTGATGTTTTGGGTCTGTTTGGGATTTGCATTCTCCTCATACTTTCTCTCTGTGGTCATTTCACACTTGCACAACCTTGTATTTGCTTTTCTTCAACTCCTTGTTCCTGTTGCTGTTGCCATTAATGGGCCTACTTCCTCTGATGCCTTCAGGATGGGGCCTTCTTTATGGATTTTGTTCGCAGCCCACGTACAGCTTCAACCTTCTACTCACAGGTTAGTTTTGAATGGGGTCTTGTCACCTCTGGCTTTTGGACTGAGGTGATAGAGAGCATTTGTTGTCCTGAGCTTGCCACATGGGGAACCTGTGTTAGTTTCCAGATCTGCTCATTTGAGAGGGGAATGTGCAGCATTAGCAGGACAAAGTGGCTGGTGGTGGTGGATGCGACTATTTCTTTCCACCATTCAATGTTTGTGATGTGCTTTGGATGTTCATGTGCCTTGCCTTACTGTCCTTTGCAGTACTGTCTTGTCAACTACTGAAGCTTCTCTTTTTGTGTTTCAGTAAGTACTCGTTTTCCATCTTCCCTTGCTAAACAAAATGGCAACAGCTTACTCATCTTGTTCTTGGCTAAATTTCTTCTGTGGTATTTGACTGACAGGTGGCTCTGGGGAGATCCAAGTCAAATTGTGTCCTTGGATTCTTAAACAACTGAGGGCTGAAAATACTGGTGTCATCTTGGTTTAAAAGGGTCATTGTGACAAAGTTGTTTGTACACTTAACACCAGTTAGGAGTTAGCAATAACACAGCATGTCCATAGAAAATACTGCTGGTTGAAGTGAGCTCTGAGGAGGAAGAGTGGATTTAGCTGGCTGTGGGGACTGTAGGTTCCACGTTGGAGCATCTGCTGGTTTTGGCTGCCCAGAAAGGGACATCTGCCATTGCAGAGTGAGGGATCTTTGGGATGTGAGAAATGGCATAAATAAAGGACTCTGGTCTGGCTATCAAACCTAAGTCAAACCACCAGCTTTGTGATTTTTAGCTGTGCATGTGCTGTGGATTCATCATGGCAGATCAGTCCTCATATTTACACCAGCTTGAGTTACTGAGTTACTCTGCTGTTTGTGTTCTCTCCCCCACCTCTCTAGCTTTTATATAATATGACCTTCCACATATTCCATACGTGTTAATGACAGATGGCAATTACAGCCTGTACTTTGCTGAATCTTTCGGCATTCATGTTCTTTCTGAAATGATTTTATGTTAATTTTGTGAACTATTCAGTCTACCGTTGGAATAGTGCAAGTGTTCCTGCAGGAGGAAAGTGTTCTTGTTGTCTTGGCAACATAGGTGTGGGTGGGTGCTAACCAGCCTCCTGATACTACCCTCAGAAAGGAAGGAAGATGAGTTGATTTTGTTCATTATGAAACTTGAATTCCGTGTGATACATTTGCATATCTCTGTCTGAGAGTTAGAGTTGAAACTATTTTTTCTAACTGCTTACTACTTCCTGTAGTGATTAAGTTTCCTATTCTGTCCATTGCATGTTTATAATCACAGTTATTCACTCAAGTTGAAAATGTTGGGTTGGGACTGGTGTTGCTGGTTTGCCAGTAGTTCTCTCAACACAGTTGTTGCTGGGTTGGTGATCCTCATCTTTACTGGGGTCTGAATTTTGTGTTTGTCAGTAGCTCTGTAGTGATGACAAAAGTAAGGCTGTATTTATCCTTTCTGCGTATGCTTGTGCTTGCCTTACAGTATTGCTTGCTGTTAACTAACTTGAGCTGAGGTACAGATGATGTGGGGAGGGGAGAAAATGGGAAACGGATTACATCATAAATTTCATAAAGATGTTGCTGTGTTTACTCCTTGCAGGTCTCTCTAGATCAATCAGTTCCTGCAACCTCAGATGGCAACACGTTGATAAACACGGGGCAGTTACCTGATAGGGGCAACACGCAGACCTTGGGAAGTTCCCAGAATGTTGCAGACCAAGGGTATACTACAGCTGGTGCTGCAGAGGGCGGGTAAGAAAAGCACAGCAGTGCTATACTGCAGTTCTGTTCAGTTACATTCCCCTTTCTGGTGTCAAGGAATGGGCACCTAAACAGGAACCTGAGAACAAGATGTGCTATGTCTGTCAGCACTAGAAGCCACTTGTCACAAGACCTTATTGCAGCACTTCCACATACAGAAAGAGTGGTAGTAAAATAAGCCCTGCAACCCAGTTTTCCAGAACTAAATGAATACAAGGCCTGATTTCCCCACCCACAAAAAGAGCTTCATTCTTCAAGAAGTGAAGAACGAAGAAATTCCATTTCTGAAATTTGTTAGCAGAAAACCAGGCTTTGAATTGACATCTGTCTTCTGTCTGTTTTAGCAAAGGGGGGGCCTGCAGGTCTAATTGGATCGAGTAGGTTGATGAAATCCAAGAGGTTCTAACCTGGAGGCAAGACACTGGGGAGGAAGCAACATTAAAAATAAACTATATTAGCACCAGTTTCCTGCGGTGGTATATTACAGTAAAAAAAAAAAAGCTAACCTCAAAATGTTAGTTCTCAATTGCTCCTGGGTATGGCTGTATATAATATAGTGTGCATTGGGTCAATATAGCAATGACCTGGTGACCTCAGGGGGAAAAATACAGGTCTGATGCTTTTACTTGTCTGTCTTGAGATGAAAAAGGAAATAAATGTGGCAAAGTCATTGCTGGGAAGAGAAGAGAGAGCATATTTCTTAAATGTACATATTTGAACAAATCTGGCAGCTTCCTTGATTTTTGAACATGCTCCTGCTTACTTCCCAGCTCTCAGCAGTGTTCAGCAAGCACTCTGACTTCCTCCTCCACCCTGATAGAGATTCTCGAAGCCATGAAACACCCCACGTAAGTTTTTAATGTAAATATGCTTAACTTCTGTCTAGATGTTTTGTAAGAGGACATGAGGCATGGAGTCACTCAAAGGAGAGCCCCATGTCAGCTGTGGAAGAGTTTTAAGCTTCCTTTTGTTATTCAGTTCCAATCTCTCCAACAAGGAATTTTACAGAAATTGAGGTACGAGTATTGCTGCAGAGACTTCAATTCCTAGAATCCCAGAATAGTGTCTTACTGAGAATTCTTGCTTTGACAAGAAACGGCTGTCAATGTCAGCTCTTCATCTTGTTATCAGAAGCTAATGATATATCACTCTGGGGGCACTGTGCATTTCTTGTTCTGTACCTTTATCCCCCACCCCTTTTTTTTTTTTCCCCAGCAGTGATTTTTGTCTTTGTAACCTAAAAGAACTATCAATCAATGCGTGTTAACATGTGTGACTTACTGTAATTCAGCACAGGGATCCAGCTGCTCTCTGAACAGAAGGGCCTCTCTCCGTACTGTTTCATCAGTGCAGAAGTTGTACACTGGCTGGTGAATAATGTAGAAGGTGTGCAAACCCAAGCCATGGCGATTGACATAATGCAGGTAAGAGAACTATCAAGGGGTATATGGAGGGCCAGAAATACCTCACTCTGTGAAGAAAGTAGAATTGTAGAGGAAAGCATAGCAATAATTTCTGTTTCTTATTAAAATCCTTGTATTGATAGGTATTGAAAACAGTGTTCAACAGAATATGAGGTAACGATGACATTTTTTGGATTCCCTATCACAAAACAGCAACATATTCTTCAGTAGTAATATATATTATTTTTTCCACTTTTATATGATGACAGTTCTGTGTGTAACCTCCAATTAGCTAGTAGTTACCGAGAACTCTCCGTTGTGTTAGAATTATGAGGCACTACAGTGTGATTTGGTTTGGTTTTAGTTTTGGTTTTTCTTCTGATAATTAGTTAATGAAGTTGTAATAAAAACCTCTTTTTTTTTTTTTAAGGATGCTGATGTGTACACACTTTATGCCAGATACACTGCTTGTGGTCATGAATTTTTTTTCTTCCCTGTCAAACTGTGTCAGGGGCAGAAGGTTGGAAATGTTTTGGAGTTCATTCCTCTGCTGAGATCCCATATCAATTAACAGAGAACCTAGAATGTTTCCAACCTCTTACCTTCCTATAAATCCATCTGTAAAACCAGAGCGGGGTAAGGGAGGAAGGCAGACATCTGTAGAAAGGTCGAATGCAATTTGTCAGAGAGATGAGGACTTGCTACATTTACTGAGTATCAAGTGATAACATTGCTGATATTCTCATTAGGCATATATCTGGACAAAAAGATGTAAAGAAAAAGAAAATTATTTCCTAATGTTCTCTAACAACCTTTTTATGTAACTGGAAGAGTGACTTCTTTTTTATCACGTTCACTCTGTTCTCTTTTTTCGTTTAGAAAATGCTAGAAGAGCAGCTTATTGTCCATGCATCTGGAGAAGCTTTACGAACCTTTATTTATGGCTTTTATTTTTACAAGATTGTTGTGGACAAAGAACCAGACCGAGGTCAGCATTGTGTTATTACAAGACTTTCCTCATTATCCCTTTGCATAATCACTAGCTGTACTTGATTCTTACGGGTGCTGCAGCAGAAATGCACTTTGGGAGCAACCAAAAACACTGCTCTAAAGAGAGTCAAAGAAACTTAGCCTTTTTGTTTAAAAAAAAAAAAAAAAAAAAGGAATTGCAGACAACATAACTTTTTTTTTTCTTCCCCTTTTTCAGAAATAACTATGTCTCTTGGTCTTGAACACTTGTTTCTAACTGCAATCTGTCCTTCCCCTTGCTTTTTGTTCAGTGGGCATGCAGCAGCCTACTATGTGGCACACAGCTGCTATGGATGACTTCTCTGCCTTCCAGAGGAAATGGTTTGAGGTGGCGTTTGTGGCAGAAGAGCTCCTGCACTCAGAAATCCCAGCGTTTTTCCTGCCCTGGCTGCCCAGCCGCCCAGCCTCCTATGCAAGTAGGCACAGTTCCTTTAGCCGCAGTTTCGGAGGACGGAGCCAGGCAGCTGCACTATTAGGTAGATGCACAGCACAGGTGACAGCTGGGGAAGTTCAAGGGGATAGTTTGAAAGGGGAAGAACAGCCAGCCAAGGGTATGATCTCACGTGGACCAGCCATAAAGCTGCAAATTTCATGCTGGCCTTACATGTGTCTTGCACGTGGACTTGTTCTCATATGCTGGAGGTGTGTTTCACTGGCTGAGCAGGCAATTTTTGCTTCTGAGTACTGGAATACAGTGAAATGTATTCTTTAAATATTCCTTGTTCCTGAACCTCCCCCCCCATGCTATCCTCTAGAATTTAGAGAGGAAAATACTGACTTTGTCTCCTTGTGGATCCAGAGAGACTCTTCACAACCTGTGGTGAGCATGGAGGGATAAGTTGTGAGAACAGCAGAGCAACCAAACTGTACTTAAAATGACATGTCTAATTGCTTCTTAATGGCAACAGCCACAGTGGGATCCAGATGTGTTAGAAGTTTTCTGTGATGTGCTGGAGGCTTCTTGGCTAATCTGAACCATGTATAGCCAGACTCCTTATATTAAAGTCTGGGAAGCCCAGCTACAAATGATCCCTGCAGTGTGGAAGCAGTAGGATTTGTGTTTGGAAGATCTTGCTGCTGGGCAAGATACCATTATAATATCTAAAGTTCTGTAACGTGTGAAGTATAACACTGACTACCAGTAACAGCCTGTGAAACATACTGGCTGCACGATGGACTGTGTTGCTTTGTCAGCTTTTTGTTGCATTTCCAGGCCAGCCTGAGT
This sequence comes from Aptenodytes forsteri, assembly GCF_000699145.1. Classification (NCBI taxonomy): domain Eukaryota; kingdom Metazoa; phylum Chordata; class Aves; order Sphenisciformes; family Spheniscidae; genus Aptenodytes; species Aptenodytes forsteri. Next base: position 1,149,084 of record NW_008795323.1, on the reverse strand, counting down.
CACTTGCTTTTGTTCCTCTTTCCCTGTTTAAAATTATGAGAAAAAACATTGCTATGGAACTGCAACTTCAGATTTATTTAGATGCATCTTTTAAAGGCCTATCAATTAAGGATAAAAAGAAAATTCTGCTGTTCTCCTGTTTTGTATATTTGACCTTCTGAAGAGGAGTGACTTACTCCTCTTAATATCTATATCTTAATATAGGTAGTATCTCTTAAACCTGAAGTTACAGTAATCCTTGTGTATTTCTGAAAGCCTTGTTTGAAGAGGAACAGCATCAGAAATGGGAAAGCGTTAAGGGTAGGAAGTCTGAACTAATGGTTAATTCCCTGAAGCCAACATATGCAGGATATTTTTCCCTGTCACACAATAAATCTGTTGCCTTGGCTAGTATCCAACCTCATTAGCTCAATGTTTGGCCAGAGCTGAAGCCTGAACATAGGCTGGCATGAAAGTATTGTGAAGGCTGGAGGTGCTTGAGCCAGATCCTGTTCCTGCTTTGATCTCTTACTCGCTATTTAGCCCAGGAAAACCACTTCACTTTTCTATGTCTGTCCTCTTTTGTGAGATGAGAAGACTGAGACTCGGTAAGCTTGCACCTGGGGAAACGGGCAAAGAAAGAAGGGTGCTTTAGTGTCCCTCTCACCTTTTCTTTAACACCAGCCAGGGAAGAGTCTGTTCCCTCAGCATGTGATGTAGTTACACACCTGTGTAGCCCTCCTTTTTCATTTCAGTTGGAATTATGTCCATTCTGCTATTTAACTAATTTGCAGTCCTTGGATGAATGAAAAATGCCTCCAGATGCTCACATGCAGTCTGGTTATTCCAGGAATAATAGTTTCTTGGAGAAAAATCCAGTGTGGAACTTTTTTCTTACAAAGCAACTGGTTTAATTGATGTTTCTGTGCTGTCCCTCTTCTAAACAGTATTCAAAAAAAAAACTTTACCAGTTCATCTGAGGCAAGGAGCTTTACTAAACCCAGATGACCTCTGGTCCACGTGACTTCATTTGTTCCTCTCTTGGCTTTGATTTGGTTGTGGTTTTTATTTCTTCCCCTCCCCACCTTCCCTAAATGTCAGGCTGTGACATAAAATTGCATGCAAGCATCGGGAGCTCTGGAACAAGCTCCATGTATCTCTAAAATCTTTATCCGTCCCAATTCCCCTATCACTTGCCCAGTGATTGTCCCCTTTCCCTTCCCAGTGGAAGTCTGACCTGTGATAAACCTAATCTTGTCCCTTTTGATTTATAGCAATGCATGCACTAGCAGTTGTAGTCATGTATGTAGTGTAGTCTGTGACTGGAGAATAACCTGCCTGCTCCTCTCCGATTTACTCAATAAATCATTAGTTAAATACTCAATGGTACAAGGCAATTGGGAAGCAGGTGAGTCCTCTTAAAATCAGATCTACGGAAGCCAGAGTTTATCCTATTAAAATTAACTTGGTTTTAATCTGAAGCTTCTGAATTCAGACACATGGATATTTCTCATCAGTTTTTAACGTCCTTTTGATCAGCTCACCTGGTTGGACTGTGTTCCTGTTGCTTTGCCTGTGAATTACAGCTGCAGGCAAGGTGGAGAGAGAAGCTCCAGCCCTAATGGGGAGTCTGAATTATCTGGAAAAAGGAACAGTCTAAGGGAGCAGGGAGCTCATTCTTCACGGGGTGCTAGTTTGGGTACACTGGACTGTGGTGTTATCGCTGACCTCTTAGCTAATGACCAACATCTACCTGACTGAGCTGCTTTCGCTTTAGAGCTTTTGGGATGTTGTTTCCCAACATACTTTGTTGCAAAACTGGCACCGTAACCTTCTAACCACAAGCATTGCATTCACAGTGATACTCCACTGAAAAGGAGCAAGAAAAAGAAAATCACAAGATGTTGGTCTGTCTGACAATAGCAGACCAACTCAGAAATTGTAGATGATACATTTCCCAAAGACAAAAATGGATCTTATTTACAAAACAAAACTGGGTGATGTTCTTCCATTTTTATTGGGCTTTTTCTTTGTTTTTCTGTTCCTAAGCTGCAATTATAGCAATATAAAGGATTTTCTTATAACCTTGAAAACTGTCTCCAGCTAACTTGCAGTAGAAGTGAAGGTGGGAACTCTCCATCTATCCTGAGGAAGAACTTCAACCATTTTTTTAAACGCCATTAAGCCATTAAATTGTAAGGTCATTTAAAAGCTGACCATGTAAAAGGGTGCACATCTTCCTCTACTTAAGCAAGAAATAACACTATCCATCCCTCATGCATGCAATAAAAAAAAGGGGCAAAGGGTTTTCAATAGCAGTATTGCAGCCCTTTGTTTTGTGTAAATTTTTAACATTATAGAAATGTTAAATTATGTATTTGCCTAAAGAAAAGTTGAAAGTGACAACGTGGTTCATAGCAGGACTTTGGTCTCAAAGTCAGGAGATCTGGGTTCTGTACCTGGCTTTGCAGTCCGCTGTATGACACCAGCCAGGTCACTTCCACTTCTTGTGCTTCTCTTCCTCTCTTGCCTGATATCTGAGATTTTCTTTCACGGGGATGCTGGGGTGTAGGGCACAAAGGGAGCTGGATCTTGGGCACTATCCCAGCACTTATTGCAAAGCAATAGAAGGTATTGCAGTGATCGTAACGCTGCTGCGTGAGTTTTGGCTGACTTTTCATGCTTTTACAAAAAGTGTTGGATGTGCAGTTTTAGCAATGCAGTAATGTGGGATATTGATATGGGGTTAAAGAAACAAGAAGTTTAACTTCTAATCTCCTTTAGCTGTGGAAAGTCCTGGAATGCTCCTGCCCTGTGTAACAGCACCCTGTTGTGATTTCTGGTGGGGGCATATAGAAATATTAAAACCAATTTGGAATGTCTTGGGTATGAAGGAGCTGATGTTGTCTAGCCATATTTAATTATGGCACCAGTCGCTTATTGATTAGCTGCTTGACTCTTGGTTCTGTCTCTTTATTGCAGCTGAAATGTCTTTTGACTGCTTGGGGAGGTAATTCTATGGCACAGACCCCTGAATGAGTAATACTTCAAGTTTTTTGTCTTTCGTGATCTGGATGAGCAGCATTCTGGGACTATTCTGCTAGCCCAAAAATATTTGGGGAGGAGTGGGAGGACAAATTAATTTCAAATAGCTTGTCTTGTTTCTTCTGTTCTCTTCATCCTGTCTCCCACCCTCTCTTTAATGCATCTTTTAAATATACCCCTATTCCTTGGCTGCGTAGCTGCCACAGTGCCTGAGCAACGCACAGTGACGCTTGATGTGGATGTGAATAACCGCACTGACCGTTTGGAGTGGTGCAGTTGTTATTACCATGGCAATTTCTCCCTGAATGCTGCCTTTGAAATCAAGTTACACTGGATGGCAGTGACTGCAGCTGTTCTTTTTGAGATGGTAAGAGTCCTTGTGTTCTGGGTGGCCGCAGCAATGCCCGTCTGGCCTCTGTATCCTTTATACTGCTGGGGACATTGTCATGTGAAGTATTAGGAGAGAGACAGTGGGTTGGAACTGCCCTTATTTCCATAAGTGATTTTACTGGTGGTTGTTAGCATTGCTGCATCTGGTCATCATTTATCATGCTATCTATAGTCATTCTGTCTGTAGGATAGTGTTCTGCTTTTAGTGGGTTTCATGCACAGTATGAAATGAGATCAGTACAGGTCAAGGTGCTAAATTTAAGTCCCCCTTAGGCAAATCTTAAGCCCTGAGCTGGTTCTTTGGAAAAGAATCTATTTCACATTGCATTCCTTCTATCCCCAAACCTGAAAACTTTAAATCTCAGTGGAATTGCTTTCATGACAGGCCTTTTCCAGGCAATGCGTTCTTCCTGTTCAGCAATGCTTTTTAGCTTTTTTTTTTAACTTGCTGAAAACATTTTGAATTGAAAATGCAAGTGGTTTGTGTCACTTTTTAATTTTTAGGGTTTTTTTGTTTTCCCTTTTGTAACTTCTGTAAAACTCAAATTATTTAACACCAGGTTTTACCCCACCCAGTCAGATAGCACTAAGTGATTGGTTTTGCTTTTATTTAAAATCTATTGCACTGTTCCAGTAAAGCAGCAGTGCTTAGCCACTGATGATAAGTAGGCTGAATCAGTTCCTGAAAAATGTCCTATTTTAAAGCGCTTTCTGATTGATGTGGCACTTAAAAAAGGAAAGCCTGATGTCTTGTGCTTGTACTGCTTTGCTTGCAAGGACGCTTGTGTGCTTGCCATGCAAAGCAAGCTGAGCATGTGGAGAATTGAGCATGCCTGATCTATTCTTGGGGAATGAGTTGCTCCTGTGCACATAAGTGCCCTTCTTCAGTTTGACATATGTCATATGATTCATTGTTTGAATCTTTTCTCAGGTTCAGGGTTGGCATCGGAAAGCCACGTCCTGTGGTTTCTTGCTAGTTCCAGTCTTGGAAGGCCCATTTGCGTTACCCAGTTACTTATACGGAGACCCACTTCGAGCTCAGTTGTTCATCCCACTCAACGTTAGCTGCTTGTTGAAGGAGGGTAGTGAGCATTTGTTTGATGGTAAGAAATGTTCTTTGTTTTACCCCTTGGCGTACTTTTCTGCAAGCAGGTCCCTTCTGGCATGTAGCTGACATGAAGAACCTCATTTACCAGACATGCATTAGCTGGTTGAAGGGCCTGTTTTTACATTTCAGCAGCCACCCTCAGGAAGGTGGTGCTGGGAGGAAGCTGTGCCGGCAGGCTAATCAGCATGCAACGGTGTATGAAGTTGGCAGCAAGGAGTACCAAGGCACAGGAAAGGTGGTCTCCCCAGTGGTCTTTGTTGCCATAATGTTTTATACCCTTATAGAGCCTATATCAAGTAGTTACTCTGTTTGACATGATGTTATGCTGTAAGAATCTGTTTTGCTGGTAGACCCTGCCCACAGCTGCTCTGCATTTGTATCCTGCATTTGTTTATTCTCCCCCTCAGTGAGATTAGGCTTGCACGACTGCCATCCTCTTTTTTTTTTTGTTGCCATGGTTACATTCACAGTAAGAGTGTTTGCACATGAGATTAAGAGCTAGAAACTGCAATCTCCTTTTCTGCAATGTGACCTTGCCCTTTTGAGTGATGCTGTTGTGGTAAGTCTCAGGTGGAAGCTCAAAGATCAGAGAACTCTGTCCCCATGCAGAGAGAGGCAAAATCGCATCGTGAGAAGGGCTTTCTTTTAAAATAGTGAAGGTGATAGTTTTCTTTATTTTCATTAACCCTTGGCCCAGTGTCTAGGTGTAAATGTGAAACAATCGGTGGCAAATCCATATCCTGTGAGGTCACTGTAGCCCTGCTGACTTTGAACTAAGTATTTTCAGAGTGCCCTGTGGTGATACACAGCAGCCCACTCTCCTTCCTTGCCCCCTCCCACACACCCCATTACGTTCCTCTCCATCTCGAGAGACACAAAAGCTAAATTCAGGGATGAATCTGCTACTGGAGTGTACAAGACACATCTCTAAGATGGCATTCAAGGGACAGCTGACAGAAAAAAGTGTGACTAAAAGAAATGGCTAGAAAAAACAAAGTGTACAGAGGTCTTCTGGGGAAAACTGCAGTCTTGAAAAAAGAAGGAAATAAAGTGGCTTTAGTAGGTGATTGTTTCCTTCTTGTTTGTTTCAGGCTTCGAACCAGAAACATACTGGGACCGTATGCATCTCCTCCAGGAAGCAATAGCATACAGGTACGTACAGAGCAGAAAGGTTCGTATCTCCCTGGATAATGTAGGATGAAGACCGATGCTGAACAGTCACTCCTGAGTTGCTGCGTGGGTTCTGTGCTGTCTGCCTCTCTGAAGTCTGCTTGCAGATTATTAGACTAAAACATGACAAGAATGCCTGGAGGTGGTTCTGTGGGTACAAGGGGCAGGTAGATAGCGTTTCAGTCTGTCACTCATTAGCAAACTGTACTCTCCTCCTAGGGAGGGCATTGGCTTTGAAGGTGCCCTGTTATTCTAAGTTAGAAGCAGATAGATTGTAAATAGATTTCTTTCTGAGGAAGAGACAGTTATTTCCTTCATGTGTACTTAACACAGTCTTGAACTGGATGACAACCAACGATTGACAATAGGCAGAAGACTGGGATGTGAGCTGTACATAGGAGGTTGGGCCCAGTTTAAGAAGGAATTGTGGGAAACTTTGAATACTATCTAGCCTTACCCCTTTGTCTGCTTGAGCTGCCAGTTTGTTTCATGGTGTTGCTGCCAGTCTTTTTTGTGGTAGAGAGACTGCCTTTTGTAATGGACTTTAGCTTGGAAATAAGCTTTCATTAGCTTAGAAAGCAGAAGAGGAACAAGTATTCTCCAAACAGCAAAGAACTGTCAGGTGAGCTGCTTGAAGTTCTGCGTGGAATATTGCCCAGCATGAAAAAAATGATGTTACAGCTTGAAACATACCCAAGGAATGTCTGTCTTGACTATTGCTCTTCCCTCATTCGTGTGCAGCTGCCCCATTTTGTCAGAGACTGCTCAGTGCCCTCCCAAACTGAGCTACTGGTGCTCTTGTTTCTGGCATGAGTTAAGACAGAGATCAGTGTGGAGTTACAAGCTTTCACACTGTGCCTAGCAGGGGCAGAGAATATTTGGAGAAGCTCAGCTCTCCTCATTCCTTTTCCCCTTGCCTTCAGGCCATAAGAAAAGGGAGCCTTTGTGATAGTGGAAGGTTTTCCCTGGTGCCTCTGCCTTGGGCTGAAGGAATCCTAGCTGGTGGAGTGGCTGGAGTTTTTTGGTTTTGTTTTGTTTTTTTTTTTTTTTTTTTTTTTTTTTTTTTTAATTCCCCTGGTGTTTGTTTCTCCAGATTTGGATTTGTGCAAGATAAATACTCGGCTTCTGCATTCAACTTCCCAGCTGAGAACAAGCCCCAGTATATCCATGTCACAGGTGAGCAATATTTGGCAGGCACTGGGGCAAGGAGGAGGCTATTATAACCAAAAGAACCATTTTACATGCAGTTTGTGTCTTGTCAGTGATGTTGGTCCTCATTGTGTCCCAGTCATATGACACGTAGCTGTATCAGCCAACACAAACCAGAAAACTGGAGAGGCAGTAGGAGAAGCACAAAGTGTTGCTGCTGATCAGTGGCATTGGTTTGAAATCTTGCTTTATAGTGTCTCTGAAACTTTTCTTTCCAGGAGATGGAGAAATAAAAAAATACAAGGCAGAGCTTATTCCAAGTGCAGTGTAAATAAATGTGTATCTAGAAGCTAGAAGGAGGGAAAGGTGTCAGGACAAGTCAGTGCTCTGTTCTCATGCTTAAGGTCAGTTGTAGATGCATCTCTACCCATACACACTGTGTGGGAGATAGATGAAGCATTTAGGATCCACTTGCTCTCATTATTATTCTTCATAAATGTTGGTGATCTATCAGCACTTTTAACTAAGCTCCATGCATGGCATATTACAGTAAAATAATATGTTCAGAGGGGTTGCTGAGACATGAAGACAATGACGGGAAGAGAGCTTTTGGAAAATTGCAGAAGAGAATGGAAATTGATGTAAAATTAGAAAGATGGATCAGAGCCTACAGCTTTGCTTCATTCCCTTCTACCAAGAGAAAGGCAAGACTAAGTGTGGTCTCTCCCAGTGTTGTTGTTTGCAGGAGGTAGCATGTAAAAGCGAAGGAGGAAAAGTGTATCCCATTTTATCTTGCTAAAAGGCAATCGAATGAAACTCAGTCCAGTTTCCTTTTCAGAATTTAATGAGTCAGCTACCAGTCGTAGGGACTTAGGTCTGCCTAAGACTAAAGTCCTGTCTGTTTCCTCCAGGGACAGTGTTTTTGCAGCTACCATATTCCAAGCGGAAATTTTCTTGTGGGCAGCAGCGACGCCGGCGCAACTCCACTAGCTCCACCAACCAGAACATGTTTTGTGAAGAGCGCATTGGCTACAACTGGGCCTACAACACCATGCTGACAAAAACGTGGCGGTCCAGTGCCACTGGGGATGAGAAGTTTGCTGATCGGTTGCTGAAAGACTTCACAGACTTTTGCTGGAACAAAGATAGCCGGCTTCTTTCGTTCTGGACTGATTGTCTAGATAAGATGCATGCTAGTGCTCCGTGAAATAGGGTTGTATCTCTTAGGGAGACAGCTTGAAGCTTTACCTTGTGGCAAGGAAGTAGAGGTGAAGGATGACTGGAAAAGAGCCTCTCTATTGGATTCATCTTGAGGCTCCAAGAGGACCTGATCAATGTTGCTGTTGATATTCAACAGAATTTGATTAAGCCCTTGGAAAAAGAATCGGCGCTCTTGGCTTGCCAGTATCTGTCACCTGACCTCAGCTCGGTTTCAAGTAGCTGCAGTCCTTGATTGCCAAAACTTCAGTTAGAGCAGAGGTAAAGGAGGGAGCGCGCAAATGGTTTTCGAGGGCAGTTAGATTCAGCACAGAGTGTGACGGTAGCAGCTTACCATCATTGGAAATGATTGGTGCCGTTTGCATCTGATGTGCCTGACAGCAGCCTGCCTCTTTCCCTTTTGAGGTGTACCTGGTTGTGTGAATATGTAAGATAAAATGTGAGACACTTGTTACATTTCATACATGTAAATAAGTAAAAATGCAGAAAATTGAGTGACCTGATGTTTTGTTGTAACTCCAGACAGCAATATGGAATTGGGGAGTAAAGGAGAATAATTGCCAAAAGGAAATAACTGCTCCTTATGTCCAGCGTGACAATGAAATGCTCAAAGTGCAATGGTGGGGCTTTGTCCTTTAAGCATCCGGGACTTTCTGTCTCCAGCTCTGGATCTAGAACAGTGTCATGCAGCAGGAGCAAGGAGCCAGTTACTGTCCTGCAAGGCCGGCATCCAAGCCTATGGAGAAATCAAGGGCAACTGAACACAAGATGCTGCTGATCAGAGGAACAAGGAGGATTATGAGCAGATTTTTAGGATAAGTCTGCATGCAGCAAAACAAAGATGCCTACGCTCAAGTACGTAGTCTTTGTCCTTGCAGAGGAAGCTCGCATATGGGGTGTGGACTTAGCATGAGCTAGTTATTTAAGTGCGGATTCAGGGTGGGGTCAGGACCTGCACCCGGTAGCGCTGTGCGTGGGGGGGGTTGTTGACTCCTGCTGCGAGATCGTGAGATCGTTACTATTGTTATCTGTCCTCGCTAAACTGAAGTCAGCAGAGGGCTGACACGTTCATGGTGGTGTTCAGACTTAATTCAAGGAAAATCATAGCTGCCTCAGTTTTATCCCCTAAACTTGAGTCTGGATGACTCATCTGTTATTAGACAGTACCCACCTAGAAAGGTGGGTTTGAGCTGTGTGCCTCTTCGTTCAGTTCATCTAAGTGTGTCAAAACTATCGGTGCATGTCTGATCCCCATTAACATCTTAAAACACACTTTCTACTATGAAAGCAACTTGCTGCCATCTCTTCTACACAATTTCACTATGAAAGTAGCAGTGCGTGCAGCAGTTGCTTTGTCAAAGCAATTTAAGGGGGGTGGGGGTGGAGTGCAGGGGCAGCCTTGCAACACCCCGCGTGGGCAAGGACCTGGAGGCCAACAGCGGCTCCGCACCTGCAAACC
>NW_008795323.1:1126117-1139393 GCF_000699145.1 Aptenodytes forsteri | reverse complement strand
CAGGGGGCAGGGGGTGGGGTGTCCCCGAGGGGACCCGCCGGGCACGCGCGCCGGCCTCCTTTCCCCAGGAAAATGGGCGAAAAACAGCCCCGACGATCATTTGAGTTACGCTTTGCTGTAACTGCAGCCTGCCCCTGGCCTGTCCCATGCCGTTTTGGAGAAAAAACTCATGAATTTCACCTGAACGTTTCTGGGCTTAATGTTCTGGTAGTTTTAACCTGTAAGCAGTGGATGTAAAGCTTCATCTCATGATTTGGATGCGGGGGTACCTGATCTGAATGAGGGTGGAGGGCCTGGGGGCGCTTGTGTGTGCGTGGGGTACTGCAGAGCTGCCAGCACCCCCGGTGCCCCCAGCCGTGCACACAGACCGAAGCGGGGAAGATGGGGACCAGCCCAGTGTGCGGTTCCCCACGGCAGCCCTCCTGCTTTGGTCTCCTCCTTCAGCCTCTGAGTTTTGGGGCAAGTTTAATGCGTCTTCTTGAGCTCTTTTCTCAACTACAAACCTGGTGTGGCTTTAGCCTTTCAGGGCTGCTTTAGGCCTAGTTTTATTTTAAGTGTTTTGAGGTCCTCAGGCTGCTTTTAACAGCACAGTGAATTTCCTTCCTTTAAAAAAAAAAAAAAGCGTACCAGAGAAGCTAAAAATAGGAGATAATAGGTTTTTATCTAACCACAACTTTGTGCATTGCATAGAAAAGGCTTCCAACAGGACGTAAGGATGAAGCGGTTCATGGCCATGTTAAACAGGAATAAAAACAAGGATCCCCCACCTGCCAAGCTGCTGGATCTAGCAGGACAGCTTTGCCAGGACCTCCAGAGCTCGTCTCCTAGTCTGGAGAAGCTGGTTGGGGCCATGATGGGATGCAAACACAAGATGTATTTTCTCACTAACATCCACATTGTCCGAGCTTGCGTGTTCGTTCATATCCATAATGGGCAGCATGACACAGCCTGCAGACTCCTGGAGGTAGGGATGTGTTCTTTGTTTCTTCATGGAGACAAAAAGCAGTATTAGAAAAATAGTAGTTAGAGCTGTTAGTGTAGAGGTACCCAAACTGCAGTGTGTGGAGCGTTTCCAGCTGGTGTATGGCAGTGTAAGGTGATATGTGTGCATTGGTTGACCTGAAACACAGGATAAAGCCTGTGCTACAGGCGGTTACAACTAATCAGCCAAGGGGAAGAAGGTAATTGGGTGATTATAGGGTTGGTTGTAGTTTGTGAAAGCAGGATTTTTGTTCTCTAGTGTGGTGGTTCTTGGAGTTTTTCACAAACTTAGGGCTCAGGACATAAAAGCCTTGGGGAGGCCAAGTTTAGAGGGCTTGCCAGGATGGGAAGATATGAGGAAGGCTGGATGGCACCACTCAGGGTGAGGGATTTTGGTCTCTAGATCTGGTAACGTAGCCCTTTTCACCAGGGGAAAAGAAAGAATTAGGCAGGCAACTCCCTGTGTAGATTAGAGAAGGTACAGTGAGCCACATACTTGGATGATGCTACCAGCTTTGTCAAACCAGTAGGACTCTGAGTAAGTTTCGAGTTGTTGAGGGTTTTCTCCTTTACAGAAAGCCTGACGGACTACCTGGAAAGGGTTTGCTTACATACTATTCTGTTTTAGTATTGCAAGGCAGAAGAGAAGGAGGAGCTGGTGCAACTTTGGCATGAGATTCACTACCGGAGGGTTATGGAGAAACACCACACGGATTTTCTGACACCACTGCAGAAATTCCGTTGCAGGAAGAGGTACTGCGGCATGGGGGGACCACATTTTTTTTTTTCCTGCTGTAGTTAGCAGATGCAGGGGGTAGAGATGCAGAGGCTGTTTTTGCATCGCGAGATGCCTGCTTCTTGGAGCTAGGTTTTTCTTGGCATTTTGACCACTTGTGGCAACGTGAGAAAATTCCCATGAATGTGAATGACTCTTTCTGGGTCCTTTTTAATATTGTTTTCTCCTGTGTACAGGAATCCTCCACCTATTTCCCTTTGTCCTGAAGGTTTGAAGAATCGAAACTATTCAGATGAAGTACGACAGCAACTGCACAGGTTTGCTGCAGAGGTGACAACAAATCCAAACAAGAAACAGCGGGTAGGGATATGCTACTTCCAATCAGGTCTCCTTATCACAGAAAAGCAGAACTTTGCTATCAGGGTCCTATAACTGATTTCATTCTAAATCCTTGTTCTCAGAAGCCCCAGTGAGGCTGGGATTCCTGATATTTGATCTTTCCCTGAAGGTTTCCTTAAAAAATCATCAAGTTCATGCTAAGTAATTTCACTTGCTTTGGACAAAAAGATCAGGGGAAATAAGTTCTTCACTAGGCTTTTAACAGGTCTAATTTTGTAGTGATTGAGCATAGGCAGCGAAACAACCATCACTCAGAAGAACTATATTACAGTGATAAATAGTTCTGACTTGACTGAGTTATAGCCATTATAAAATTGCACTTTGCTTACCAGAATACATTTTGTACTGACTTATCACATTAAATTCACAGAATTTGAAAACACGATAGGCTGTGTTGAGGTATGCATCTATCTACCTTATTTGGACAGGAACAAATTTGTAATGAAAGTGACATGTGAATTAATGCAGTAATCCTTGTTGATTACTACCTTGCAAAGTGAAGGCTTCAGACTTTAAAGTCTGCCTCTGTGGTGCTCAATTTTTCCAACACCCTTGTCATATGAGGCAGGATGGCCTGTTGAATAGTTCCACAATGTGAAGATGGTTTATTTCTTACCCTTTTCACAAAGCAGCAACAACTTCCAAATTTTCATTTTAAAAAACCAATCTGAATTGGGAGCATAATGAAGTTGCATAATTAAGTCCTAAAAGGTCAGGATACTATGATCACTTATGCATTAATTTCCCAGTACGTTCTTCACTTATGTGATCTCATTATTTAACAGTTTAATACAGCAGAAATTTTTCTGTGAACGTGATACAGATGTTTATACTGCTCACAGTTTGTGAAAACTATTTAATGTGGTAAATGCATTAGTGTTTATCCTATTAGTGTCATGTTAGTGATGTGAAGCTGTCATTCTGTGGGAAGAGCATGCTTTGGTGAGGTTTTACATTTAAATACAGCAATATAAAATAGCAGTATATGGTTTCCTTTAGCAAACAAATTGACTAGGGGAGCAGGGTGGAATGTGTGTTTTCCAGCAACTTGTCTGAGTTTATAAATCGGTCTCCTTAATGGGATCCACATAGACTTATCGGAGACCTAGTGAACAAATACCTCTGGGTTTGAAAGCTCTTTTGCTGGGCTGCTTTTTGAACTGAAGGGAAAAGCCTGATTATTACATGGATGTGGTTTATTCTTTTTCCCTTGATCTCTCCCTACACCTGGGTTTGCAGGAGGGATTGGCTCGGGACATGAACCTGCAGCCAACTCAGGTCTATAATTGGTTTGCAAATTATCGGCGACGTCAAAAATCCTGCCTCCCTCGTACGGAAAAGCTCAACAACTCATGTCCTGAGAGGGCTTTGACTTACCACACGAAGGAGCAGCAGGATAAAGGATCCTACACTCCACAACCTGCAGGTTCGTCTCTTCCTAATGGGCTTAGGATGTGATCCAGAAAGCTGAAGAACAATTTTAAGTTCCCTCAGGAAGGGAAGGTTATTCCTTCTCCAGAACAGCATCTATATGCTGATGGATCAAGTGGACATTGGAGGACTCTACTTCAGTGGAGTGCCTCATTGTTTGGCTAGAGGCTGTCACTCCGTAGAAGGAGCAAGCATTCATAACGCCTGTGCAAGGACAGGTGAAAAGACATGCCCGTCTCAGAAGGGGCACCAAATGAAAGCAAATACATGGGAGGTAGCAGGTTTTAGCTCTCAGATTCTGGGATCAGGGCAGTACTCCAGTAAAACCCAGTATTTCCATGCCCCTTCACAGAATCTTGACCAAACTTCAGTCATGGGGAATAAGAGGGTCTTGCTGCATTTGGCAAATTAGACTTGTTTCATTGCTTTTTTGAGTAACTATTAGTGTTCCTTCACCTGCCCGGCCTGCACCTTTCAGATGGATCTTGTGTAAGCATCTGCTCTGAGCAAATGGAGATAACCCTCATGCCCTGTGACCCAGGGTGGGAGCAGTCAGCTGCAGATCTGGATAAGCCTCCTGAAGGAACTTATTTAAAGATGCTGGAATCCAGGTGATGTATGAAAAAGTCTTTACAGTGACAGTTCAGAGATGAAGCAACCTTTAAACTTGTTCATGGAACTGGCTTTCACATCAGTTCCCAGGGGACATCACTTAGGGGTTGTGACTCCATAGATGGGAACGGTCCATGCCCAGCATCAGGCAGTCAGAGCATCTAGCAGTTAATCTCCCAGCTGTCAAGGGCAGGATTCAAAGGTTTAGCTGGGGGGGTTCCCCCTCTTTGCAAAGCAATATGTCTGGCTGATTTATTTTCTCCATCATTACAGCTTTATGCAGAGCAGTGAGTTGTATGAAGCGAGGACAAGCAAGGCTTTGTTGACCACTCAGAACACTGAACAACCTGTAGCTTTTTGCACTGAGGCTATGCTGGAACCAGGAACCTGCTTTAACTCTGCTGTCCTGCAGCCCAGAGAAGTAGCAAGCAGTACTGATGCCAGCCCCCAGCTGGATAACTTTGTCCTGTGCTCTTGCGGGTCTCTTACCTTCCCGGATGAACGACTGGTCATGTGGCAGGCCCCTTCCAGCACCAGAGGAGTCTCTGGCTCCATGTGGACCCCAAGTATAGAAGGTTAGTAAAACTGCACCCAGATCATTGACCTTAAGAGCTTTCAAGCTTCCCTTCCCTTTGTTGTAAACACTCTTGCTCACTTACGTGGCTTTCTGATGCCATGACAACTGGGAGCAGGGCTTATTTTGAGCTCTGGAGTTCTGCTCCCATAGTAGCTCAATACGAAAAATCTGTTGATTTAAGGTGTTGAAGCAGACACTCTTACCTAGTCTTTTGCTTAAACTGTAACTCCTTCCATAAGATAGTACTTTTCCAGCAAGGTGGATTCCTTTTAGCATTTCCATTGGAAGAGTCCCTTCAGGTGTGGTGTCTGCTCACCTTGTCAGTTTGCAAGCTTCTGGGTTTTTAAATACCTGTTATTCCTAAGAGATTGCCTGAGCAGAGGCTGGGAACTTCTTAACTGTGATGACACGGTGCTCATCTTCAGCAATACATTCTCACTTTCCTTTCTCCTTCCTGCTATTCTTTCTCTCTCCCTCTCTGTTTCCTTCCTGTCCAGTCTTGTTCAGCATTCCCACCATGTCTTTTCTTCTCCCTGTTCTTCACAATAGCCTTGATAGGATACGTAAGTGATGGCCACCTGCTTTTGCTGTAAGTCTGCGGAACAGAAAGTGCTGTGACTGCCATTCGCCCAGCCTCTGGTGAATGTGGAGCAAGGAGGGGAGGAATAGCTGGGTCAGAGGTTGGGGTCATGTTATCTGTAATTGTCTTTAATATGAGCATTTATTTCAGCAGGTATCAGAGCTCCCTTGAGCAGAGTCCCTCAAGGTGGCTGTATTGAGGCCAGTTCAGGAAGAATCATTCAGCAGTCAGATTTAGAGGTTGAAAGCTTCATCCTTAGAGAAGGACAGCTAGGGACCTTGGAATCTATTCTTCCCCACAGGTAAAGGGAGCGGAAAGCACAAGGTTTCTTAAAGGCAGGAGTAACAGTGATGCTGTGGGTCTAGCCTTGTCCTGATCCCCCCATTGAAGAGGGTTGCAGAAAGAGTGTAGTGATGCATCTCATTCCAGGGGCCTGACGCTCCTTGTGTCCATCACATTTTGCAGATATTTATATCCGTGCACTGGAAATGGGAAGTGCTGTATAAGTGTATGTGTTTTACAGTGGTGGCACAAAGGATATTCGGGACCAGCCTCATCAGAAAAGATATGAACCCCTCTCTTTAAAGCAGGCTTAGCTTCTAAGCCATTTGCCTGTTTTTCTTTTTGGCAGAAAATTATAACCTATACTGATCTCGGTGAGAGCTGATTCTGTGGGCTGGGTTGGTAGGGCCCGTATTTAATCCTAAAATAGTTTTTGTAGCTTCATAACCTCATGACAAGATTATTCCATCGTGCGAGCTTTCCAAATTGGAAGACAGAAAGACAGGCACTGTTCTGTCTTTCTGTTTTCCACCTGTATCAAATGTTTCAGGCTGCACATTTTCTCTGGGACTTAATATAAATTCACAGAATGCAAAAAAACAAGAATCCGTGCCATCTTCCGTATGTTATACAACTTCCATAATGTTAGGTAAAAATAAACACTGCCAAACAGACATTACTAGGTTCCTTTAATTTGCTGATCTGCAAGACAGAACAGGAGCAGTAGCCCCATTTCATAACCCTTCTGCTTGACACTGTCCAGCATTTGTGCTAGTGTGACACAGTCGATCATATGTCAAAGAGGTAGGTAGAAGGAGTTTTATTCCCACTTTATAGATGAGGAAGCAGAGGCACGGAGAGGCTTTGTGGCTTGTCAAGCCACAAGGGAAGGCAGTGATTCACTGGAGATAAAGATCAGTGGTTTTTTGCCTCCCAGTTCTCTGCTAAAAACATTTCTGCCTTTTACCCGTTTCCCAGTTGGCTTGGTGCCTACAGTTGTTCACATTCATGTCAGACTCCTGGGCTACAGTTGTTCACATTCATGTCAGACTCCCCGCTCTGAATTGTTGGGGAGCACCCAGGTCTGGGCATTGTAAACCCACTTCAGTCTGTGTTTTAAGATTCGCAGTTTTAAACAGTGGCTAAAGATCATGAAAGATCAGTGAGGCTTAATATTTTGGCTGGATTTAAAATTGCATGTTCTGACTCTAGAGTGAGCTCATGTTTATTTTTAAAATATGTTCCGCCAGTAGAAGAAATCTATGGTGAATGTCTCCTTGTTGGGTATGTCAGTTGTGCCAGGAATTCACACACCCTTTATCGTATTCCTGGCAGGGGCAGGACTTGATGCTTCGTTGATACTTTCTGGTGAGGATATAGTTATTTGAACACTGTTCATAAACCCTGTTTAGTGGCCTGGTCCAGCTCCCCCCAAAACCTTGAACTCCCCAAAATGCCATGAATGCTATGGAACAGCAATCTCTTTAGAAACGAGTGATGCTTAGGCTGCAACTTTATCTTGGCCTTTTTGCAATTTCTCTCTAGAGAGCCAGGAGACCTCGCGTGGGTAGTCTTGGGTAAGATCAACTGCTCACTCAATGGCAATGAATGAGGATCACCTTTGTTATCAGGCAGAGCCCTCTAACAGAGTTACTGGATTAGAGAGAAGTGTTGTGTCACCAGGGTCATCTTTAGCAATAATGTTGCAATGAGCATCACTCATCTGGGGACTCATGGAGGAGTCAACAGCTTAAACTGTAAGGCAAATGAGTGTTGCTATCCTGGAAAGACAGGGCAGTGAAGTTATCCCTGCTTTACAGGGAAGAGTAAAGCACAGAGAAGGAAATTATTTATGCAAGGTCACCCGCCTGGAGTGGGCTTAGTGTTATGCTCTCACTGCCTTGCCAGCACCTGTGGCTCCCTGCTTCGTAGGTGCAGAGATAGAGCTACAAGTCAGCCAAAGGACCCTTAATCTGCTTGTCTCATTTTTAAAGGTGCTCACCTGGAAAGGATGTGGCCTGAAAGCTTATTAGAACGATTCCAGCTGACTTCTTTCAGGGCTTTTTACTGGAAAGACAGGGCAGTGAAGTTATCCCTGCTTTACAGGGAAGAGTAAAGCACAGAGAAGGAAATTATTTATGCAAGGTCACCCGCCTGGAGTGGGCTTAGTGTTATGCTCTCACTGCCTTGCCAGCACCTGTGGCTCCCTGCTTCGTAGGTGCAGAGGTAGAGCTACAAGTCAGCCAAAGGACCCTTAATCTGCTTGTCTCATTTTTAAAGGTGCTCACCTGGAAAGGATGTGGCCTGAAAGCTTATTAGAACGATTCCAGCTGACTTCTTTCATGGGCTTTTTACAGTCGGTCTTATGCACTTGGGCTGTATCCAAACCTCTTATGATCTACAGGGCTGTGAGGTAGGAGTGTGAGGGGGAACCAGGCTGGAAGCTGACTGTCTCCATCTGCTCCTGCTGCCTGGCAGGAGAGTTTGATCCAGCTAGCGAACTGGAAGTTCCTGTGGGACACCAAACAGATGCTTGCCGTTACAGATAGTGGTGGTGTATCCTCTTCACTCCTCGAGTTGGGACAGGTGGAATGTAGCCCAGCTAATGGTTCATGCAGAGTAGAACTCTCTTGTGCCTCACATTTCAAACAGAAAAGCACACTGAACTCTATGGAGCAAGACAGACTGTATTTATGAGCCAGCATATTGATTTAGAAAACATCAGTCCTGAGATGTTCGTTGCAGCTTACTGCTTCTGCCTGCATTTTTGGGATTCCAGCTCAGAGCGCTAGGAATCCTCCTGCTGTTAGGCTCTCCCCTCTGGATAACCCAGCACCCCGACACTGGCAGGCAGCAAGTTCAGAACGCACAAAAGGATGCTACTTTTTGGCATGTTGCATAATTAAATCGCAGAATTTGTTGCTAAGGGCATTGTGCATGTCAGTGTAAGTGGGCTATGAAAAAGGATGAGACAAATTCTTGGGGGGGCAGGGGGTTGAGTCCGTTTGTCATTAGTACATGTAATTGCCTGAATGCAGCCTCCAGCAGAGGAGTCCCAAGACTGATTGCTGGAGCCTGGGGGGCATTCCAAGGGAGGGCAACTTGACACTTGCCCTGTTTCTTCTACTTTTTTCCTGTGCTCTATTTGTTGGCACCTTTGGTCTGGGCCTCTATGGCCATTCATACCCTGGGCTATTCCTGGTAGTGGTATGGGCAGTGTTGTTGGAATATAGATATTTTTGAGTTGGTGATGAAGGGAGAGAACATCCCATCATCAAGTACCCAGTGCCCGTAGGCTGGGACCTCTTCTGAGAGGTTGGTAGAGCCCCCAGGCAGGTGGGGATGGGGAAGCCATGTCCCCAGACTCTTGACTGGCGGCCTTGAAAAGCTATAGTAGAATCGTAGCCAATGTTGTGGCTACGTCTAAAGCCACATGTTTATGTGTTTTGACTCTTAAGATCTGTGTTTAAAGTATGTTCCAGGAAAGAGACATTTTGGTAGACATCTCCTTGTTTATGGAGAGTGTTCTGGGGGCATAAGGAAAGTTGCAAATGGAGATGTCATTCCTGTATACTGCTCCTGGTCAGGCTAGTCCTCCCAGTGCAGAATCTGTATTTTCAGGCCATAACAATTTGGAGAAATGGGGCAGGTTTGTGGACAGCTTAACAGAACTCTGTTGAATGAATAGTCTTGCCAGCAGCCCCTCTTGTCCTGCTGCAAAACACTACAGTGAGTGGTGAGTAGAGCATAAATACAAATGCATTTGTAATGATCATATTTTCTTCCAGTTCCTGTCAGACTGTGTTTGGCAAGCCTCAGTGCCCACCTGTTTCTGCACCCTGCATGGAAGAAAGCCAAGCCTTGGGACAAAGCCAGGTAAGAGAACACACCTAGTGTTCAGAGAAAGGAGCTTAGCCCTGTACACTCTATCCAGCTGTAGCTCTCACACAGGAGGTGTGAAATCTCACATCGTATTTAGTATGAAACATGTTTGATCTAAGCATACCTTTTGGAATCCAGTTCAGAGCAAGCTGGGCATTCCCTGGGTAGCATCCAGCAGATGCTAGGAGAAGTCGCTGGGCATTCCCTGGGTAGCATCCAGCAGGTGCTAGAAGGAGAAGCGTCTTTGTTGTTTTTTCCGCTTGGATTGCTTATCAGAACCTAATTTTACTAAATGTGTCATTGAAATAATGGCCAAAGCAGCCTGTGCAGATCCAAAGTGTCATTTAAATTTTGAGCAATGGAGGGCTCACCTAGCACTGTGGAAAGAAGACAACAGGGAAGATGTCTGCTTGAGGGCACTCCCCTCTGAGGGGTTCTGCAGAATTAGACTCTGCTCTCTCAGACCTCTTAAAACCTTTCATGTAATTTTCATTTCCAAGTCTGTGTTATTGCTGAGGACAAGGGATTTTGCACTGTTCTGAGATAGCTGATAGCAGTGTACAGAGCAGTGTTATTACAGGAAGTGATAAAAGAAGTTACTTCCATGATCTGGATACAGTCTGCATGCCTTCTTACAGTGATTTTAAGGCAGTAGAGAATAGAAGTTAGAAATCTGGTGCTTTCAAGGATGGGAGCACATCTGTGAATTAAACGTTACTTAAAAATAGGACCCAAGAAAGCCCTATCTAAACTGTACCTTGAGCTATTTTTTGGCTTCACATGTGTTGGTCTACCAATCAGTTAGCATCCATGTCTGTTTCTCTTGCAACGCAAGCTGCCGGAGAAAACCTTTTCAAAAGAGATTTTGAAAAGCAGGAGGCCATATTTGCTGGCCTCATTATGGGAAGCGGCTGCAGCTCTGAGGGCAGTAACAGAACCTCTTTTGAGCCTTTGAAAGCATCAATATAAAGATCTGTATCTTGGAAAGTGGCCTTTTTACCAGCCATAATGAGCCAGATGAGTAGGAAAGCTTTGGGCATTAATAATGAATGAGCCTTTTCTAAGATTTCCAGAGCATGCAGTCTCTGTAGCTAGAGTTCTCATCTTCCTATTTTGCATTGTTGCACTGATTTTGCAATGGTATAGAAACATGACACTCAGTGCAATGTGGGCCGGGGAGCAAGATACTGTGTGATGCCTGCAGATGTCAAAAGGGGACATCTTCAAATCTTTGTAACAATTACTCGGTTCAGGAATTCAGAAAAGCAATTTTTGCATATTTTAATGTGTGCTGTAGGAAAAGGAAGAGCTTGAATGGGTAAATGATTTCAGAGCATTCTACAGACTTCCGGGGCACTCTGTTTCTTGCTGAATCAACTTGCCCTGGGTTTGCTGCAGGAATATGCAGATGTTTGGTTCCTGTGTCTGAACCACAGGGGTGCAGATGTACACTTCCTTTTGTCCACACATGACTTTCAATTTGCTTGGGTCATGCATCCCATCAGAGCCAAAATGAGAGTAAAACGAAACAAGCAAACAAACAAAAAAAAGTTAATTCATTTTGGAGACATTTCTTTCCCTCCCTGAACAGAACTCCCTTGTTTAGGTGATCACTCCCTTCTTAATTATTTCATCCTGGTCTTACCCTCTGTCATTTACTTGCTTTTATAGGAGCCAATGCCTTGGGCAAAGGGAAGGGAATTGCTCTTCTCTGAATTACTGAGAGTTGAATTGTGCACTGATTGTGTTTGTCATTTTTACACCCACGTCCTGTACAGATGGATTACTCCACCTGAACTTAGAGGGAAACAAGGACTTTGTCACTTCATGCACACAGCCTTCACCACTGACATTCCCTCCCACCGCACAGTCTTGTGCTACTGTATGTCTGCCCAAAGGAGCTCTTCCACCGTGAGCAACGGCATCATTAAAGATCGTATGTGGTGAAGCTTTGATTCTTTCCTGTGTCTTTCAGGTCCTGGAGAATCCAGTTGGTGACCCATTAACCAATGACACGTTCTGGGCAGCTTGGCTGCTCTTTGAATTCTCAGCCGGGGGACGAATGTGACCTGCCTGCAGAGATGCTCAGTGTGGTCTGCACTTCCCCAGGAAACGCCCCATCCTTTTCCTGGTTTTTTTTTTCCTTTTTTTTTTTTTAAATGAATGAGGGTTTGACATGGAGATGAATAGAGAGAGTGAGGTAGAAGGATGAAGGCTTTTTCTAATAGTTACAAAGTTTGTTTTAGTTACAGTTTTACTAAGAATTTTGCAAAGGATAGAAGAAACCAAAGGTGCATTGTGGATTGTAGGTTTTTACTGGAGCAGTCTGAAGCTGCACTGTAGATGCTAAAAATATCAAGTCACTAGTTCTGTGGCAGTTACATATTTCTACCCGTAGCACTGGTCAGATCTGAGTCCTTCATTACATCATGAAGGTAAATGAAGCTCCTGTACTCAAAAAGAGTAAAATTTAGTTGCATTGCCTAGCAGTGGATATTGGATAACTTTTTCTCAGGCCTGGAAAATAAGGTCTCAGCTAAGTGCTGGTAATATACTGCTATTTCTCTTCTCTGTATTTCTGTTGTACTGCTGTGTGTAACTTCTGGAGTGTTCCATGCTCTGCAGTGTCACAGATGACACAAACTGGAGCGTGGTAGAATTTTCAGTGCTAAAGTTAATGTTTTTGCAGGATTGGGGGAGGGCATACCAGTGTGTCGGTATTTAATACTACCTGCAACTCAGATTGCCCAGGAAGGAAGGATGAATGGAGGAGGTGGGAGCCGCAGAACCCTCTTGATCCATTTTCAGTCCCCAGATCTGGGGGGACTGAAACTGCCAAGGCGATTGTGTCACCCTTCGGGTGGTCTGCGGCAGTCTGACGCCAGGCAGCAGCAAGCGAGCACATCCTATTCAGACAAGTGCCCTGCAAAGCAGCGTGAGTTGTGCAGACTGTTTCCTACACACCGTAGGAAGTGTGGGGCTAATACTGTATTTGGCTGAAGGCTGCTTACTCCGCGGGGGTAAGCCATTTCACTGCAGCTCTCATGGGGAGCGTGCGCAACTCTGTTCCTTTTGCCCAGTACTTTTCCTTCCTTAACCCAGCCTCAAGGCTGCCTGTTACACTCCTCCATCTCATGCTGCTCACAAATCAGGAGCCCTGTTTTCTTTCTCTTAGAGACTAAAAAGCAGAATTGTGTATGAGAGCATTAGGGCATGAGTAGCAAAGCAGACCGTTGATGCAGGTTTAAAACTAATGCTGCAAGTCATTGGGCAGTCTTTTGGGTATTTTCCCTAAGTATTACTGCTGTTTTTTAAATATGAATTGCAAAAGGAGTAGACCTTGCCAAAACTCCAGCCCTGAAGTAGATGCCTCCAGTACCTTTTGTAATAAAGTTAGCAAATAAAGCTTATGAATGACTCTTTCTCCAGGGTTAATTTTTCAAGGTAAGGGTGTGAAGTGATTATTCACACATGGTATTTAATTGTACATTAAAACCTGAACACCAGCTGCCCTGGGTGCACATGCATGTGCATGTGTGTTGAGACCCTGACACTGCCTTTATTTTGGTGGATCTCACTTGGAAGGCCATTTTCTTGTTTTTGGTGGTTTTGTGTTCAAAACAGCAGTGTTTGGAAGGGTTATGCACACGTTTACGTTTATTTCCTTCAACAATGGGGCCTTGGGTGAATCTGAGCTGGTGCACAGGGTGGAAAGGTGCTGGGCGACTGCGGCCCTCCCAGAAGCCCGTGAGAGTCGTGTTCGCCCGGTCCTAACAGACCTGCGCCCCGCCTAGCC
>NW_008795323.1:1118824-1125798 GCF_000699145.1 Aptenodytes forsteri | reverse complement strand
GCTGAGGGAGCCTCGGGGCTCGGCGGGAGAGGGGAGAAACGTAACTCTTCAGGCGCAGGAGCCAGCTATACCATACGGCACTGTTGCTGCTGACCGTAGGCGAAAGGTATCGCGATCCCAGCCACGCTGCGTAAAATCCGTTTGCTAGGCATTTGCACTGTGGTGGGCAAGAGCTGCGTCTTCTCTGCGGCCCGTGGTGGAAAGAAAACAAGACACTGTCGTGCGCCAACTAGTGAAACGGCTTTCATGCAGAAGCAGCAGCCCAATAGCAAAATTCACACTGGATCTTGATAGATTTTTGTATGAGATCCCAAACAAGGTACTTGAATTCTCACCCCTAATGATAATGTCATGTCACTACGATTACTATGATTTAGCTAGTCAATGGTATGTAATACATGTGGATGAAAGCCAGGGTGGTTACATTTCCCGCTGTTGAAAACTGATGTATTGGAGTAAAGAGGAACGATGCCTCTCTTACAATGAGACGTATTTCAGTTCCTTTCAAATATTTAGTTCTGTTTCCTGCCAGGGAAGATGATAAAGATTAGATTAACACTACTCCACCTCTATAGAAATTTTAGGTACCTGTCATTCAAAATTAAATAGATTATTTTCTAAGAAAACAACCCACGCTAGGGAATGCATGTATTTTGGTTTTGGAGGTAACTGACCTTTGTTCTACTGTCTTAACAATACCAGTGTCTTAAGGCCTTGCAAGGTTTTTAAATAGTTGAAGAACAGAGTTGTTTTGACTTTTTAATTAAAAAAAGGTGGCTCAATTCACCAGAATTCCTAAGGAGTGCTAGAACGACAAGTCTCTTTTCCAAACTTAAATCTGAAAAAGGCTTTGCAGCTAAAGCAGAATTAAAGCTTTTTCTCTTACACTTCACTTGACGAATTTCATTTCCAGATTTGGCACAGTTGTTCTCTGGAGGACAATTGAATTTTCTAGGTCATTTCCCAGATGAAATAACTTATTACTTTTCTGGAAACTTATGTTAGATGATTCAAAGCTTGATATGTGAAATCCAGCAAATTAAAAGTATTTCTCTTTAAGACATGTAAAGTCAAGTGGTTGAGGTACAGTATATTCTGGCCCACTAGCATCTTTGCCCTGTGCCACCTGGATATTGAATCTGCACAAAACACTTTCGAGGAGCTAATCGCATTTGGACAAGAATTTGCAAGCTGTGCCTACAGATGATCTCACAGGACTTGACCATGCTGAGTTACAAGTTGCTGAGCAGAGTTCAGAGGTAGGCTGCTGCTTCCCCATCCATGAGCTAGAACAGATGGGATGCATAGCCATGCAGTAGAGGAAGAGATCAAGTGAATCTCTGCTGAATGCCAGTGATGCTTAGCGTTTGGCCTTGTCTGCCCGTGCTGCTGGGTGGAGTTAGTCTTTGAAGAACAGTGTAGTGGAGTTCCCTCTATTGTATTCACATTGGGCTAGCATTTGCATTGTTCAGTTTGTGTCTTACCTTGTTCTCATTTCCTAGGTATGATTTACATCCCAGTCACGTTCTGGTTTCCCTATTCTACCATATGTAGCAAGTTCTGGATGTGTTTATGTTGTTCTTCCTTGGGGCTGTAATTAGAAGCACTCTGAGCATGTGGCTGACCTGCCCTGAGCTGAATGTGCTGTACCTGCTGTTGTCATTCCTCCTCCTCAACATGGCATGGCCTATCAAAGGAAGGAGCTTGCCCTAGATAGAAAAAACAAAGCCATTTTTATCTTAAAATGCATCTAAGGGCCCAAAGAACAGTACTTACGTGTGTTAATTGATCACAGAAAGGGGATGGAAATCTAGGAGCACTTTCAGAAGTTCTGTTACTTAGCTGTCCCTGAGGAGAGAAGGACACTTTCCCAATAGGCAGGCATCCCTGTTTTCCAGCACTGCTGCTAGAGGCAGCTTTCCTCTTGGCAGTTCGACAGACAGGCCTAAGACCGGCAAGGACAGAGACTGAGCTGTTGCCTATCACTAGTTCTAAGTTAGAAGTGTGGTATAGAAATGGCCGTATGGAGGACCTGCATGGCAGCTGCCGGTGAAAAACTTCTTTGAACTAATCCACTACAGTGCTAGAGAAGATTAATGACATGAGAAGCAGCTTTCCCTGCTTTCAGTCCCGTTGACAGTTCCACTAGCTATCACAGTTACTGAATGGGCGCATCTGAGGCCCACTCGGGACAAATGTTAGGAGATACAACTTCAAGGCCAATATTTTCAGGCAGTCTCTTGTTCTGGATGCCTGGCTCAACTTGCTTGGGGCCTCATTTTCAGAGGAAATGAGCACTTACACAGCGACTCAAGTAGGGCACCCAGAATAAGAGGCCACTTTTGAAAATGTTGGCAAAGGCATTTTGTTTTATCTCTGCACTTCATTAGTCTTATCCCCAAAGTCTTTCATGTTATGTTCTACAGTGAAAGGTCATTGTTTCAGATCAATCATTTTCAGTGGGATGTAATCCAGTTCTAAGTCAGACTAATCCACTTTGGTAAAGTTTGAAGAGCAGTAAAAATTTATTTGTTAAGACAGATCTGGACTTATTTTTTAAATGTGGCTGCTGATGCTGAGTCCTTAATCGTGTATGCCCAGCATGAGGTGTCTTTGGGGTGGTTCCAGAAATGCTGGACATCTAAATTCTGATCTTAATCTGTAGGCTGCAAATGCTCAGCACCTCTGAAAACCCCTGGGATTTAGTAGGATTGAGGTTTTTTTTGTTTGTTTTGGGTTTTTTACTTGCAGTATTTACTTAACATAGGTTGGGTTTTTTTCCTCTTCCATGCAGAGCCTTTTTTTCAATATGGTGCTCTGGTGACAGCTTCTGATAAGCAGGCTTTTTCATGTTTTCCTGTTTATGCTTGTGAGTTCTGGTTACTTTCCTCTGATTACCTAAAGAATAAAAACACATTCTTATATCTGGACAGGACTAGCAAACACTGTGGTCTGAAGCAGCTCATAAAGAGTTAAAGCTGCTTTCAATTAGCTACTGTGTTCTTGCCACTTAAAGAAACCCCCACAACTGAGCATGCTTCACAGCCTCCTGTGCATATCCCTGAATCATTCTGGCAAGTAAAAACACTGCCATAATCTTTTATTCAGACATAGTGCTTATTCTTCACTGGGCTCTGAAATGAGCAAGCGCTTGAAAATAGCACATTTTGCCAGAGAGTGCTGAG
Organism: Aptenodytes forsteri; assembly: GCF_000699145.1. Classification (NCBI taxonomy): domain Eukaryota; kingdom Metazoa; phylum Chordata; class Aves; order Sphenisciformes; family Spheniscidae; genus Aptenodytes; species Aptenodytes forsteri. The sequence continues at coordinate 1,122,613 of NW_008795323.1, read as the reverse complement.
GATTTATCAACTCATGTCTGCGCAGGATTTTGAACATGCAAAAGGCTACTCTGTGTGAATGCTGAGTGGTATTAAATATACTGCAGTGATCCCAAACAGGTTTCAGTATACAGACTTAACCTTTCCCATGAGGGAGCAAGAGCTTCGCAGGTTTTGTACAAATCACCGCCCTTTTAAAGATCTTCCCGTGTTGGTGAGTAGATATACAATGTACTTTACCACAATTTACAGCATGAACCCTACTGCTGCTGAGCAGCACTCAGGCAGTGGAATCTTTCTCCCTTCATTCTAGGTTTTACCTTTGAGTTATGAGGGAGGTTCTGTGAGAATGATTCAAGATTAATAGGAAATTGAAATATGACAAATAGTAGAATACTTTCACACACACTGTGACAACCTAGAGGGTTCTGTTGCTCATTAAACTGTGGTGTATGGTTTGGCTAGAAACATATCATTGAAATTATAGTCCCTTGTGGTTTGGGAAAGAATCATCACACTTCAGCTATACCCACTCTTATCTCGTGCTCTGATCTTGTCATTGGTTACAACACCTTTCCTCACCTTATTGGGGGGATGTGCCTCCAGGCTTCTAACAATAAAAATTATAGATAGTCCTAAGCCTGTGAAAGAATCTGCCCTTACAGCACTATCTGAGCGTCACGCCCCATGTAAGTGCCAGTCATAGTATTTCCAAGATCAGGTGCCCATGAACTCTCCATCTCTCTCTCTACCATACTCATCTCTACTTCCTTTGCTGTGGTGTGGAAGCTGGTTAACCTCCCCCATCAATTGGTAGTTGCTTCTGTTCTCTCTCTGTTTTTCACTATCTTGACCCTAAGACTTTTATCATTTAGCAGTTCCCTAAATAAAACATTTCCTTGCTACAGAAAAGAGAGGGAAGATCGTTTGCTCCAGGGATGAGGAGGACATTAGTGGCAGGGACTTTGTAGTACCACTGCTTTAGCTCCATGAGTCTCGGGAAGAGTGCCGCAAAAAGTGCGTGCTATCAGAACAACCAAAGGTGGGAGGCTTTCCGCCACGGGGAAAGGCTGGGAATGGCGTGGGGTAGTTTCCTTGTTGTGTTTCCTCCTCGCCAGAGTACCTTCTAGGTCTGTCCCCTCAGCTACACGTCAGCACTGGGGAGACGCCCTCCGGGACTGCTTTGGTGTCCCCGGTGCCCCTGTGTGGAGCCGAGCAGTGAACTAGAATGGCATTTCAGCAGGGAGCTATTTGTGGAACATTGGTGCTGTCCAATAATCAGATATGCCTGTGGAGCACAGCCACTGCCTTAGGTCATGGTGCAATTTTCAGTACCATAAGTTTCTCCATCTACAAATTCTTGCTGGGTGTGGTCACTTTGCCAACAACTCTAAATCCTGCCTCATGAGAGCAGTGTTTCTGAGCTCCTGCCTGAGCTTAGCTGGGAATCGCGGAGCTCTGTAACGTCATGTGCGATGCCTGGCATCTGAGCTCGGCAGGGGAACCACAGAGTTAGGTAGTGTTTTGCACCCCATTCAGCGTAAAAGGTCTGCTGACATTTCCATTTCCTTTCCATTTTTCTTTTTAAGACATTGTAACTCAGCTTATAAATATTGTAGCAGATTAAAACTCATTGCCTGAGCTCTAACTTGTTTTTATTTGTACCTCTATAGATCTGTGGAGCCACTATTATGGCTGAAGATCCAGAGCGCTGGGCAGTGTACGCGCAGGAGAATATAGGTACTCTCCCACAGACCTTATATGTGTGAAACGCAATCTCTTCACTTTCTTTAGGTTACAGTCAGACTGTAGAAATGTTGCATACAAGGTTGCCTTATTTTAGCACTTTTCCTTGCAACTGCTGGATTTAGACATGCATCTGGTTTTAGAGCAATGAGGTGACATATCACCTTGTGGATTCAAGGTTAAGAATTTCTGAGATGCTTTAGACTGAGAAATAGCCATTTTACAGAGACTTCAATTAAGGAAACCAAAAGCATTTATTGAGAATGTTTTTGTGCGTGTGTAGATATATCCACATATATTTGGCAGATTAAGCCAGATTGTCTGGTTCAGTGGGTGAATAACTGGTTTTAAAAATACTTCGTAATCTGTTTCCCTCAGGAGTCTGAAACTGCCGTACGAGACTAGAAAGCTTTTGGTAGACCCTACAAATTTTCAGACTTGTTGGAACACTTTGCAGACTGACTAATCTCTACTAAGAAGTTGTCATAACTGCAGTTTCCAAACCGGAGAAGTGTATTGGGCATTTTGGGTTGGCCCATCTCTCGCTATTCTTGCATAAGTGTTAGATACGTTAAAATCTGTATTTTTACATTGAATCATACCTTTTCAAGAACATGTTCCTGCTGTCCATAGATAAAACTTTATCCTTAGGTAAAATCAATACAAGTTTTGCATTAATGATAACAATGAATTAGACTGATACTTGGGATCCATTCTGTTAAGGTTTTATATGTCACCACCCTCTCTTAGAAACAGTGAAAGTAAAAACCCGTTAGGAAGAAGGCACCGTTCAGCTTGTCGATACGCATGCACAGCTGTGTGCTTCACAGCACTGCAAAGAGCTGTTTCCTGAATGCTCTGGCGATGGGTCTGTAACTTGCTACATGTGATTTTTATCTTTTGTGCTTTATTACCATTTATTCTTATTTGTCATAATACTTATGTCCTTTAAAAAAATTAGCAATGTTCATCTAGTCCTGTTTAAAACTAACTGCAGCATTTGTTTCAAATGACATTAGGGCTTAATGCACAAAAGCCAGCAACGTTAGAGCTAAGGCTAAAAACTTTTGGCTGACACAACAGACTGGATTTACTGGATTGCAACCGTGCAAGAGCACCGAGGATGATGGGAGAGTAGTGTCAGAGTGAGACCAGCCTCCGTCCCCTGCCCGCTGCGTGCTAACCTGCATTCTCTCCTCTTTGGGGGCGAGAACAGATGTGAGCTTAAATAGGTATGGGCGCTGTGGTCAGCGGCTCTGATGCTGAACTGTCTGGTGGTGAGCAAAGCTTTCGCTCGGAGGTACAGCAGCTCCCCGTAGGTGCAGTGATGTTTAAATGCTGGCTGTGGGTGGAATAGAAAAAGTTGATCTGTGATTTATCGTGAGATGAGTAACATGGATGTAGCATTTCTGCAGACACCACCAGCAGCTGTGTCATTTGTGCAGCGCTTCTCCTTTGAGATGATTTTTATGTAAGGCTGGTACTCTGTCAATTTGTGAAAGAAGAGCTCAACTATTACAAATTAAAATACGTAGCAAAATTGAATTTAGTTACATCTCTCCGGCAAGGCAGCAGAATCGGCCCGTGCCTGCCACCCCCACAACTAGGAATGTTTGAAAGCAGCTGGGGTGCGAGATACATTTATTTCACTGGAATGAGACACAACTGTGTAAATACTGCAGGACAAAGCTCGCGCTGGAAGGCTTAGGGTAGCACAAAGCCGTAATGGCGCAGAGGCAGGGTCGGACACGTGAAAGCGGTGCGTCGTTCCACGCCGAGCACAACCCGAGCGGCAGCCGTGCCCCGCCGGTTTCCCTGGGCGAGGCGCGTCCGGGGGTCCGTGGTGGCGGCTTTGCGCCGTGTCACCGAACGCAGGCAGGGGAGGCGAGGCGAGGCGGTGGACGGTGGCTGAGCCCGTCCTGAGGCATTTCACGCCCGGCGCTGTCCGTACCGCGGGGCGCGGGCGGCCGGGCAGTCCCGGCCCCGCAACGCCCGCGCCCACCGCCCACCTCCACCTTTGCAGCAGTAAAATGCAGCACTCGCAGCGCGCATGCGCCTCCCCCC
>NW_008795323.1:1117888-1118226 GCF_000699145.1 Aptenodytes forsteri | reverse complement strand
GAGGGGAAGTCCGGGCCGGTCCGAGGCGGAGTTGGGTCCCGGGGAGGATGCTAGCCGCCAGGTCCCACCCGTCGCGGTGAAGAAAGGAGGGCGGGAGCAAGAGCCAGACCATCCCGCTGGGACACCTCGCCGCCGTGTGGGGCGGTCCCCGTTACTCCCTGCCTCGGGGAGAGACGAGACAAACAGTAGCCGGTCCAAACTGGATTTGGATCCCCCCTTTTCTTTCAAATTTAATTTATTTCTCCCTCATTTCCTTCATTTCCTCGTAACGACCCCCTCGCAGCCCTCCCGCTCCCTTGGCTGTCCCTGCCCTGGGGGTGTGGCTGTCCCCATGCCCT
>NW_008795323.1:1106685-1117602 GCF_000699145.1 Aptenodytes forsteri | reverse complement strand
CCACCCCGCTTCTGGGGGCTAGCGGTGGGGATGACGGGTTTGACCTTGGGGTGCGTCCCCCTTCTAAGGGAGTCTGGGACACGCGAGCGGTTGGGGGTGCTGGTCGGGTGGGCTGGCCGCTGGGGCGGGGGGTGTCTGGGGAACCCACGCACGGCAAGAGGAGCCCCTTCCTTTTCTAGACGTTTCTTTTGCCTCGCGATAAAAGGTACGAATAGAGGCCTCACCCACAAACACGAGCGCGCTGACTCAAAGATGGTATAGTAGTTGCATCCGGGTATAAAAGCTACCCCATGCACAGAGAGCGTTTCCCAAGCTTTAACGTTGCCTTTTTGCCTCTTCTTTGTAGGGTAACAAATTCTCAGTGCATTCCTTATCCAGTTGAATACTGACATGAATTTAAACACTTAAGTTACAGTTGCAACTCAGCTCCTTTCAGAACCAAGCAATGAAAATTACTTGTACTGACCTGTCTGTACTGATACATAATAAAATTGCAGAACGATCAAACTTCTAATGTCTAGTCCCTTTTTTAAAAACAAAGTATTCGTATAATCTGAATTTTAGGGGTAATGTTAATGCCAGTAAATGCTTAGCAATGTCTTTGCTGTATCTGATTACAATTGGTTTGTTCTTGCTGATCTGTCCTTTGTGAACACCAAAAGACCCCAAGAGGAATCAAGTTTCCCTCGAGAGTACTGCTGTTTAAAGACATGAGGTGATTTTAGTTTGAAAGAGCAGCTTCAAATGAAGTTCACATTTTTGCTGTAAGAATCAGTCCGTTTAGTCTCGTTCAGGGGCTGTGATGTATGTCGCGTTCCTTAAATGAGGGCAGTAAAAAGACACTTATTTTGCTGCTCTTGTTCACTTTTGCTACTGTGTCATAATAAATACTATGACCAATCCAGTTCTGAAGCAGCAATACTTCTGAGTATCTCCACATCAGAGGCACGAGACATTAAAATAAGCTGTATTTTAATGATATCGCTAGAATTCTTGATACATATAATGTAGTAGTAACAGCTATTTATATCCCGAATCTCTCAATTGCTAATTCTAAAAGGTGATATGAAGAAACTACTAAAATCCACCACTGCTTTAGAAGAACTCTGTTTCTAGCTGTAGTTAGTAGATAGCTTTTTATTTTTCCAAATACTGCTGAACTATAGTGTATGTATGACTCTCTGAACATGTGTGAAACAGAATACAGTTGCTATGCCTCAGGAAATAAGTAAATAAAGTACATATAACTAGTGTGTATGTCCAGTTGTCTTTTTAAACTGTCCTAATTATTCAATTTTCATTCATCTTGAGTCACAGTATTCTCATCTGTAATGCTACTTTTGCTCTCAAGTAAGTTGTATAATGGTGAGCTTCTGTAATTGCGAGCTTGAGAACACTGTGAGCTGTCTTGAGCATTTATGAAACATTACATTATAGATCCTTTAAAAATACAAAAAGTAAAGCTGAATTTAAAAGGCAACAGTTTCCTTGTTTCAAGCTGTTCATGTACTGTTGCATGCCTATAATGTAGCATCTATTGGTTACTTGGCTTTCACAGGTGTTCACTCTAACATGGTAATTTCCAGAATGCTCTTCAGTGGTTGAAGTTGATTTTGTAGGTCTGAGCTGTTATGAAATGTTGTTATGTGGGCTGTCTGTTATCACACAGCTAATATTTCCTTCAGTTTCAGTGGTTGTAAATAACAGCTATTAAAGAGAACTTTTTATCCATATAGAATAATACTCAGTCATCTTGCACTTCAGAGACATTAGACTTCCTTCAAGAGGAAATCAGTGTTCTAACTGTGATATCTATTCTCAATGCAGAATATCTTGATTTGAAAAGTTTCTTTAAAAAAAAAAAAAATCTCTGAATACAACATATCTGATGGTTTTTAAAGGTGCTATATGAAAATAGTGTGCTTCCAGTGTAAATAGAAATCTGAATGGTAAATTTCAGTTCTGGATATTTATCACCACACTTTTACAATACACACTATGGCCAACAGCCTTGTAGTTACTCCTAAAACAAAGTAAAGACTATTTTAGCGAAATCATACATGCATTATTTTTGAGACTGCCACTGAACGAAGAAGTGTGGCAAGACTGCCATTTCAGCTGTCAGTATAAAGCTGGAGAAACACTTACTTTTCAGTCCTATCAGTTCCTTCTTTTAAAGAAAACCCAGATGAAGTAGCAGTTGTAGCTTAAATAAGGAAACTACTGCTCAATAATACAATTTTTTGTTGCTGTTAAACTTTTTTTCTTGGAAGAATTCTAGTATTTTGGCTTATAATGTGTAGACAGGAGAGGAAAATGAAACTTTCACTTAGTTTGCTGTTATAAATTAATGAGTTTAGTTTACTTTTTTTTCAGCTGAAATTATTTTAATAGAAAATACAATCATATGTAAATGTGCCTCTACTAAATGGCATTCTTCCAAGGGGTGTGGCATTCTCATTGCATTAAATGCTGCTCCAGGATTCCAACTATTTGAAAAAACCCTATACGGTAGGTAAAAAATTATTTCTCAACACACTGAGGCAAAATATGCTTTTAGTGTAAGTGTTAAAGGTTTTCACTTGATGGAACAAATACTCTAGCATATTGAGACTACAGCATTGAGTACCTTTGGGTTTAGATCATTCCAGAAACAGGTGAACATTTTAGCTATATAAATCCTTTGTATTTCAGACAGTATTAATCCTAATATGTAGTGCTCAGGAGGTCTATTAATTTATGCTGCTTTTCTAATATAGCTACATAGCAAGTAGAGAGTCATTTACACTTTAGAATTGGTAAGATGAATCTGAGTTGTGTGAGAGGTAGAATTTTAAAATTAGTCACGTGTGAAATACTACTCAGGGTGAAATAAATTTAAGTCTTGGTATTATCTAGAGTTTAAGAAAAATAGCTTGAGGTTCTAGTTTAATTTGTAGGCTTTATCTGTGTACATAAATGGACTTAAAAGTTTGGGATGTTCCATATTTTTAGTATTGTATCACACAATTCTTCACATCAGTGTCTGGTTTGGGGTTAATGAAGTATGTGTGTGTAGGAGGGGCAATGAGATGCCTTTAATGTAGATGATGCCCTCCCCTGCTGTGCGATGACTTCCTTACCGTGGTTTTATACAGTAAATCTAGCTATAAAACTTCCAGTGCTTGATATAAAATACTGAAGCCACATGATGCAAGAAACTGATCTGGTTTAAATTCATTAGTCTGGTTTCTATTTGTTAAAAAAATTATGGACTGTGTAACTGTAATCATTATAACTCCTGATAAACCTGACTTTATGCTGGCTCAGGTACAGTCATTTTTGCAACATCTTGCTAAGAACTGGCTCTAGCTCTGACTTACATGCTCTGGCTAACAAAACAGAAGTATAATCGCATACATTCAATTGACCTGGGTCAAATTCTACTAGGTAATCTGACAGTGCATCATAGATCTGCTGTCAGTTGTGGAACCTTCACTTTGTTCTGTTTTCCACGTGAAAGTAACTCAGCTTGGTATGGCCTATGTGGGATCACACACATGTAAGTAATTTCTGCGCTGTAACAGTACTGCCACGCTCATCAGCATGTATAGTTAGGAATTCCAGGGTTATAGTCAGGATTCCTTTTATATACTCCCATTTTTTTCCCAGTACGCTGTGAAAGAACTTTGTGGGCATAAAGCAGAGGAGGAGATCCCTGTAAGTATTACAGAAATAAAATTATTTTAGACTGTATTCTTGTTACAAAAAGCAGACTGTCAGTCTGAATGAAAACTGCTAGCAGATCATAGCCTGTGTGTTCAATTGCATCATCTGGCTCTGGACTGAAAATGACCCCAAACTTAGGTGTGAGAGCAAGCTGTGTTTGCATAAGGAAAGTATAGAGTAACACCTGAGTAAGTAAATACTACTTTGAAGTCATACTACAAATGGCTTTTCATCTTTTAAGTGCTTCTGTTTCTCCTAACAGCCATTATAAGAAAGTGTGTCTCTGTCTAAAATGTAAAACTAAATTGCTGCAGTCCAAGATCTTTTCTATTAAGGAAAGGCTATAGGTAGAATGGAAGTTGGGAAGAAATAAATTTCCGTCAGCATTGCAAGTTTTCTTTTTCCCTACATCATCCCCACACGTGAAGGGAAATGTGTCTGGTTTTATCTACTTTGCTAATTTATCTGAAATAGATAAAACAGTAGATAGTTCCATAAAGGTCCCACGCTTTCCTTTGAGTCTAGTTTCTTGTAATATAGCTGTTACACCAGGGAGGTAGATGTGATTTTTAGATATATCTACATAGAGTATCAGCATTTTTTAGCTAGGATGGGGGACAATTTGCCATTTCTCTCTCAGAAATCACCAGCTTCAAACTGAGAAGGAAATAGTTCAGGGCTAATGAAATAAAAATTAGGGGGAGGGAAATGACACTGACATCCTGAAGCATGTTGAAAGGTGACACTGGAAAGGAATGAGCTTCTCTGAGCATTGGAAACTTCTGCCACAGAAGAACAACTAGTGTGAAACTACTGGTTTGTTAGGCTGAGTTCCTGTGCTCCACATCAGATGCTGCTTTCTTTGAAAGTGGTTATCAGTTTCTAGATTAACAGAATCTGCCAGAGGATATAAATTATGCCCAGGAATGGCATGACATTGATATTTTAACTGTACCTTATCTGAAAAAGTAATTTGCTTTGTGGTTCGAGGCTTGTGGCAGTCCTGTATGTAGTCTTCTGGCTATGATATGTTGTATTTGTTATTGCAGCTGCTCACAAATGACTTCTTCAAGCCATTTTCAATGGCTTGAAAAAAAATAAACGCTTTGTTTTTGTATTGCAAATTCCTTTGATACAGTGCTAAAATCTCACTTTTGTCATTTTTAAAACAGATGAAATATGAATGTCCTGTTTTCTTCTAACTGGAGATGTAGAAAACTTGAAAAATCAAAGGAAAAATAAGCTGCTTTCAAACCTTTCACAGTTTAACTTTTGGAGGTGGTCTTCAGTGTACTGACTTTTTTTGAAACTAATTGTACTTTATGCTAGCTTTGTATAGCTTTATTGTGGAATAGTAATGCTTTGCCATCTGGCTGTTAGGGCTTGCATTTGGAAAGGCAGTATGTTTGACAAAGGGATGTGTAGTTGACAAACATTATTTCTATTCTCTTCTCCAGAATTTTACAGTTCAGTAATTTTTTTAATTTGTCACTAATTGTTTAGAAAACATTTTTAAAGTCATAGTTGGCAGAGCAGATTTTTATTTCTATTTTTATGTAGTCTAAAGAGACTGTACTCGCTACCAAAAACCCAGTTGTTTTGAGATGGACTTGAGTTGATGGTAGTTTCTGATTCTCCAAGATATGTCAGTAACTTTTGATACATCTTAAAGCTAGTAAACATCTCCTAAGCATGTTGAATTAGCTTCTCTGTTAATTTTTCCTTTTTACTTCAAGGAACAGTTTCAAGGTGAGTTTAAGTCAGTCTTGAGAATTAAATTATACAGCAGTCTAGTGATGATCTGGAATAGTCTCTTAATTAAGTCTCTTAATCTTACCTCTTAGATACTTTCGTGTTTTGATTAAGAAGTTGTGCTGGTTTTGGCTGGGACAGAGTTAATTTTCTCCATAGTAGCTAGTATGGGGCTATGTTTTGGATTTGTGCTGGAAACAGTGTTGATAACACAGGGATGTTTTAGTTGTTGCTGAGCAGTGCTGACAGAGTCAAGGCCTTTTCTGCTCCTCACCCCACCCCACCAGTGAGCAGGCTGGGGGTGCACAAGAAGCTGGGAGGGGACACGGCTGGGGCAGCTGACCCCAACTGACCCAAGGGATATTCCACACCATATGACATCATGCTCAGCATATAAAGCTGGGGGAAGAAGAAGGAAGGGGGGGAACGTTCAGAGGGATGGCGTTTGTTTTCCCAAGTAACCGTTATGCGTGATGGAGCCCTGCTTTCCTGGAGATGGCTGAACACCTGCCTGCCCATGGGAAGGAGTGGATTAATTCCTTGTTTTGCTTTGCTTGTGGACGTGGCTTTTGCTTTACCTATTAAACTGTCTTAATCTCAACCCATGAGTTTTCTCACTTTTACCCTCCCGATTCTCTCCCCCATCCCACCAGGGGAGGGTGAGCGAGCGAGCGGCTGGGTGGTGCTTGGTTGCCAGCTGGGGTTAAACCATGACAGAAGTTAACATTCTTTTTCCGCATATGAACAACTGCTCTGCAGTTAGCCCTGAGAGATGGCTTTTTTCCTGGGCTTTTTTTTGTTGTGCTTTACATGAATGTATCTTGAGTATTCCCTGCTATTTCTCAATCTTGCTATGCCAGGATAAGTTTTGTTAGTCTGGTGCTTAGTGAGAGTTTTAGCAAACTTAGTCCAAGCTGATGAAAGAGCTAAACTTTAACTGGCTAGTCTAAATATAGTATCAAGATGCTTCCAAAAGTTACACTGCATTTTAAAGATTGTACTGTAGACCTACTTTTAACACTGAATGTTGAATAAAGACCAGCCAAGATTACCAGAGTTCATGTTAGACTTTACAAGATCCTTCCTCTATTAATGTGATCTTCAGAAATTTATGTAAATAAGCTGTTTATCAACACTTGCATTGAATTTTGGTTGTGATTAGGGAAGGTCGGAAGGCTTTTCAGGTATAGGTTATCTGCAGTTGCAATGGCTCGTGTGTGAGTGGGCTTTATAAAGCAACTTTTTCAGGGTGGGTGTTGTGATGCATTTTCTGCAATTAAAAATGAAGAACACGAGAAGAGAGACAATAGACTAGAAAAAAACTTGGAATACCCTTTCAAGGCTAGTGGTATTCCTGTAAGATTGTATTTTGTCTTTTGTGACAAACTGGGTGGAATTTGAAAATGGATTAATTTATCTCCCCTTAAGTAAATACAGCAGCTGTATAGCATAGTAAAAATTTAGGGTTTAGTACTCAAAATTTTTTGATGATTCCTAGGACATTTGTTATGTACTGTAAAATGCCATTTTGGTGTTTTGAATACACAGAAGACATTTGTCTCTAAAAGTTTATATTAGAAAGTTTAAGAAACCACCTTAAGGAGGTAGAAGAAATAACTATAACAAGGTTTGTGATGACTGCTTATCTTTTAGAAGTTACTGAATACTTAAATACCAGCATTTAGGAGGATATTTAGTTTGAAGCAGAGGGAAAGAGATGAATGTGAAGGTAGCAGTTAGCTAAGGGTAAAGAATAGAGGTGGTAAGTGGAGGATGAGGTGAAAAATGGAGATGATGATGTATCAGGTGAAGAATTAGGATAGCTGTGGTTGCAGTCTTCTTGTAACTTTAATTTCTTTTGTATGGGGTCTGGACTGCAAAGCCAGTGGTGGTATTTCTGTTACTGTTGTCCTGTCCCACTAAGTCTCATCCTCAGTTGTTTTTGTGTCTTGTATACCTTTCCATACTCAGTTTTTATTTTTGTGGGTAATATAGCTCAGTAGTGTATTAACAGATCAAGATTTTTTTTTTTCTATTTTTCTTTTGAATACTATAAAGATAAGGAAGACTGGTGGAGGAAAAAAAAATATTTATTTGTGTGGTTAAATGATGTTTAAGTTTTAGCAAAACATTACTAACGCCTTTAAATCAACCACTGTGTTTGAGAACTTGCAGTGAACTTTCAAACAAAGTCCTCCAGCAGTGCAGGAATGACCAAGTGATTATTAATCTTCTTTGATGGATTTCTTTTATTTTATTTTTGTAAAAGCAAATGCTGTCCTAATAGACTGTAGGGAACAAAAAGCTCTTAGCTGAACCTTTACATCTTGAGGGATTTAATACCTTTACTAGAGAAGATGATATAGGTGGGTTGTAGCAGAGATTGTTGAGGGAGGGGTTGTTGGGAGGATGTTGAGTAGAAGCTGGGAAGAAGATTATGAAGATATCATTAGAGTTGATTCCTGTGCATTTCACCCTCTGTAGATTGCCTCTAATTGTGTTAGGCCAGGCAGAGCATTGTCTTTTGGGAGTTTGGGTTCCTGAGCTGTGGGGAAAAGGCATTTTGGAGATAAAACTAATTGACTTACAATATTTTAAGAACAAAACCTAAATTTGGAAGTAAGCTCTCTCTTACTGTAACAGTTATAATTCATATAAATTATTTTTTAGGCTTGGAAAGATGCACATTTATTGGATGGTTCACTGGCTACACCAGCAGTCTCAGAATAGTGTAAATATTTGTGACTTAATTATTTGTAGTATGCAAGTATTTGGTTGCAAACATTCTGATGCCTGTCAAGCAGTGTAAATATGCACATTTTTAAAGAAATAGTTAATGATTTAGCAGCGTCTGAGCAAAGACAATTTTACTTTCACACCAAAGTACATATCCTTAGAATTCTAGTGACTTTCAATGCAGTATGCTTAAAGTAGTGGAGTTACATTTTTCAGCCTAATTTCTGTGAGTTTAATTTCATGTTTGTAAATTTGCAAAAGTAGAACAACGTCACGTGACTATAAGTCTGATAGGTTTTATTTCCTAAATTAACACAGCAAGTGAAATAGGCCTAAATACAGTATTACAAGTATTATCCTTCCTCTATCTCAGCTTTTTGTAGTAGGAATTTGGAGTTGATCATGACTTTTTCTCTTGATTCCTTGTTCTATTTCTATGCAGTTTCTTTCATGTCCCATCCCTGAAATTTCTCTGCAGCTACCACTTAGCAGAAATCAGGATAATTTTTGTATTACGTTGTATAATTGCTCACTAAGTAACTGAAAGATACTATGAAACACTAATTCCGTTTGTACTACGCAGAGCTTAATCATAATGACTGCAGAGCTTCCATCTCTGCTGTCGAATGAAAGAAAGCAGCAGGGGAAAGAAATGCAAGAACTGCACCAGTTTCCGGTGTCTGTGCTGTGTTCCAGATTCATAGAACTGGTATTCTAGGTACATTTAAATTCATTGCTAAGTGTGTAGTCTGCATAATTATAGCAAAGACTTCCTAAAAAACCTGAGCCTTCCTTCTGTGAATGCTTCTCCATTACACAAGCCTGACTCACTTTTGTTCAGTGAATGTGCTTTGCAATGGCTTCTAAATACCCATTCTGTTACGACAGAACTGTGGGGTTTTCACTCTTTTAAGTCTTGACTGCAGAAACAGTTTTAAACTTTCAGCGTTACAAATTGATTCCTGTCTAGAAGGAATTTCGGGATCTAGAAGGAATTTTGAATCTTGAACTTCATGATGGAAGTTTTGAAGGAAGTTTGCATGCTCTTCTCTATGACAAACCCTTTAAATTTGATCTTTGTCTGTATTTTCAGGTAACTGAGTTGAATGAGCCTCTCTCAAATGAGGATAGAAACCTGCTGTCTGTAGCCTACAAGAATGTAGTTGGAGCTAGACGATCTTCCTGGCGTGTCATCAGCAGCATAGAGCAGAAGACTATGGCAGATGGGAATGAGAAGAAGTTGGAGAAGGTTAAAGCCTATAGGGAGAAGATAGAAAAGGAGCTTGAGACAGTCTGCAATGATGTTTTGGCTCTCCTAGATAAATACTTGATCAAGAACTGCAATGACTTCCAGTATGAGAGCAAGGTCTTTTATCTGAAAATGAAAGGGGATTACTACCGCTATTTGGCAGAAGTTGCTGCTGGAGAGAAGAAGAACAGTGTTGTGGAAGCCTCAGAAGCTGCCTATAAAGAGGCTTTTGAAATCAGCAAAGAGCACATGCAGCCCACTCACCCAATTAGGCTTGGGCTGGCACTCAATTTCTCAGTGTTCTACTATGAAATCCAGAATGCTCCTGAGCAGGCCTGCCTTTTAGCCAAACAAGCCTTTGATGATGCCATAGCAGAGCTGGACACACTAAATGAGGATTCCTACAAGGACTCCACTCTCATCATGCAGTTACTTCGAGATAACCTCACTCTGTGGACGAGTGACCAGCAAGATGAAGAAGCAGGAGAGGGCAATAATTAAAAAGCTTTCCTCCGATCCCTCTTTCATCCACTTCACCATCCCCATCATCACCAATATTTCCTTGCCACAGTCACACTAAATATCTAGTGCTAAGCATATCTGTATTGTACAGCTGTTCAGATCTGCTGTCCACTTTATCGAGAAGCAGTTTCAGATGAGTCTTCATGGGCATTGATGGACTGATTGGTTTATTGGCCCTATTTATCTTAGTTGCACTTGAACAGTGCAGAAAGATGCATAGTAAATGAGGCATTTTTAGTTTGCCTGTTGATTGGAAAATGATGGAAAGAATAATGGAAAGTGATTGAAGATGATTAGATTCCAGTTAAAATTTTTTCCATTTGAAATGAGCTGACAGTTCTGTTAAGCAGTACATTTTGTGCATGCAAAGTAAATTAGCCACCCCAAATTTTTTTTCAGTCAATGAAAACAGTTAAGCTGATGTGAAATGAGAACCCTGTTCATCAGTTTACAATAAACTGTTTGAAATGTGAGGTTTCAGTAGCAATTTGGTTTTTTGCCTCTAACTTATGTGCACAGTTTCTTTTAATGCAGTGCATCTACCTAAGAGTTTTGATACTTGTAACCTTTTGCGGTTGTTTTGAAGAATCATGAATTTATTTTTTGTAAACTCTTTGGCTGTTTAGTTGTCTGTGTATTCTGACAACACTATGTCAATATTAGCCCATGTTAAGATGGATGACTGAGATGCCAGACTTCTAAATTAAATGTTTTGGAATTAAATGAATAAAATAAAATGCTGCTTTGGGGATGTTATCTCTACGTAAGCTGTCCTGTCTTTTGTTCACAGCAGAGATTGAGTTACCTAACACATCACTGATGGGTTAAAACATACTTAATCAAAAGTTTAATGAGAAGTTGCCTCTCGTGCTGAAAAAAATTATTAAAAATATCAGCATGCCGAAAAGAAGAAGAAAAAAAACGGGGGGGGGGGGGGGGGGAAGGAAACC
>NW_008795323.1:1091054-1106419 GCF_000699145.1 Aptenodytes forsteri | reverse complement strand
GGAGAAAAACCAAACAAAAAACCCCCACAAAACTGAAAAACACCCACAGCCATCTAGAATGTGATACCACTCACCTGTGTCAAAGTGGAGTTTCCAAAGGGATATTCAGTTACACGCTTGGTAGAGCAGTTGTAATGCAGTTCTGCTCAGGAGCTGAGAAGTTGTAAAGAACGTTACTTGTTATACCAATGTAAAGACTTGTATTTGCTTCCATCAGCTGTAACTTCTAAACTTTTTTTTCTGAAGTGCTAACCACCAAATCACCTTTACACCTGAAAATCCCAGTAACTTTACTTCATATTTACCTGCTTCAAACAGAAGCAGTATTTGTTCTTAAAGAATGCCTCTCTATTTTACCTAACTTAAGTCTAGTCCCCAAGCTTATGTTGTTGGTTTTGGTTGTTGTGTTTTTTTTTTTTTCTCCCAACAGTTAGTGTATACGTATGTTTGTCGGTTCTGTACATACTTCTGTAATGGTATGTTACAGAAGCAGGAAAAGTTAGCTGTTCTGTGTTGCTGTGTCCAGACTGCTGCTTGGCATCTGAGCTAGCTCAAAGGTCATGTAAGTTCTCATTTATCTAAATCTATTTTTCATTGATTTGTGCAATAAATATTACTGGTCCGAATACCCACAACAACTACTCATACTTTTTAAAAGCAGTGCACAGGTTATTTTTAAGTATCTGGAGGATTAGAATTTTTAATGGTAGATTTGTGTGTATTTATATATTCTATCATCTTCTAGGTAATTCTAGCTTTATTACATTGGTAAAGTTGGCGACAATTGAAAGACTAATGCAACATCTGAAAAAGATGAAAATACAGATCCTTGATGTTGTGCTATTGTATAACCTTGAGGTGCTTGACCTCCTAGAGTAGTTTGAAGTGTGTACTTGATACAAATCACTACTGTCTGCCAGGGCCTGTTCTGGAAGTCACTTCTTCCTATGTGCTCCTGTTTCATCAAACAGTATACAAGTCCCTGTTTTTCAGTTTCCCTTTTTGCAAGCAAGCCTTGTGGGAGTCTTTTGGCCAGTAATATCCATTTGGGCTTTACCTGTCTTCTAGATTGCCATAGCTTCTCTTCTTTCCCTCCTCTCAGATCTGCTTACCTGCCCCTGTGGAACCAAGGTAAAACTTGGCAATAAGACCACCTTTTTATGTTGAAACACTCTGGCTGGTTAATAATTAATATTATTGGCAATCACTAGGTTTATTTTCTTCCTGTTTATAGAAGTACCACTATCTTTTTGTTAATTCAAAAGCTAAGGAGTCCTTTCTCATTTTAGTTACTGTCTTGTGCGGATCCTGTGTCGCAAACCTCTGAGCATTATGTAGTCTCCAAGTGAGTGAGCAGGTCTCTGACATCTCTGGACTAGGCAGTTGAAGATTAGCTATTGACCTGGTGCATAAGATCCAAAATGGAGACCAAAGGGATTCTGTAGAATGGTGGAGTTCCTGGGTGCTTTAATGATTTCTGGTAAGAGAGTTTATAAAGTGTACCAATCAGGTTGTGGTGGTTATCTGCATTGCCGTTAATCTGGGTAAACCTTTGCTGGGTATCATAAAGTATGAAATTCTATTTTGAAATAGCTTACTGACTCTACTCTGCTGGAAGGGTGGATTCCCTTCTCCCAAGCAGTATAAATTTCAATGGATAAATCTGTTATAGCTATATGTATCAACAGATAAGGAGATGGTTGCATATTAGGAAGCTATGTGAAAAGTTGCAGTTCCTTCATCATCTCTTGATGAATCACGATCCTGTCACACATTCGCTCTAGTTGACTGAAGGCATTCTGACAGTTCGTGAGGGTAGAGGCCCTCAGAACGATCCTGGAGGGGATGGAAAATGAGGAACGCTAACTGTGGGATATTGCATACTGGACTTGGTATGCTTGCTCTGTCTAAAGGTGATTGATATTCAAAACTATCTAGGTTTTGTACCAGGTATCAGGATCTAATAGCATAAGTAGACATGGTTGGAAAGGAGAAACTGCCTTCTAAGAATTTCATACCTCGTGCCAGGATCTTCAGAGGAGCTATCCCAAAGAATTAGGAATAGCAAGAGCTTCCTAATTGGACGTCCTGACATAAAACTCACCAAAATGACATAAAGTTTGTCGGTGAACTGTCAAATGCAGGCAGCTTATTATCAAGTACTCCTAGCAAAGTAGAATTTGGTGAACAGGAAAAGGTTCTCAAGTTTATAGACTAGCTCACTCTGAAGAGTTTAAATTGTCATGAGGAACAGCTGACAGGTTATGTTTTGCTGCAAGTGGTGGCATGTGTTTGTGCTGGGCCACCTGTTGATTTAAGATTATTCAAGCTACAATCTCAGTATACCTGAGTGATGATCAAGTTCTTTTGAAGGTGATGAACTTAAAGACAGGTGAGTGAAATTATTGAGTGTATTCAAGTAACTCTGTGTGCACAAGGTCACAATCCCAGAAGTGGTTCTGTCTTCATTAAAACTGTGGAAAGACAGACTGTACTTAGGTGTACCCTTATTTTGTGTGATCTGCCTTTTAGCTTTGTAGCAGTGGATGCTTCTCTGAGGACAAGGTGAATTATTTAGCTAAATCTTTAAATAATCTACTTTCTTCAGGAAATTCATTAAATAAAAATGTCTTAATGCTCTGGGTGCTCTGTGGCATAAAAAGCATTTCTGTCCTTGTTAGGGATTCATAAACCAGGTGTTGGCAGACACAGTTGCTCTACGTAAGTTGATGACTGCTCATCTGATGAGTCTCAGGAAGTCTTCTAAGTCAAATTCTTTCACCTGCTTCTGCTGCTAGCAGTATAGCAGTGTATTAGATTTTCAGTAGGAGAGCAGATACTTCTCCCATGGTCTCTGGTTGTCAGTGAACGATCCAATGGCACAGAGAGCATGTGATTGCTTTTTGCTAGGAGTCAGTAGAGAGTGTTCTACAGAGCAAGAAAAAGAAATACCCCAATGCAATCCATATTCTTGCTTCCGCATCAGAGGCTTTTTCATTTTCTGGGCCCTGGGATTGCTATATGCTTTTTTGTAATTCTTGTTGTAGTAATGAAAGCAGATGAATAGCATATGCTGTTTATTGCAATATTCTTCAGTGGATCATAGGATTCAGGTATTTTGGAAGTGGTATTTCTCTTAGGTGACCTCCAAGTCACATCTTGTGTCTCTCAGTCTCTAAAATAAATAAAATCCTAGGCTACACCCAATTTATTGTTTGAAGACACCAGATGTATTCTCCAAAGTGCTTAGTTGAAGTTCACAACATTCTTCGAAGCAGCAGTAATTCCAATGGAAAGACTTAAAATTGAGTTACTTCCCCCCGCCGCCCCTCCAGGACCTTTCTTTGCATTGCCTTATTTCAGGCATAATAGGATGCTTGCTGGTCTTGACACGGTGAGGGTTACGTTGGTTACATAAGGGTCCACCTGAGCATTACTCTCATCCAGAACCAGTCTTTGCCACGCCTTTCACAGGCAAACTTTGTTGAAAGGTTAAGTCACTCTGAGGGTGTTGATATAATATTAGTGAGGTATATGGGTATCCTTGAATTTTTAGCAACCTGATAGCTGCTAACAGAGCAGCGTTTTATGTGATACTATATGAGCTTGAAAGCTAAGGGACAGTCAGATTTTAAATTAATGGTGTGGTCTTTATAGGGACAGAGATACTTTCGGTCTATGTCCTAATCTGCTCAAATGTGTTCAAATTTTATATAAACGATTGCATTCATCCCTTAGAGTACACACACACCACTCCCCTTTTGAACCCCACACTAGAACAAAATGTGCCAATGCTATGGGAACCTAAACTTCTTAGGCTGTATGTAATAAGGAGCTTATTATACAATGTAAGCGATAGCACTGAAGAACGGTGACTTTTTAGGCAAGCAGAAACCTTGAGAAGAGCAATTGGATTGAGATCTCCATGGATAACACATCAAAGAACCACAGTTACTCTGGTAAGTAACCGTTTTTTCTAGTGACTACTTTGGTATAACTATAGTTTTGAAAATAATTTTTCCATGTTGCCTTTCCTTTGTATATAACTTCTGTTCATGGTTTTCCATCCTTAATGCTTGCACTTGTGACCTAAATGTGTAAGCTGGATGGACTGACTTCTAGATCCGAATGTATTTCCAAAGGAGCAGGAGGGTACTTCCTGACCTACTCCCTTGGCTTCTTTCAGCAGCTGCAATAGGCTGCTATATAGTAATCTAGAAAAAAGATTATGGCAGTACGCTTCAGGCTGAGGGAAATGAAAAGGCTGGTTGTATTTTAAGTCATACATGAGAATGACTTAAGAATAATAATGAAAGTGAGAAGGGTGAAAACCAATGTCAATATACATTACAAAATATTCTCTGTCAGCATGGGACCAACCTGAAATCCTTCAACAGACCAGTTTGAGTTTAAGGACAGAGAGAAAACGGGAACAGTATTTCAATGCTTTGGATTCTTGTTTTTTAATTCTGTCCACACCATATATTTGAACTAATTTAACATAGCTGCTCAAGAAAAAAATAACTAAAAACCAGTGTAACAACATGAAAAAACTTGTTGGATATGTTTGAGGTTCGTTGAAGAAGCTCATTAAAATCAGTGGCACTGTTTGAAGAGTGTGAAGTTAATTATACACATAATTGCCAGAGAAAGTTTAGATCTTGTTCTGAACAAACCCCAAGTACTTGAAGTTCCACACAGATGCAGCTAGTTTAGCTTCTGAGTCCTAATGATTTGTGAGATAAATGAAGATGAATTCCAAACACTGACATCAGGCCAGGTTGATTTTTAATTAGTGTCAGAAATTGAGCTATCTGTTAGAAATAAAGTAAGCCAGGCTTCCAACTACCTTTACATGCATGTCCCCAAGTGAGCAAGTACTTTATTGATACAATTCCTTTCCCAAACTAGTCCCAGGTAACTGTTCTTCTATATAGTTGTTAACAGTTGTTGTCGTGTCTGTAAGAAAATAATCTATGGGTATGATTATTCAGGCTCCTCATTTGATTTTTATGCTTGTGTCTATGTAGTATGAAGACGATAGATAAGTGTAAAATATTTCCGGAAATATTGCAGGAGGCAAGAGACCTTAGAAGTTAAAGAAGTTTGTCTTCTGTGTGTGAAAGAGCAAGATTAAGCACTGGAATATTGTAAAATACCTTCAGAAAAGCGCTATTTCAGATAAGAATGTTTTGGAAGCAGGTAAGACAAAAAAGCTTAAGGAGAGTATGATAAATTCAAAAAAAGGTTTCCATGAAAGTGTACACTACAATGGAAAACTTTTGAAAGTCCTTTTGTAATCTAATTCTGTATTTTGTTCTATTGAATAATAAAATGTCAAATGGGAATAACAAGGAATGTATCCTGTTTCAAGACTATAAACTGATTTAGAATATGCAAGCTTCTGGATTATTATTACTGTAACAGTCATCTTCCGCTAGTTAAACATATATGAAAAAATATTAGACTTTCACTATTATTGTTGTTGATGAAAAAAACAAAAACACAACACTGAGAAATTTGAGTCAACAATTACATAGCAACAGGAGCAACAAAAAATGTAGAATGAGCTGTTCTCTCTTTTTTTCTCATCTTTGATCAACTTTTGATAATTTTACTTTCTACAGTTAGAGAATTGACTCAACGCGCTTAGTAGACTCTGGCCTTAAATCTGTAATGTTGTTTACAGGAGAACCGATCTCTTTTGGACTATATAGCCATTCCTTTAGTCTCCTAAAAAATTTTTTTAAAAAACATTTTTATTTTTGCTATCTGCAAAAATTGTTCCAGAGCTGAAATTAACAGACTTTGTTTATTGTTTTAGAATGAGTTTTTAGAATCTATGTCTAAATTTCAGGATATTCTATTCCACACCACATGCTAATTTAATATCCCATTGAAATTTATATTTGCAAATACTTGAATGTAAGTATTTTTTAAAATACATACGGTATGCAAATTCTGCCCGGTATCTACTCTGAGAAATTTGGCAGACAGAAAGCGAGTGAGTTCCTGACTGAGAGAAATGAGGTGTAATTTTGTTAGAAGTTGATCTTTTGCTATGCTTATGAAGAAAGGTTTAGTTGCAACTTTGTTTCTTAATTGCAGAACTAACGTTCAGTGGTTATAGAGCTCTCTCATTTTGTATCCCTGAGCCTATATTTGACATTGCCATTCTTACTTCAAATTATATAGGGCAAGTAGAGCACAATTTTATCTGTGTAATTTTTCAGTGTCTGCTCATTCAAGAATTGGCCACATGTTCAGAATTAGAGTATGGTCAACGTCAAATTTCTTCATATTCTGATAATACAGAAGAATACAGAATACATTTCTATGTATTTTGAAAATAATAGTCTGATTTTTTTAAATGGTAATACTCATGTGGTAGAAGGCTAATTTAAAAACTGTAACGTGTTTAATTGTTCTGCAAAATGTTGTTAACCCTTGTGTCAATTCTGTTTCTTGTTCTCCAAAGACATTTAAGTTTTTACTTGTGAGCCAAATTATCTTATTGTGTGATTGTTTTCCATAATTTATCTCGAAAGATACATATTTAATGTTGAAAAAAATGTATGAATTGGTATCTTAAAGAGAGGGAACTGCAAACAACCTAATGTCCCACTCCATATAACAACTGAATTTTGTAGTCAAAACAGATAACATTTTGAAAATATTTTATTGAAAAACAAGCATTACAACTGGAAGTCAAAGACTAGGAGGCAAGACATCACAAATTAAAGTAGTTCTTATAAAGACCTATTATTCTAATTGTGGTTTATGTTCACATAAAGTAATTTTCCTTAATATTGATTTGATTTAGCTCTTCAGATATAACTAGTGTTAAAAGTGTTTTGGAAATAAATTCGAAAACTTGTCTTTGAAAACTTAAAGGATTGACAATGAAGGTTTACAAAGATAATGCTCTAATAATCTGTTACTTATATACAACTATTAAATAATAGTAAGTAAAAGTAGTAAATAAAGTACATGTATGTATCTTACAGTTCCTTGAGACCTTGAATGGTCCTTAAGTTGATGGACATTGATGGAATTTGATGGAATTAGTGAAGAGTCACTCGTGTAAATGAAGTCAAAATCAATTTATGCAGAACTGCAATGCAATATAAGCTGCGTTGTCTTCTCTTGCCATGGCACCATCATTTGGAGTAAAATTGGAATTGATTTCAGTTCTTGAGTTATAAACTCAAAGGACTTAGATGTATTTGTTATTCCACTCTAGTATAATAAAGGCCATGAAGAAGGCAATTTGTTAAATATTTGCTCTCTGTGGCTATTGAAAGGGGTTGCCGATCGTTAGTGTTACCCAATCACTGCAGTAGGTCACTGTATGCTTGGACGGAAGAGAACATAGTTTTACTTTTCTAATATTTTGAAATAAAGTTCTGTTAATCTGCATATATTTTGTCACTGAGGAGATCATTAAGAAATTTTTTGAAGGAAGATGTCCTATTTTTGGACATGAGGAAAAATTTCTTTACTGAAAGAGTGGTTAAACATTGGAAGAGGCTGCCCAGGGAAGTGGTGGAGTCCCCATCCCTGGAGGTATTTAAAAGACGTGTAGATGAGGCACTTAAGGACATGGTTTAGTGGGCATGGTGGTGTTGGGTTGACGGTTGGACTCGATGATCTTAGAGGTCTTTTCCAACCTTCATGATTCTATGATTCTATGATTCTGTGATCAGATTCCACTTCTCAGTATGTAGAAACTTTTTTTTCTGTTGATTGTTGATACATTAAAAACATCAAATAGAGACTACTGAGCCCCTAAAAACCCAAAGCTTATGCAATGCTACTGTTACAGTTTAATACTCTCTGTGAATTTACATTGGAAACCACTGGTCTATTTGAACTAAATTTTATAGACAAATAAAAGACCCAAAGGGATTAAATTCCATCAAAGTTCGTGTACAAAGCGGCTGAGTAGAGCAAAGAGGTCCTATTAGTGCTCAATTATGGGAAAAGCTGAAGTACGCGCTTTCTTCTACTGAACAATATGAAATCCTCACAGGAACTTCATTCCCAACATACATATTGTTCTCCATGTTTAAGTTAAATACCATTTGAAAAATCAGTATCATTCAGTAAGTAGTGCATTCTACATTTTGCTTATATCTATACCTACTTTTTAATCTTTTCTTCATCTGTTTAAACTCTGTACTCTTCAGTGTAAAGACTGCCTTATCTCCTACTTATATATAGTGTGCTGGTCTCTTTGGATACCTAATATTAGAGTTTGGTGTTATCTGTGTGCTATTCCAATGAAAAAATGGTGATGGTTGAGGTAGAAGTACCATCTAGTCATAAATATACTCAGAAATTGTGTATATAAACTCGGTGTGCTTCCTCTTCATTACACAGCCACCTTATCAGTTGTTGTTCTTGCACTTCCTTCTGCTGTTATATTAACTGAAGTTAAACTCATACGTTCCTAATACCTAAAAATAAAATTCAACTCTTTAGTTACACATGTGAACAAGGGTAAAAATCACAACACACGTATGTACTTGGTATGTATTCTGCACTTCCACTAAACACCTCTGATATTTTTTTCTTTTTTAATTGATTCAGTGAATTCTTTCAGTTTTAATGACTTGCTTTGTCTTTGTTTGAAATTGGCAATAGGTAGTTCATCTGCCATATGACTTGTGTGAAATATTTGTGTGAAATATCTGCAAAATTTAAGTTCTATGCATAAGGCGTGATACGCAATGAGCTAGTAATAATAAAGTCTGATCAGCTAATTGTACTCATTGCATACTTACAAAATGAAAATAAAATACTGTTTGACTACTATGAAAAACTATGAAGAAGATTTTGTACACAGGGATATTTATTGAATGTTTCGTACAAATAGTTGTACAGATTAATTTCAAGGTAGCACAGTACAAATTAATTCCATCAGGCAATTATGCAGAATAAATTGTCAGCTTTAAATTTTAATGAATATTTAAGATTTATTTCTAGAGTAGTTTAATTAGATGCTTAATTATTTCCTAGAAATATGAAAGCTGCATACAGTTATTTTAACACATTTTTGAAGTTGGAGGAAACAATCTAGTACAGTATGTCTATCTGCCCTAAGTGCAATCAAGTGAGAAAACATTTAATATCAATGCTTTGCTGGGATTAAGGAACAGTTAGGGTGGGTACATTTTTAAACTATAAATATACTGTAAAGCACTCTGCCCCAAAGAGTTTATAGTCTGGGGAAATGAAGATGGACTGATTATATCTAATATTAAAAAATATATATTGTTTATGTGGTTTTTAATGATGTGTTCTGGTTCTTTTCCCCAGTTACTCCCCACTTGGGTTATATATCAGATATATATATAGCTATATCATATATATATATAGCTATCAAATTTTTTCTTATATCACAGATAACTTTGAGTGTTGAGAAGAGTTTATGGGACAGTAGCTATATGGATCAGTTGAGAAAAAGGTGTGGAATGAAAGGAACTAACGATTGTTTGAGAGAAACAGGTAGAATTTTTAGGAACAAAATTGCAGGAAAAAAATTGATTTTTCACTGTTCTTGTAGGGTAAAGATGCTTGGGGATTGAGAATATGTGAATAACAAAGTGATACCTTCCTCTTTTTAAAAATTTAGGATAAGTGTGGATTCCTACCTCTTTAAAAATTTAGGGTAAGTGTGGATATCAGTACTTTTTGGCTATTGTCAGCAAGATGCTTTTTCGTCACTAGAATTTGGTTTCCTGCAATTGTAAACTGCAGGCAGTGAAGACTGAGTATAGCTTTGTGAGTGAGCTGCCTAACTTTCCATGTATTACAGTTACAAGTACTTTTTCCATTTTGTTGTTAATCACAAGGTTAAATACATTTATTATAACTCTTTCCTATATGCCAATTGTGGTCTAATCTTACATAACTATAAATATAGTTATGTATTTATTATATATATTATATATATAATTCAAGTGTACATATTTCGTTTTTCTGAATCTTCAGTGTTACATGCTTATATTTTAGTCTAAATGATGATTACAAATCAATTTGTTCTGTCCTAACTCAAACATTATAGCCAGACGAATTATTTTCATTTGGTTAGGTATTTGTCTGTAAACCCCAGAGTGCATTAGGGCAAAGCACTGTGAGTATTCCAGCAGTGAATACATTTTTATGGAGGTAATCATTAAGAAATCACTTATGTACAATCATGTACTTAAATTAGTATGAGCTATTTTCACATAATTTGATAATGTGATCGATTCCACTTTAGGATTTAATCTATTAGTAATTGAACTCTTCCATCTCTGAAGAATTATCCGGTTTAACAATATGGCTAAGGGAAGAAACAGATCAAAACACACTGTCCACATGACTTCCAGTGACGCTATGCTGGAAACCCAGTTATATCTGCAGTAATTATATATAAAATGTACAGCATTTGGAGAACTACATCCTTGTTTGAACATCTGAGGAATGGCCAATATTCAGAGTTTTCTCAAGCAGAGGCTACTGAAAGAGGAGTAAAGCCTTGATTTCTTTCCCAAGCACGTAATGCACACATTGGAAGGAAGCAGGAATTGTAGGGGGTTGGCAAGAAAAGCATTTTGCTAACTAGCTTTCTGACTGTTGCTGTGTCCTCAGCATCACGAAAGAACATCTGACTCTTGCAGAGGGCAGAGACTAGTTAGATGTGTGTAATAACATAGTAATTGAGTAACTGGTTTCCCTCCTGAGTAAAATGGAGAATGTTCTCTCTCTGCAGTGAGAAACTTGTGTTTGTCCCATGTTTACTTTGTTTTAAATCACAGAAAAATCCCAAATCCGAGGTGGTTATTTTTTATTGAAGTACAATCCTCGTTACTTCAGTGAGATACCTGCCCAGGAGAGTCTGAGAATTAGGGGTGTTAGGACTTTAAAACATCACGGAGAAAAGATGAATTTTTGGTGGGTGTTGCCGAGGTGTGTGCACCATGCCAGGACAACCCAGCACGGCTGGGGACCATCTGTAGCGGCTTCCCGTCTCCACGGCAACCGGAGCCATACTGGAGCAATCCTCTCCGCTCCCGTCTCTGCATCCCAAATCCAGAGAAGGGAGCAGAAGGCCTAAGCTCGTGTTTGGCAGGCAATGGCACTGCTCTCTCCAAGCGTTTGTTGGCTGGCCACTGCGTTGGGTCAGTGCGTTTCTGTTGAGATTCCAGCATGTCCTTAAAGGGCAGGAACACGTCTTCTTGTTCCTTTGTGCCACCTCAAGCTTTTTAAGGACTGCTATTTGCCTCTTCTGAAACAAGTCCTATTAAGCCTCTCTGGGCTGTAAAATGGTATGGAAGGATTGGGAAGTTGAGACATTTGCTGTCGTCAGTATCATCAGAGTCCAACGTTGTTAATAGATGAGAATGCTTTGGTACTACTGCTGACTCATTCTCCTGGTTTTCACAGCTGAGACTTCCTTGCTTTGAGATTGGCCCTGCACTTCTCTTTTTCTGTGTTAATAATGTTCATTTTTGTACACTGCAAAGTATGCAACATTGCAATGAACATCATTAATTACAGATGTTTAAAATTGTTTAATAATAAAAAATAAATGGTACTCTAACTTTGGAAATACCTCAGGTTGCAAGTTGTTATGAGCCACTGGGAGGGAAGGCAATCTATAAAAGATCACTTCTAAAATTTCTAGTAATTCATCATAAGGCTGATTTGGAACATATCATGGGGGAAACATTTTACTTTATCAGCAAATTATGAGATTTCTTGATAGAATTTTAATATTGCTGCGTGTTACAATATGAGCTGTATTTTGACTTAATGTTTGATATTGCTAAGAAGAAAAGGTGCAAGTTCCATAAACTGCTCATCTAAATTTCATCTTGAAGGTTCTGTTTGTTCTCCTTTGACAGCTGAACACCATTTCACTGAAGAGGAAAGTTAAAATCCCAATGGTGGGAATAGTTCTTTCCATTAAATGTTTTCTCATCCTTCCAATCATCTGTTAGGGGCTTGCTTGCCCCGTCTGGACCTTCATTCATTTCAGTGTTCAATGGTTTAAAAAATAACTGAAGATTCCACAAAACTGAATTAAGAAATAATTATTTTAATCTTCTCTTAATTTGAAAAAGCTTCTCCCTGAAAAAGCCTCCCCCCCCCCCCCCCAATATTGCATTATTATGCTAGATCTGACAAGGTAAAGGACTTAAGAAGTGAGCTATAAAAATGAGATAAACTAAGTAGTCAAGTTCTTTTCATCCAAAGGGAGATGCAAAGAAAAAAAAAGAAAATAAGATGGATTATGAAATTAATTTAATTTTTAATGAGCTAGATTTAAGATAGATAGTTAAATCACAGAGGCTGAATTGCAGGGAAATTTCTTTACTGTTGCTCTTTTCTTTGAATTTTGAAATGATACATTAGGACCTGAGTCTTTTCCTGGACTAACTGTATCGCTGATGTCCAGTTCACCAGCTCTGGTGGGGAATGCAGTCAGCCCATACTAAGAGAATTTTTCTATGCTTGGACATTTATGATACATTTACCAGGGTATTTATTCTAGAATAACGTAGCATAGTCTGCCTTGTGATTGGAATGAAAATTATTCTAAAGCAGCCATTGTGATAAAATTATCTTTGTAGATAAACTCTAATGTACTGCAAGTAAAGTTAGAATTTCATCTTCAATACTCTGTCATTAAGTGATTTGTCCCATAAGCTTTTATTGCACTGTGGGGTCCTCAGAAAACATGTAGGAATTTTGGAATTTGCAGTAAACTGTTCATTGACATTTTACTGGGAATGAAAAACTCAACAGTTGAGGGACCTGACACAATTATTAGTGCCATGATATGTCACTTCTGATTAGTCTAAGACTAGACAGAACTATTATTTTTAGCTTAGTAAAGCCCAGCTTTAGCTGAGCTTAGTGGCCCAGTGTTAGTTGTGTTTAAAACAATTGCTTAAAATTTTTACTAAATACATTGTGTGTGTATGTATGTTGTTAATTCTGCCATAAAAGTTATGCTGAATCCTGGGGTGAGGAACTGATTAAGAACCACTAATGTGCCAGATCTCTGGGTAAGGTATTATGAATTATTCATCCTGTTATCCTAGTGCAATCACAATAATGTCTTGGTGCTGATTAGCAGGTGGATGGGCTGACACAAAGTCAAGAATACCCAGGAGATATTTTGTTCAACGGTTATTCTAATTCCTGCTGATAAATATCTGTTCTGCTCTTATAATTTGTTTCTTATTTAATAGAAACCAGTCATACTTTGGGGTCCTTTCTTTCTGTTATTTCAACATTTATTTTTTTAAAAAACAATTTTTTTTTTTAGGGTTAGACTGGGCTGAGAGCTGGAGCATTTGACAGCTTTTGGGAAAGCTGTCTGCAAGGTTTTATTGGTGAGCTTTGTTGTCTTGTATTAATCAGAGCAGAATTTGTCTTATTTTTAATGAATGCAGAACACCTGTATGTGGAATTGTAAAGCATAGCACTTACTGTGGTAATGAAGTAATTAGATATTTGTACATATTATTCTTTATGACTTAAGGGAACGCAGTTTACAACAGCTAAGAGATTTCTTTTTTTTTCCTTTCTTTTATTTCACCATTAGTCATTACTCTATTTTTCCCCCTTTCTCTCTTTTAAGTCAACTCTTACAATTTCCTTTTGTTTGACTTAGTGTTGGCATGTATCACTGTTCATTAAAGGGATTTATCAGAAGTCAAACTGAAAGGCATTATCAATTCACCTTGTATTTTGCCACTGTTTCTTAAAAATTCCTATTTTTTTGAAGTAAGACTGCAGCCTGAAACATAGCTTCATCAATGCAGATGTTTCAGTCTCACAGCTCAGCCTGAAAAAAACCCACAAACTAAAACAATCCTCCCCACCACCTATTTCCCACTTGTTTTCTTCTCTAGCAGTCTTTTTCCTTCATTTTGTGCTGACCCTGCCAAGATTTCCTTCCTCCCCCACTCTCCCTGAAGAAACACGTTGTGGTAACTACATGAAGATGTAACTGGTGGGTGGGACCTCTGGATTGAATGGGAATGCCCAGCTTAGCCTGATTTTTGTGTGAGATGTGCACAGTTAGCTGTTCCGTGAGTATCTTTTGATTTAGGGAGGCAGAGTATGAGGAGTGAAGAATAGCTTTGGGGAAGTGAAGTTGGCCTTGCTTTATGTCTCTCTCTCTGGTGTTTGCGTTTCTGCTCATCAACAGTGTGAGATATTTTTTCTCCCTTTCCTCTCCTCCTCCCCTTTTCCTGTTTCTCTCCCTCAGCCACCACATCCTTCGTAGGGCTGCTTATCATGGAGATTTTTCGTCTTTCTCTCTCAGTTCTCACTCTGCTGCCTATGATTAAGCACTTGGAACGTTTCCAGCCTGATGACTGCAGAGTTTTGCAATGAAACTCCTTTGAGGTTTACTGCAGTAAGGCTGCCTCTTGAAATGCAGTGCTCTGGAGTCAGGCTTTATGTACCCTAATGCCTGTCTGTCTTTGTATGGATTTTGAAAGTGCTTCGCATATTAAATGCATTGTTGCTCTCTGAGTAACAGCAACAATCTGCACGAGATCGTAGCAGAAAAATGTTTCATTGTTACAAACTGCACAAAATCCTTCATCTAGAAAACTACTATTTTCCTTTGTGCTGAAATGTACAGACAGCTGAACTGATGGGCACTCTGCTACCATTGACTTTTGAGGTTCTGCTTTTTGTGGGTTAGCCTGAAACAAAAGTTGCATCTACTGCTATGCCCGAATTAGACAGGTTTCTAAACTTCATATTATTTGAAATTTGGGTCTGAATATACCAACTGAAGTTCATCTTCGCTTCAGCTGTAAGAAAAGGAGCCACTTCTGGTAGAAGATGTCACCGCTACAACATTACATTGCTTAATTGCTGTGTTACAGTCACAATTGCTACATCTGATTCTACATTAACTCCTTCTAAAATGAACGGTGGAGGGCAATTATTGTGCTAATTAAACTAAATTAAGGTCTTGCTTAAGACAGAATAAGTGAAGATGCCTTGCTGGATAGAAAAATACTGTGTGATAGACTTGGAAGCTTCCTCAAGAACATTGTCCTAAACTTTTAGACTGCAAGCTGTCCTTTTTGTTACTTTATCTTTCACTCAAGGCTGTGTACACTGATAAAACACTATGTATCAATAGTGCCAGCGTTTCATTGCCAAGAAGCTTTTTCTCAGGGGTTTTATAGTCATTTAACATAAAGCTGGTAGTAACATTGTCCACTGGCTGAGACTGTCGGGAATTAAAAGACAATTGAATCACAGAACCATAGAATAGTTTGGGTTGGAAGGGACCTCTAAAGGTCATCTAGTCCAACCCCCCTGCCGTGGGCAGGGACATC
>NW_008795323.1:1048685-1090545 GCF_000699145.1 Aptenodytes forsteri | reverse complement strand
GCTCCAGGTGGGGTCTCAGCAGAGCAGAGTAGAGGGGCAGAATCCCCTCCCTCGACCTGCTGGCCACGCTTCTTTGGATGCAGCCCAGGATACAATTGGCCTTCTGGGCTGCGAGCGCACATTGCTGGCTCATGTCCAGCTTTTCATCCACCAGTACCCCCAAGTCCTTCTCGGCAGGAATTCAGAAAGGATATTTATCTTCGGCAAATTCAAACATTTGAAAGTATAATAGAATTGGAAGAAGATCTAGAAAATTAAAAAGAAGGAAGAGACACTCTTTACTTCCATCCTGGTGAGGGTCTGAAGGAGTTTTCAGCCAATGGAAAACACATTTTCATTTGTCAGTTGGCCAGGTTCTTGTTATCTTGTCTTCAAGTACAAAGAACAGAATGAAAAGGGCAAAGGAATCTTCTCCTCAAGCCCTGTACAGGCTTGACAGTAACATCTGGTTATTGGCATTGCTGTGACAGTGCCCCTGAGTAATTGGTCAGTTTGAGAATGGAAATTTATTAGAAAATGTACCTTGTATTAGAAAAAGTACCTAGTATATTCTATATAGTGTGGTTTCACTTCGTGTCTTTCTGGAGATTTCTGGCAGTTTCTTATGGATTGTCAAAAGTGTCTCCACTAAATCAGCATTTAAGCCATGCCTAAACTTCATGTAACCATGCATGGTGTGGTTCAGCAACTCTGACCTAAATAATGTATCATTAAAGTACATAATGCAATTAAGATATATATTTTTTAACAAAAAGTAGTTTAAATTTCTCAAAATTTCACTTTTATCCCAGTGTCCTATCTGTCCTTATACTCTGTCTATCTAGTCCTTTCCCTTGCATCTATCCTTCTCATAAGGCTCATTTTTACCTCCGTTATCTTTCACCCTGCTCTTCCCTGGGTCCTCTTTTGTCCTCCCTGACCTATCTTTCCACTTAAAATACCTTCTTCCTGGCCTCATGGAGCATCGCCATGGTGACCACATGATGTCATTGCACTGGGAACGGTTGCCTAGGAAACCATATGATGTCATTGCACTGGAGACAGTTGCTATGGTTACTGAGTTGGCTGAAGTAACTGGGAAAAAAGGGCTTGTCATCTGACCAGTGCCAGGAAATGTTCCCATTGATGGGAATAAGGAAGAGACTTTTATTTATATTTTTATGTTCCAGGGAGGGCTGCCTGTGATTCAAAGACCCCATTTCTTTTTCTGATCTAACGTGCTCCGTTTGGGCTGCTTTCCGTTGGTCTGTGTGATCTTTCCCACCTGTTTCTACCACTGAATGTTATCGTGAACATCAAGCCACAATAAAATGGGGAAAAGCTACGTTGTCCTGTGGTTCTGCGTAAGATGGGTTCCTACCTTCTATTGCTGTTTGATTTTTCCTGTTTGGTTCCTTTTGTTTCTGTGATGAATAGCCCAGCCCAGTTACTATCCCAGCAGATGTCAGAGATACAGTAATGGTGAAAGTCACATGCCTGAGCTTGCTTCATCTGCACCAGGCTCTGTGTCTGTCTATAATTTGTTTTCCACGTCTTTCCTGCCTTCCCCAATTCCTATTTCATCCTTGCTGAAACGTACCTGTCTTGTTTTAATAATTCCAGGAGTTCCAAGAAATGTCCAATGTGAAAGGTGAAGCAGAGGTTAAATAAAAAGTAGGAAGCAGCTATTAAAGACCAAGAAAGGTATGCAAGAACAAGTTTGTTAGCCTTTATTGAGTGCATAGAACAATGTGGAAGCATGTGTGTGAGGTTGATCGTGATTCGTGTAAGGATGTGGGAACGTAAATAGTGGTTAGAACTGTGTGTCTAATAAGTCTGTCTGTGATGTGCAGATCGGTAACTCTGGCACAGTGTTGTGTATTTATATAAACATACATATAATTGCTCTATGGATAAATAAGCTTTTATGAAAATAAACTTTCTGCAATTTGAGTGAATTACATATCTAAGGTATATTAGACAAATTACGCATGTGTAGGCGTGACTTATCCCCACATATCAAATAAAGAGTCTTTATTCTCAGTACCCATGTGGATGCTCTAGAGTTCACTAGAAACAACAGTTACAAACTTGCCATTAGCTAGCCATGAAATGAGCCCTTCTCTGACCCCCCTGTGCGTGGTGATCTTCAAGTTGAAAATCATGATTTGGGTTAAAAACCTTACAATTACTGTGGAGCTGAAAACAGGAATGTTATTAAAGAAGATACGGAGCGTGCTGGTGGCAGGCCAGATGACTGAGGAGTTTTGGAGTGCCTGAACTATTGATTGAAATCCAGGCTCCTGAAGTGCTGGGTGGAGGCTGGAACGGGAGTAGCATCTCAGTTTTGGGAGAACTAGGTGAAGATTTGGGAAGAGAGAATGTAACTTCATTGGGTGGGGAACAGAATTTCCAGACTTAGTTATGGGGGGAAACAAAGGCGTAGGGGTTGGGTTTTTTGATGTTTGGGGTGAAGTAGTAAAAACCTTTTATTAGAGTTTAATTTTGGATTCCCTTCCTCATACTGTAAAAATATTATTTGTATAACTGTTTATTTGTTCAGTGTACTGCACAAAGTAATCTCAGCCTCTGTGCCAAAGTAATTGTAAAAGAAAATTGTGTTTCACATCTGTAACTAGGTAGGGCTGCAGGAAACAACAGTTGTAAGAGACCAGATGGCAACGAGACAGAACAGCTAATGGAGGTGGAAAGCAGCAGCGAGTCAGTCTTGAGGGGTTCCCAACAGTCAGGTGAGAGACGCGAATAATCACTGGCCTGTGTTTCAGACCTGTGTGTAAATTCTTAAATTCTAACTTGATAACAGTGTTTAGTTAATCAACATGCGATGGTGGTGGTTGCAAATCAGGCTGCTTTGTTCATTTTGAGCTAAGGGACTTTCATCACTGTGAAGTATATGTCAGTAATCTTGCAACTTTCCTGGGCTCTAATGGACTGGAACAATCTTACAGTTACTAGTATGGGTTGATGACCACTTGCTATTTTTCCTGTTAACTGAGCTTCAGAATGACCCCTGAACTTGGGTTTGTTTTATTTCAGCACTATACCTGGCAACTTGGGTTTATTGTATTTAAGTACATTTTAAACATTTACATTTGGATCATATTTATTGGTAAAATATGAGAAAGAAAGCAAGAAGCAGGACTGTGTTTGTTTAACTATCAGGGAGGTATGGGAAAAGGTTGGTAGAGCTTATGGTTTTTTGGTAAATTTTACATGGAATCAGCAGTCAGGTTTACGATTCATATTCCAGCTACCTGCATCTGATC
This sequence comes from Aptenodytes forsteri, assembly GCF_000699145.1. Lineage (NCBI taxonomy): Eukaryota > Metazoa > Chordata > Aves > Sphenisciformes > Spheniscidae > Aptenodytes > Aptenodytes forsteri. Next base: position 1,087,279 of record NW_008795323.1, on the reverse strand, counting down.
TTTCACCGATGTCAGGTTTTTGTAAATACTTACAAAATAATTGTATGCTGTGATATAGCAATACTGGAGATCTCATACTGATAAAGAATTATAGATTTGTTTTCCACCAGTGTCAACCACTCGGGGTATCTACATGGTAAAATTCTGCATGTAGTAGGGGAGGCAGCATGCAGTGCTGCAGGATAGACAATCCTATGAGCTATGTGAGCTCAGCTTTTGCTGACTAATGCTTCCATCTACTGGAGAACTTCATTCTCACAGTATTCACTCTATTGTACTCTGAGATCTAAAGTCTTGTTAATTAAAACCCCAAAGATTTATTAATTATGAATTATTATAATAAAAATAGCTCCTCTGTGATATTAAGTAGCTAACACAAAATGCTTTAACGTGCTCTATAGCTTTACATTTGAAAGATGTGTAATTGTCTGCCTATCTTGAATCAATACTTTATGATTTATTCTAAAATATGGTATCTAAGACAGTAGTTGTATAAAGTACAGAATCTACAAACATCTTCCTAGTGGGCGATTTTGTGACTTGTGACACAAAATAGTGTTTCCAGTACGAGACTTCAGAGGCTGTAGAACTGCCCCTTTATACTTTATGACCGAACAGGGCAGGGACAGATATCCATTGAGACATGATATATGTTAGTATTGGGACTAGAAAAGTACACTCAGCATTACTTACACTGCTACCGTACATCAGGGTCTTTGCCTGTGGTCCCTAAGCATCACTGCCGGAGGCAGGTGGTAATCAGTACTGACTTGCCGCTTAGTGGAATGAAAGACGCTTCTACTGGTGGCTGAGAAGAAACTGAAGAAATAGCGGCTTCTGTTTTTCTTGTTAGCTAATCTTTGAGCGCCTTGAAGTGTCTGATTAGAGAATTTTGGAATAAACTTGTTTCTAGAGACATGTACCTGTAGCCCAGCTAATAGTACTTCCCAGCCTGCCTTTCTTTCTTTAATGAGTGATTCTTCTCATTCTTTCCTGCAAATCCATTGATTTGTTGAAAGGACAGCATAGAATGGTTGCTCTATCCTTTTGTTATTTATTATTCTTGTTAGGTTGTGTAGGAGAAGTGTACAAATAAAAAACCCCACCCCAAACTGTAAAATTTATAGAAAATAAATAGGTTTTGTTCTGTGTTACTGTTATTTATGAGTGTTGTTGAAAGTAATAATATCAGAGCACCTTTGGACTTGATACAGTGGCATTACAAATAAATATAATGTGCTTATATTAGATATAAATTGTAAATTTATATATAAAGTAAATGATAAAGTATATATAAAATTTATAAGCTTATATGTAAGACTAGATGTACTAGTTAAAGGAATAATTTTAGAGGAATTTATACAAACTATATAAATTTTTGTATATAGTATAATGCTATATGAAGATAACATACTTAGCTATATTTATTTATTTTTAGTTAAATATATTTACTAAATATATTTATTTCTATTTGTATAAATAAACAATAATTAGGACAGTGCCTTTATAAAAAGGACATAATGTCAGACCACCTTGCCCCTGCCTACCTGCAATCTATGCAATTCTCTGCCCTTTGGGATCATTATTACACTGAGATAAGTATCTTCAGTTGTTCACATGAAAACTTGACATGCTCTCCATGTTGGCCTTCAATAACTAACTCCGTAGAATATATTGGCTTTTGAATTTTATGTTACCCATGAGCTTCTTGAAATACCTGTGCTTGATAAGGTGCTATGTTGTTTCGGTGTTTAGCTTAATTACACAGTAACCATGCCAAGTGCTCTTTGATTTAAGGCAGGGAGTTGGAACGATGTTCAAAAACCAGAGCACAGGAATGGATTTTAGGGGTTTAACATTTTTAAAATGACGAGAATGGTAGGAAGTATAGAATTTAGATTTGCATTGGTTGTTCTTCTACTGTTAAGGAAAAATAGTTCAAGATATCTTCCATTGATGATACTATATGTTTTATAAGTAAATTGATTCTCTGTGTGGGTGTTTCTGTGCTTTTTTGAAAATAAACACCTCAGTACTTCTAGGCAGCATGTATTCTGCCCTGAGTGCTGAGAATGTGGGGAAATGAATCTGTGAATGGTAGGAACACTACAGCCTATGTCCAAAATTGATGATTTGTGTGGACAAATAACTACTGTTTACCTTAGCAGCCATCAGAAGCTACCTTTGAGTAGGATTAACTGAGCTGGATGTGCAGTTTAAGAAATTATGTGGAGCCCAGAGGCAAAAACCTAGGCATTTATTGTTTTCCTTGTGTTGTTACTTCATTTGCAGGAGCAGCAATATCTGAAGCTGCCATTGGTAATCATTTAATAAAAAGGATTTTCTTGGAGTTTAAAAAAAAAAAAAAAAAGGCTGTCAGTCCATCATATTATATATGCAAATAAAGGCAGAAGACGTGCGTTTCTCTGAATGACCATGCAGGAGCACATTCCACTGCTGATGCGCGTGCTTTCATCTTCAGAGTGTTTTGGCTGTCAGTATCTTTATGGCTTACATACCATCTAGAGCCTTAGCAGACTGTAACTCACACGTGCAAGTCTGTCCACTACGGGCTTTAATTTCTTTTTCCTACCTTTGAACTGAGATGGAGCTACTTACCGTCACTGTTAATGGATACATGTGCTCTTGCTGCTTCAAATAGTTTTCTTAGAAAGTTATCAAATAATTTAGTATTTAGTCAATTGACAACTTTTAATTTTCATCAGGAATCTACTTAGAGTGGCCTCAGTTGCCTCTTATGTGATGTCACTGTAACTTTAGGCAGTGGTATATCCCTTGGAAATGATGTTTTCACACGTCCTTCTAGGATTGAAAACATAGGGATGTTGGGATGTTGTGTTGCTAGACTGATTCAAATCATAAGTTGGCATCAAATTTTAGAACCAGTTTCCTAGCAGATGAACAACATGAATAGAAAACTGTTGCACCACGATTGTCTGTGACCAGATTCACAAAAACTGATGACAGATTTTTCATTGGATAAAGTAACAGAAAATGTTCCATGGTAGTTTTCCCTGAAAAATTTATTTATGCAATGTTAAGCACAGTATGATGCTCCTTAAATTTAGAGATAATATTGGTTATATTAAAGGAAGAAAAGTATCTGTGTGTGTACAGGAGGAAGGGAGGGTAGGTATTGATTTGAGCAGTTGAGTCATATGGAAATCAATTTACTTTTCAGTTCCTGGAGAATGAGCATTGCAGCTGGTTATTCATGACTGCCTCATACTTTCTACCTTTGTGTCATTGACGGAGCAGAGGGCAATTCTGTTCTGAAGCAGAAAGTTGCTATGCGTTGGCTGCTCTGTTAAATGGGGAATAATTTCTTTCCAGTGGTTGAATGATGCAATGACAGTAACATTCACTGGTGAAACAGCGACTGATGTACCAGTTTGCAAGCTTTACAGAAGTTGCCTTCTCTACACTTTTGTGATACTCTGTTGTACAGTGTCGAAGTTGGTTTTGAATATCATTCTATTACACCTAGTGAAGTAGCAAGCAGAGGCAATTTCATTTTAATATTCTTGATGTTCAGTTATGCTCAGCTTGGTGCAATAGCAGCTGGGGAGTCCTGATTACAGTGATCTAGCCTGGTGACTGAACAAAGGGGAGAAATTAAACAGGGTTCTCTGTTTACATAAGCTTACCTGATGTAACAGTTTTGCTATCTTCTTTTCTTCCTTATGCCACCTGTAGTGGTTCAGTGCACACCTTATTTACTCATTTCAATTCTGTTCAATATGATTTGTAGAGATGTCTCTCTCATTAATTGTTCCATTGTATACTTTGGTGCTACTTCCATCTTCTTTTTTCCTCCCTATCTAGTAGATCTTGTTTCTATGTGTTTAATAATCCTTTCATTGTGTTTCTTGGTTCAGATGGAACAATGGAGCACTCTTTTTCTATGTTTGGAATTGTTTCTTTCTGAAGTTTCCGATTGCTTTAGATAAACAAGCCAAACAGACTAACACCAATTGTAACAATGGGAAGAGGTGAGTTTCTCTTTCTGGAACACAAATCAAAAAACAAGAGATAAGATGTGGAGGGGAAGGAAAGGATCTGTGGTGTCCTCTCTGAGGAACATTCCAAGACTGTCAGTGAGATGTGTTCAGCATCATGCATCACCTCTCTTATTCTCTGCAGTTTTATAGCACCAAAAGTAGCTTTCAAATCGGGAAAGGAAGTTTCTTTTTATTTTACTGAGTCTCTCCATGTTGTGTGAGTGGATGTCTCTAGAACTGCATCGGTGTTTGCCTCCTCATGTTGTAGATTTTGGAGAACCTCTTAGCACTGAAAATTTCATCTGGTTGCTTTCCATAGAAGCTCTGGAGACAACACCTGTAGAATAAGCCTGACTCACGTCACCATGCGGCAGACCATTAGCACCCATCTAATGGGTGCTAGCCTGACTCCACAAGTAGACTCAGTAGCACAGGAGTCCTTATAAGCTGACTGTTAAGTCATACTTAACTTCACCTCAGTTAATAAGGTCTTGTTATTGTGTGCCTGAAGCTATCAGTGAAGATGTAGAATGTAGAAGCTAGCTCTAACTCTACAGAGCTCTCTTTCCTCTTATTTCTGGTACTGCTGCCAATGGATGTCAAAATGAGATACAGTTCTCAGTAGCCTCCCTTAACTGAGCACTGTGGATTACTTGTCCATAAATGCTTTAAGGTGCTTATGGATCACATGATTATACTCTAGTAATTACATCAGATACCATGTGAATGACAGTCTAAGAATATAAACAAGTTAATTACCTGGTACTTTGTGTTAGAGGTTCAGTGTCCCACCCCCTTTTGCCTGTTGGTGTTTTTATAGTGTTGTGAAGATTGGAGTCAGCCAAGATTTACATGGTGTTAATTGGCCTTTTGCCTGTTGGTGTTTTTATAGTGTTGTGAAGATTGGAGTCAGCCAAGATTTACATGGTGAATTGGATATTTCTGGGGACATAAGAAAAAAAAAAGTGACCTTTTCAACATAATTTCCTACCTTCACTCTCTGCTGAAGATCAGTCCTGGCCCAAGGTTTGTTTGCTTTTTTTCCCATCTTTATAATTACAAGTTTAGTTTTCTGGCGAGGCAGACAGTTCTTCCATGCTGCTTTCTTCCCAAATGTATGCCTTGTTCCACTGAGAGACATTCACACATCCTCTTGATTAAAAAAAACCCCAACTTTATTTTGTGTGGTGAACAAACAGTGTGTGAACATCTGCAAGTGAGGTGAGCTGTTTGTAGAATGAGGCTTTTCTGGAACGCATAACAAAATCAGAAGACTCTGGATTGTATATGATAATAAAGTTGAATTCTCTGCCTTTCACTTTCATTGGATTTAAGATGAAAGTACTAGAAAGATATAAAGTTATTGCCCAATCAATGAAGTAACTGGTTTGTCAGTATTTTGTAAACAATACGTGCAATGAGTGTTTCTGGTCAGTGCCTGTTAAAGAAGTAGGCATCCACATCCTTTTGTGACCAACAGCCTTCATGTCCCGTCACTAAAACTATCCCGCTTCAAGTCTCGCTGGGGTTGGAAAGTCCTGCAGCCTGAGTTTTCCTCTCTCTGCCAGGATTGGTACCCTGCAAAGTAGGTTTGAAGCTATTCATGGAGTAGAAAGAGAAAGCAGTAGTTGCTTATATATTGGAGTAGAGGACTCTGCTTTTTAGAACTAAGAGGTGACTACCTTTTCCAGTATTTAATACGCAAGAAGGCTGTGGAAAATTTTAGTAGGAAATCCATAATGTATGATTTTTTTTTTATGAAGAGGAAAATTGAAAGTATGTACAAATTACAGCCTCAACATAACATTATGGGATAATTCAAAATTTTACCAATAAACATAATTTTCTGACAAACTCCAAGTTATTTTTTTTCTTTTCAGACTTGTATGTAGGGCTTTTATATTTGTTGTGAAATAGAATGTTAGAGGTGTGTAAAAGTGGCACTTGAATGATCTCTGCTGACTTCAGACATGAGAATTAGTTGTGCCTGTGCATATTCCTCAGAAGTCTGTTTTTTCATCAGTATGGTTTATGTAGTTTAACATTTGTTTTCTGTGGATGTGGGATACCCTCTTGTGATCTTTAGAAGATTTCACAAAGCATGTTGAAGTTCTGAAAAAGACTGCACCCTCTTTCCTGTAAGAAGTTGTTCTGTAGAAAAATATGAAACAAAATAAGCAGCTTGTTTTTTCTCCAAGATTTCTTCAGGATAAACCAAAGTGCAGCCTTACTGGCCAAATTTAATTCCTGGAATATCATCTTTCTTTTTTTCATTGTAGAATATTTAGGTGGATAACCAATAAGTTAATGAAATTATACTGATGTAATATAAGTGAGGACAGTTCCACAACATTGTCTTTTGCTTGAATGAGAACTGATCACTGACTTCTGTGCAGTATGAACCTCACAGATACTAAAAGCAGGAGACTGCAGTTTGAGCAATTTTATAAAGACTAGGGAAGGCTCTCTTCTGCTAAATCACCAGTGTGGTCCTCGCTTTGTCAAAGGGTAGATCCACTCTTCTGAGTTCATAATGTTTTAGAAACCTTGTCAGCTGGGATCTCTGGCATGGTCCTGTACACAGCTCATATGCAAACCTTATTAAAAAGCACATGATGTGTTTGTTGCCAAGGAAACATAAGCCATTAAGCCCTAGAAGCATAATTCATAAGAAACAAATATTAGCTATTAATATCTACTTTCTCCATTAGTGCCATGACACCTACATGAAATAGCCTTGCAGTCTCCTAGCTAATGGAAATGACATAACTGGATAATGAAAAGGTGAAACAAGGAGTTAGAATGCACTGAGCTCTAAGTATGGCCAGAGTAATGAGAATGCAGGACTGGTATGTTTTCTTCTTGTGTTGATAATCCATTGATCACCTGTTATCCTACTTGTCTGTCCCAGGCACAGAACTTGCGTTTGTCCATGCTGAATTTCACAAGGTTCTTGTTGGCCCACTCCTGCAGCTTGTTAAGGTCTCTGAATGGCAGCTCTGACCTCCAGTGCATGAATTGCTCTCTTGCATTTGATGTCATCTGTGAACTTGATGAAGGTGCATTCAGTCCTATTGTCAAGGTCCAGGTCATCAATGAAGATATTAAACGGTATTAAAATGGGTATAACTTGTAACCAGCTTTCAGTTAGACTTTGAAGCATTGACCTTTGAAGCCTGATGGTACAGCCACCTTTTAACCTCACTCATCCAGTCCATACCTCACCAGTTTGGCTACAATGATGCTGTGGGAGACCATGTCAAAAGCCAGCTACTCCATGCCCACAGAACCAGTTATTTTATTGTAGAAGGCAGTCAGGTTTATCAGGCAAATTTTTCCCTTGGTAAATCTGCAACAGCTGTTCCCAGTCACCTTTTTTGTCCCATGGGTACCTGGAAATGACTTCTGGGAGGACTGGTTTCTCTTCAAATAAGGAAAATTCCTATGTTTTACAGTGTGCTCCTAGCCAATTTCAGTAGCAGAAATTAAAGCTACAGCAGCAAGTTGGTCAAAGACTTTTCTGCCTTGGTATCCTAAGAAGTAATTACCCCTCTTGTAAGTTTGATCTGTGGTAAGGCTGGATCACTAGCAGCTCAAGTCTATCACATGCTCAGGCATGTGAACACGATCTCACAGCTGTACATATCTGACAGAGCACAGGTGCAGTATTTGTGCTAGCAGATAGCACAGTAAACAAAAGGATGTCCTCAAATGTGCTGTGTCCTGATATCCATGTGTTTTCCTCTATAAAGTAAGAAAGGAGGACACATTGTATAATGGGGAAGTTTGTGGAGAAATTTATTCTTTGAGATTAGCTTCTTCCAGGTTCAATGTCAGGGAAAACACTGGGCTACTGTGAGGACACTTGTGCTTCATGAGTGCCTGGATACTGTGCCATTTTTGATCTACTATTCAAACACAATTTGCCAGGCTGTAGCAAAAAGCAGCCTGAAACTGCCTAGCAGCTGTCCTACAAGATACTCTTTTCCTTTGAAAGCTAGCAACAGAGATGCATGCAGACTCCCTTTGCTGAGAACGCAAGTTTCTGCCCATCACGGAATACATCTAGTGAAAAAAAGGCAGAAGGGGAGGTGCAACAGATGGAAAAGGCAGCACTACTAGACCTTTTTTCAGATGCTGACAAGACATGCGAATCAAGCCTGAAGGGCTTCAATTTGTCAATCCAAACAGGGTCTTGATCTGACAGGAGCATCCAGAGTACAGGATTGTTCTGCAAGTGTACAGAAACTACCAGTGGAAGCAGGATTTTGGAATGGGAGAGACAACATTTATGTTATTGGGTGGGGAGCGCAAAGCTTATTTGGCAAAGCAGCAACTAGCATGGAGCAGGCACTGAGCAGTAAGAAGGGAAGCCTTGGAACCTGGGACTGCCATTGCTCTATTTTCAGGCAGTTTGGGACTTAAATCCTGCCATCACAATTTGGGAGGTGACACCAGCCATGTGGAAATTTCTTGGCCTGTTATGGATGCACAAGTATTAGTAGCAGGCTTCCTTTGTGTAGCTGTAGGGAGTTAGCATTACTGTTGTCGCCTCTGACAATGAAAGTTGTCCCTTCCTATCCCCAAAATGTTGAACAAGTATGTCTTGATGGATTTTATTTGACAGTGATTTGCTCATACGGGTCACCTCAGTTCTGACATGGTCTGAAGCACCCTATGTTCAGATTCACTGAAGCATCTGATCATGATGAAAAGAGTTACATGGTAAAATGAGTCTCCTTTCTATTATTACCAGTTGTTCTGGACTCTCTATTATTGCCAGTTGTTCTGGCCTCTTAAGGAATCATTAACAAGTAGTAAAATAATAGCCACTCTTAATCACTTTGGTGTCCTGTGATTGTACAAGAACGATTAGTATTCTCTACCCCTTGTGATCTCTGAGAAGAAGGGTATGTTTTAAGTACTGTTTCAGTCAAGTGAGGTCATTTCTAATGAATGAACATGTAAAAATAGCTTTTTATGTGTTTCCTAGTTTGGAGACTCAGCTTTCTTAGAGAAAATCTGATACACTACTGATATGTAGGAAATTTCTTAGAATTTTTCTAAGTGGCAATATAGTGTAAAAATGAATGTTTCTGGATGTGGAAAGAATTCCAACAAGTTACAAAGCTACAGTTTTCCAGCAAACATACATGTTTATTCACACACATGCTATTTCTCCTGACAGCCAAAGGGCCTAATTTATGTAGTCTTCAAAATCTTTCTTTATAAATGTGTGGTTTGCTTACTCTCGAAGTATTCAGATCAAATTTTATCTGTGAGCACAAATGGAAACTCAAACTCTAATTGTCCCTCTGGGCGACACCAGAGTGTCCTGGAATGTGGATCTCTCATTCTATCTGTGATCTTTGCATGATGTTCCCAAAACATTTACACTTCTTTTGCATGAGCTTAAAGGACGATCACTGACATTTGAGGAGTTAGAAGAGATTTTTGCTATTCTGGGACTAATCTCTGAGAGTAGATTGTGAGCTTGTATTCCAGCATTATGTAGTCCCTCTGGATGTGATCTGTTTGGATGGCAATGGAAGCTACATTCTTACCTGGGGTGACTTCAGTACTCAACCTGATCTACATAGGTAAGTTTTACAGTCCTCAACAGAGTTTCCAGTAAGCAACGTCTTGATGATATGAAACTTCTTAACCGACACTGAAAAATATGTTCCAAATTTTACACACCCTTCTTAAACATAGTGTACTACACTTTGCAACTGCACCTGAATCACAAAAGTTCCACACCTGAAGTATTGTGAAAGTAAAGGGTAATTTGAAGCTAACCGCCTTCTATCGCTGTAAGCATGTGTAGACAACCTGTCATTAATGCTTAACTTCCTTACTCAGTTACCACCCAGTTCACATTAACAACCTTTAGTATGTCCTAGGCTATCAAAAGCTTTATTTGATGGTCCTTACTTCTGATAGATTACCACATACGGATTTTACATACGGCATTAGTGTAGCAAGCTTGTGGGGAAAAAGCATAGAAATTATTACTGCAAGTATAAGTAATAGAATAAGTATAGCTGCTGAACAAGTTGGATTTAGTTATGACCTATTCTATGTATCCATTACAGACCATGCTGGGCCCTGAGCTTTCTGGCAGTTAAATGGGCTGTCAAAAGCTATCAAAGCCCATAGGATTTTTTTCTTTCAGCAGTATTACTTGGAACACAGGTGAAGTTGATATATCTTGCTGCTAAAAGCATTCTTTATTAGGCTCTTATCGATTTCCCACTCCTAACTGCTAGTAGTATCCTCCTCTGGCTTTAAAGAAGAAAACTGGAGATGTTGAATCCCCATGGAACCAATATGTCAACTTTTATGGTGGGTTTTTTTTTTTTTTTGGAGGGAATGGAGGGGAAGGAAAAAGCGCTCCAGGAGTTTTTCTCCCCTCCTTTCAGTATTGGCATAATTATCTTGTACATGGATGTGTTAATGTTTCCATTTAACACTGTTGAACTGAATAATTTGGTATATGATACTAAATGTATATTCTAGATTTCAGCTACAGATCGTGCAGTGGATTGGATGAATGAAAAATACTACTTTAATGAGTGGTTTTGGTAGAAATGTTAATTTTTTATCAAATCTTGGAGCAAGAGCCTGACACCATTGAAGAGAAAGAAAGAAGGATACAATGCTGATTTTTTAGTTACATTATGCTAATCATGGGATGGCTGTTTCAGGAATGCACAGAACAGCTCCGGGAGGTTTTCTCCCTGAAGAACATTTCTTCTGATGGAGAACATCCATAACTGAGTATCACTTTCATCCTCTGTATTCTCTACATTCTGTAGCGGTTTGGGGAATACCTGCTCATCCAGTTAGTCAGGCTTTCTGGTGTTTTGAGTTGTCAGATAGCAGGAAAGATACGGCTTTTGAAGCCAGTGTATTCCTAAGTATTTTCCTTCTTGTGTCTGAGTAATCTTAGGTGGTAATCGGCCTCTGTGTTCCCTTTACCAAGAAGGCAAGTGTCGATAACATTGAGAATGCTAATGTCTTCTTGACTGTTGCCTCTGCTTTAGGCACTGTTTCAAATTAAAAGTGCTCTCAGCACAGTTTTAAACGTGATGTCTAAAACATCGGCAACCTGTCTACCTGAGAGATTTAACAGTGTCAAAATTGGGAGAGCTGATTTGTTTTAGCAAGAGCTATAGCCGTTTTGAAGAGTTTTCTTACTGTAAAGAGACTATTAAGTTCAATTACCAGTTTGTCTGTCTTTGTAGTTTAGCTCCTTATATCACAATGTGAGGAAACAAATTTCAGAGCACCTGTAAAGATCAAGTAGGGTTTTTTTTTAATGTGCTGGTGTCATCAAACACTCATCTAAGAATGTAAGCGACCAGCTTATGCCTCAGTCAAAATTCTGGAAATATTCACACCCATCAATATGTCATCTTTTCATCATGCACTGATGTTCTGACATACATGGGAAAATCCTCACATAAATACACACATTATGTGTACTGGTAAACACATACACCACAGACTGAAATAACACAGATCTAATGTATAAAACTATTAAACTGTGAGGTCCACAAACTAAAATTCCTTCTAGAAATGTTCAGCTTTCTACAAAATAACAATTAAAATGTATCCAAAGACTGCATCATGCTGATTATGGGGGAGATTTAAATGATGACTGCCTATTATTAAATTAATTCTGTAAATCTTCAGATCTATTTTGACAGTGCAAATAAAATTATAAAATTCCTGTATGTTGAGGTTTCAGTTTTAGTAGTCACAAAATTTTGCTGTGGCTGACATTTAGCACAATATCAGAAGGCTTCATGAAGTATTTTAAACAGAAGGTATGTAGCCTCTTGAATTTGATTGTTCACCAGACTAGCTATAAAACTCATGACCAGATGTAGCTTTAATCAGATATGTACAGTCATTAAAATTATGATTGGAATAAAAAGAATATGCTAGCAAAAACATGTATTGTAAAGCAATAATCTAAATCAAAACTTTCAATATGAATGAATGATAACTTTGTTACAGCTACTGAGCTATTTAACTTTTGCTGTGCTTAGCCACAAGCCTCTCGTGCCATTCTGGATTATAGTTTCATTAATGTTTAATTAAAGTTCTGATTTCCACAGAACTTAGAAATTGAGGGATGGGTCTTTTAAAAGGAAGGGCATGGTTGCCTTGGAATTGTCTTATTGCTTCACTCTAGCAGTCGATGCAATGTTCCTTCCATTCACATTGTCCTAGGAGTTCAATTAAAGGTACAAGAATCTTGAGATCGGATATACAGTTACGATGATTCCTGTGATTATAGCATTTTATGAAGTTTTCAAGTTCTGTCCCTGTCTTGCCCTCAATGATTACTAAAGTAAGAAAATATGTCATTAGTTTATATCATGTATTCTTTTAGTTCAGGATACATAGCTCATGACTAGACTACTTTTCATATCTGCTAGGAAAGTTTACAGACTTTTTTAGATACCAGACTAGGCTAGCGCTTCTCCTGGAAATGGATGCAGGCTACTGCCTTAATGTCAAAAGTAGCAGTTTTGTAATAACTTCAGAAGTTAAGTTGGTTAAAAAGATTTAAACTATAGAACATGTATTTTTTGTTTTTGAGATTTTATAAGTTGGCAGATCAATAAGATCTCACTTTAGAAGGGATCTCCATTTCATGCCAAAATAATGCTTGTGTCCTTTGTTCTGTTCTAGATTCCGTCAGAACTCAAAGTCTGACCAAAAGATACCTCTGCACAAATGTATCTGGTAATTTATCAATATTTTTCATTTTCAGATAATATTAGTATATTTTTCACACTCTTCATGTTCATTACTTGCATGTGTCTCTTTTTTTTCAACTGTAATCTGTGTATGATCTTTTTTGTTGTTGGTTGGGGGTTTTTTGTCTGTCTGCTAGCTTTTCCTTCCCCCTAATGGGGAAGTGTTTCCAGGTAATTCTTTTCACTTTTATCCTGACCAGGGATTCCCATGTCTCACTGTTCCCAATCAATTTATTGCTCCAATAGCAAAAAACTGTTTGTGCCAAATGCGGATGCTATCTCTTTCAGCCCAGATTCCTTAAAGAATGTTTCCCCTGGCTTCTCTCCAACAATGTTTTCTGTTCTTACTGGTTTTACAGAAGCTTCATATTGTATTTTGTACAGTATTATTCAGATTTTTTCCTCATTTAATTTTCCAGCTAAACACTGTGCAAACAAGAGGCTTAACTGAAGAGCCTCTGGGACCCTGTAGAGCAAATTGGACATATATATTAGGCTATTACGTTAGTAGATTATGATCTTTTCCCTCCTCCACTTAGAGTTCTTTAATCAAATTAACCTGTATAATAATAATAATAATAATAATAATAATAATAATAATAATATATTTGTTGCTGCTTGTAGCTGTAGGGCAATCAAAACATATCCACAAGGGCTGAGGCTATCCATTGTTGAAGAGTGGTTACATTTATTTCAAGCAAAATAGACTATGAGCACCTAGGGTTTTCATTAGGTCACCTGAAAAACTGGAGAAGTATTTCAGTGGAAGGGGCATCAGCAGCTCATCTCCTGTTCATTTCTCTCCTGTATTTTATGCAGTGGAGATAGTCCCCCTGCAGCCCAGTTTGTCTTTGAATGAAGTCATGCTTAGGACTGCCATGCTTAAGCATAGTTCGAATAATAATAATAATAATAATAATAATAATAATAATAATAATATATTTGTTGCTGCTTGTAGCTGTAGGGCAATCAAAACATATCCACAAGGGCTGAGGCTATCCATTGTTGAAGAGTGGTTACATTTATTTCAAGCAAAATAGACTATGAGCACCTAGGGTTTTCATTAGGTCACCTGAAAAACTGGAGAAGTATTTCAGTGGAAGGGGCATCAGCAGCTCATCTCCTGTTCATTTCTCTCCTGTATTTTATGCAGTGGAGATAGTATTTTCCCTAAAGCATCTCTGAAACATGAGTCACAAAAATATTTGTGAGAGTTGTGATCGTGATTATGTAGCCACTCTGGATAATTCCTTCTATTATTTAATTTTAGCTGTAGTAGAAGTGGCAAATCAGCATGTATTTCTAAAAAATCTCTAAAAAATATTTTTCTGGAAACATTGTTTTAGGGGAAAGGTAGGAAGCTCCCAAGAAGGATTAGCAAGCCTCTAACATATACAAAATATGATGGATTAGATCACGAGGATAAAAATATGTTGTGGTTATATAGTCTATGAGATAATAATCATAATTCTGTTTTAATGAGAATGCTACTCAATTAAGAAGTTGCTTGTGGGGTACAATCTGCCCCGCTGTCAGGTGGCTAAGTCTGGTGACAGTCTGCATTGGTTTTGGGGAGTATTTTTCAATCTGCTACTGAACTTTATTAGTTCCAATGGAAATTTCAAATCCATCTAATCCTCCCCTATTAATCTCCTGAGTTATAAGAAGGAATAAAACATTAATAAACCAAAAATAAATTCAAGTTACCTTATTTGCTGTCTTAGCCTATCTTGTAGGAAGAGTACCGTCCTTGGACTGTTGTTTTTATAACATTGGCAATGCTTAGATACTGCAGGGCTGGGCATACTTAGTGATCACACAGAGAAAATTTAATCTGTTGCTGAAGAACTGAATGTATTTACTTGCTTCAATTCTGTTTGTCTATCTGCATATAAACCTATTTTCATGTCCTCTGATATTTCTCCTCTGTAAAGATACTAATTAGAAAATTAGTCTAGAAATAGTGTTCATTTTTCTGATCCTCTGAGTAAGAATAGAATGACCTTGCTTTCTTTCTGATAACCTTTTAGGAAGGCACCTGTTTTCCTACTGATTTTTTCTTCTATCTACATCATACCTACTGGAGTTTGGAGCTTTTTTCCTTTTATTAATTCTTCTTCTATGGATTCCACTTTTTAGTTTCCAACATTTTTGTCATCCTTCTGTGACTAATTCTTCTAATTAGACCCAAATTTTGCTCACTTAAGCAAGATTGCACAAAGAGAAAAAGGACTTGTGGCATCAAACCAAAGGTGCTAAGTAATCCTCCAGTCTTCTACTGTAACTGCCATCCTCTATTATTAGGACCATCTTAGGAAAACTTTGCTGAGAGCCTTTGAATTTCTGTTTTGTCCACTTGCAGATATGATCTCTTCTCTCACTAAGTTCATACTATGTGGCTAGGAAACCAGCGAGGGACGTAGTATATAGCCTTCTGCAAGTAAAATAACTGCAAATCTTTGTCTGTTTTTGTCCTTTATTAATTGCACAAAGGATCCTGTGTATAAATTAGCATTTCAGAAGAGCATCTCAAAAAGAAATCTGCTTGCTTTATAAAGAGATTTGTAGGAATGTCAGAGAAAAGATTAGAGAAGTTCCTCTGGAGGAGGTAGTTTGCATACTAATGCATCTTTCTCTTTGTAGTTTGTTTGTTTTACTATTTGTTTTATCATTTGCCATCTTCAGGAGGAAGACCTACACACAAGTTTTTAAGAGACTAGGCTAAGTGGCAGCAAGGGCTATAATTCTCAAATTTTCTGTGCTACAGCCCCATTTTCTAATGACAACAGAGCAATTGCAGCTTCTCCATAGTCCATGTACCTGCCCTGTGCCCCATAAGACAGTGGTGCCTCTGTCAGCACGTGCAGTTTCATAGTTGGGTATGCAAATCCCTGACATAATTCTGTTTGGTCTCCATCAGTAATCTGGTGTGTGGTTTTGAACAAGTTACTACACCATTCTGTAGCTGCTTGTGGTCTTGTCTGTTGTCTGTTTTGTCTATTCAGGTAAGAACAGACATACTCATGCTAAGGTAAATGTCATCAGACTTGATCCAGAGGGGAGCAATCATTATAGACACGGATCACAGCACCGTGTTATGTTACTTAGACTAACTGTTTTTCTCACTTCCATTAAAGTCTCTCTTACTTCAATGAATTGGCCTGGCTCACAGGAAAGAGTAGAGAAATTTCCTCAATATATCAAATTATTTGTCATTTTGTCTAGTATTGGAGCCCTATACTTGCTTGACCAGACACTTCAGGACGATGAGAGCACCCACTGAAGCACATTGCTAGCTGAGCATTATCATTGTCTCCTGATGCGAAGTTCACTCTTCACATCAGGAGGTTTACTCATGCTTATCTTTGAAAGCTTTAATACAAAGGTAGGTTCAGCCTTTTTCAAATGCGGAAACTTGTCTGACCTTTCAGAGACTGTTTATATGCATTAAATTCATGAAGTGATTAATTTAGTACACCAACAATCTGCTGAGTATAATGCTTCTAGGTTTCTCTTTGGACTGCAAATATGAAGATGTGGAGATGAGGTATTAATATTAAGAACCTCGACAAAGCTGCCTCCCCTTTTTGACAATCTTGTAGAGAATGTTTGGTTTGGGTTTGTGGCCTTCAGAGGGAAAACAGAATTAAGTTTGCTTCCACTGTATCTAAAGATAGGAATTGCATGATTATTATTTTTAGACACTGATTCTCCATTACTGTTTCAAACCTTGGAGTCTTGTTGGTGTGGGCACACCAGGAGCTGTGGACAGGAGGCTGTAGTGTTTCTTAGCCTCTGAGCTCTTTTTTGCAGAGGTCTGGATGAGAACACAAGATACGTTATAGTAGATAAGTTCCTGTCTGATGTTTTCTTTGCTTTACCTCTGTAGAGAGATGCAGAAATGGAATTCATGAAAACCAAACTTTTTGTTAGTTGCAAGGACCCGTAGGAATCTATGTCAATCTTTGTAAAGAAGTGCCATCTACAGCCTATCTTAGGCAAACTGTTTCCTGATAATTAAGGTTGGTAAATAAGTCTTTTATTTTCCTCTGAAATACACAGCAGGGAAGGTTGCAGCTAATGGGAATTTTGGATGCTCAGCAGCTTCCAGGGTTAATTTTTTCTCTGTTGGATTTAAAGCTAACATTTCACAGTCCTGTAGGACAAACTGAAGAATGTGTTTTGGGAGAGATGCCTAAACTATCAGAGGACAGGACTGCTTTATAAGAGTATAGGTGCTCAAGCAATAATGAGATTTTTATTTTATTCTTGTAGGTAATCACGCTTTATTATAGCTTCTTAGACTTTGATGTTTTTTAGTATCCACAATTACCAAAGGGTAGTTTACCTAAGAAAAATTTGTTCCCAACAAACAGAGCATCAGACCTCAATTTCAGCTCCCGAGGAAATAACCACTGCAAGATCAGTCAAACCCGCTGTGCTTTCTGTGTACTGTACTGCTTGCTCTGCTCAGTGTAACTTCAGGGTAACATTTTACTCCTAAAAGGCAGCCTAGTCAGCTGTAAATGAATAATGATTCCCTAGTATCAAGCAGAGAATAGGACTTTCAGATATCCTCAGAGTCCAGAAATGTGCCTGGCACCTGTGTCTGTTGTTCTAAATATCCTGGATTTTTCTGACCTCTTCTAGCTCAAACAGAGGATCACAGACATCATTTGGGGAAGCTTCCTTATTAAGAACTGTGAAGATCTGTCTATAATCAGTGTGTTCCACATCTTTGTGACCAGTTATTTTGCTTAGCTTGATTCTGAAGTCAGAGGAACAAATAAAGGGAGAGCAGACCCAAGCTCTGATGAACTTTGAACTTATTTGAATGCGAAGCTGATTAGCTACAATAGAGAAAACCAACACCACGGTCTAAACACCCTGAAATTCAGCACAGTAAGCTCCTGGATCTGAGTTTTGTGGTTCACATGCATCTTTACCTGTATCCATGTGAGAAATGTAAACATCTTCAAGTTGTCTCCTTCCCAGAAATACAGGGCTGTTTCTGCATTGAGTAATGCTGCTGCGTTGAGAGATGACACAGAAGGTGCCCCAGCTCCTGGACCCCTGGGTTTTCCCCAGGTGTCAGGTCACTCCTCACAGATAATTGCTTACCATCATCATCTAAAAGAACTACATCTTCCATGACTAGATTTACAGGTACAACCACTTAAAAAAAAAAAAGTATTCACACACAGTGAGGTAAATATGCGGGTTTATTGCAGCCAAGCCACTCCTTTCCGTGCTCATTCCTTCTCAGACATCTGCTCGTGGATGTTAAAACCCTAAGCACCTTTGGCAGGGGGATTGAACTCTGAAATCTGCAGCACCTGTAGCAGAGGAGCAATATTTGGGAAGGAATTGCTGTCTGAGGAAAAGCAGCAGCTTCAACTTGTGTCCCATGGGAGACAAGTGAATCTGAAGTTATATATTATATAAGACGTAGGGGATGACAGCAGTTTATGATTAACCTGAACTCTGCAAGAAGCATATAAGGAGAGAAAGAAGAAGAAAGCCAGAGAAGCAGCCAGGATGGAATCCAACATAAGGATCAACAATCCTGCGGACATCTCTGTTATTGTCATCTATTTTTTGGTAGTCCTGGCAGTGGGACTATGGGTAGGTTGGGATTTTATTTTATTTTATTTTATTTTTTACTTAATGAGCAGGTAGTTCATAGGGTCCTGGGAAAATGGCTCAGTAAGTGAAAATGTATAAGTGTATAAAGATTTTGGCGCCTAACTGAGATAGTTAATAAGTGTATGGTGGGGAAAATGTGGGTATTTACTGGAGAGGGGATGGTGACCCGGGGAGGCATCCATTTAGGTGGATGAATGGAACTAGTGGGGAAGGTGGGGTAATGAGGTTTGTGTGGGGAAGGAGCCGAGAGATCTGATCAGTAAAGGTCAGGCCAGCTAGAGTCCCTATTAGAAAGCAGGCCAGAGGTGAATAGATGGGGTTTAGCACCATGGAGCACAGGGACTGCGGTGAGAATTGGTGGTGTGAGGTGGTGCCATAGGAAATAGTGAGAAGAGGGAGTTGCAGGGAGAAGAATGGATGTGAAGTCAATGTGCGGGGAGGGCAGTATGGTGGTGTAACAGTAAAACTGGAGCTGTGGCTGTGTGACAGACCGGGGACTGCAGATCACTCTCAGCAAAGGAGTGAGATGGGTCAAGATTGTAGGTGCCATTTGAAGGCAGCATTATTGTGGCTTTTTTTTTGCCAGCGGGACCTTGACTACAGGGTGCAGTGCCATTGAAACTATGAGGAAGGAACGGTTTCAGGGGTGGCAACTGATGGCAATGACCTTCTGTTCCTGATCTAAGCACGGCAGTGCCTCCTGCCCTTACCCCGGCAATGCTGAATGTGCTGAGGACTGCAAGGGAAAACTCGGTGCCTAATCCGAAAACAAAGCCCAGTGCTTTCACAGCTAATGGAGAAAGGCAGATACTATCCTATTGGTGTAACCTCAGTGCTAAAGTGTTTGAAGATAATAGGCCAATACCGTGAGCTACAAAGCTTTAAACAGTGGAATGTCACTAAATTTCGGTTTCCTTGGGGCAAGCTCTCCTGGTCACCTGAACACCTGACCATTAACAAGCGGAGAGGAGGCATTGTCCCTCAGTAATCCTGTGTTTGCCAGGAGCATCCCAGGGGTCCATTTCACAGAGCAGAGAAGTCAGCTGCAAAACAAACCTCCCTTTCTAGCAGCCTGGCAATGTTTTGAAGAGCAGCAAAAATTTGGGGTGTACACAAAATGGGCACAACTTTTTCTTTACCCCTTCGTCGTGGTAGTAGATGCCAAAAATGTAGCAAAAAATCTGAAGTCCCCAGTATACCTGAACACCTGGCTGTCTTGCAGGAGGGAGCTGGGTCTTTGCCACGGAAGTCTGGCTGTTGCTGTAGCTGAACTTTGTATTAAAGGTCTGTGACAAAAAAGGGCTGATCTGTGGCTTGTCAAGCAATTGTGTGCTGAGTAATTCCTGGAACCATTTCTTTACAGCAACAATGTCCTCTTTATTGGACAAATACTTATTCAGTTGCTGTGTGTAGTTAAATGCAAATCTATTGTATTTACTTACTTCCTTCTGTATCAGAAGAAAAGAGGTGGCTAATTTTCCCAAGTCTTCTTTCTTTATTTGCCTGTTCAATACCCATCAGAGGAGACAATGGGAATCCAATATTTGGATCAGGGTCATTAACAAAAATTGGACGAAGCTTTCCTCTAAAGCCTGTCATCCCTTGACAAATACAAAATGAGTGTGTGAAAAGGAAATTTTAGTTGGCTTCTTTTTTTGAACTTCAGAGAGAAGCAGGTACAATGCTAATATCACAACAAGAAAATAGATTTTTGTAGATATCTGCTGGGGCTGGATAGTATTGAGTAAAAAAGCTGCACGCTTTCTGTTAATGAACTTGCAACTTATAGTCTTTTTTGATGCCTGAAATCAAAGGTATTGCACCCCTGATGAAGTGTTCATATGAGCTTTTATGAAAAATGATCATTTTTTTTGTTAATTTTAATTTTAATGTTTCACACTAACGAAAGGTGACGCAATGAAGCTTGAACAGTTAATGTAGACCTAGATACAAGAATCATTGCTCAGTTGTATTATTTTCTTCATCATAAGCTTGTTCTTTTTAGCCACTCCGTTTATTTCTTCCGCTTTACCCTCCCCATATATTTTATCCCTCTGTTCTAGCTGTTTGTTCTTAGTCTGTGTATAGCTTGCCTATTATACTTAAAATATTATTCAATCTTTCTTTCTTTCTTTTTTTTTTTTCGGCTATGTACAGCCACTCCGTTTATTTCTTCCGCTTTACCCTCCCCATATATTTTATCCCTCTGTTCTAGCTGTTTGTTCTTAGTCTGTGTATAGCTTGCCTATTATACTTAAAATATTATTCAATCTTTCTTTCTTTCTTTTTTTTTTTTCCCCAGGCTATGTACTCAACCAACCGAGGGACAGTAGGTGGATTCTTCCTGGCTGGACGAAGCATGGTTTGGTGGCCGGTGAGTGCTATATATTGTGTGTGTATGTAAAACATATGTATGTGTATGTGCATCCACTTCCATATGACTATGTCTAGTCCTTAAATGTTAAGCATCTCTATAATACTGTTGAGACTGTGATGGCTATGTCATGTAGATGCACTTCAAACTTTTTCTCTAGCCATGGTGACACAGGGCAAACTGCATGACAAAAGCCACCTGATAGGCAGGGAAAAGTACTGAGGAAGTTGTCTGTGTTGAGCTCTCAGCTGTCTTGATTATGTGACCAACTTGTTTGAACCTAGATACATTGGTAATGTCAGTGTAGACAAATCCAGTGCTTTGTCTTTCAGCTCACTTTAAAACTTTTTAATATTTTGAATTTATTACTTTCACTGCACTCAAAGAAGCTGGCTCATTTTGAGGTTATCGCAGAGGAGAATTAATTTACTGAAATTTTTTCCTCGTATTGCTCTATTGTTTCCACTTTTGGTAACAAGTTCTGGTCTGTACAAGGAGAAAATCCTGGAAATATTATGATAAGTTATTGGTAAAATATAGTTTAAATTTATTTAAAGATTATGTGTGAATTATATTGTTTGTCTTCTGTGGATCTGTATTCTCTTTCAAGGTGGAGAAAAGGAGTCACAGACACAAAACATGTTCATAGCCATCCATCAGGCCTCTGGCAGAAATTATATTAGAAACACTTACCAATTTCTTCCAGACCATACGGTCTGTTTAGTGTGACTTCTTGGAAAAGCAGAAAACTCAGGCAAACCTGCATTTTCTGTATTACTTGTGTGGTACATGCTTCCATGTGCTTGAATGGAAATCCTCAACATTCCTGATCTTGCATTCAGACTCCAAAAATGTTTTTGCACTTCATTAAGACTTTTGATTCAAGATTCCACCCACATGGATTCCGTTACAGGATCAGGGAGAGTGAGAGTAAATATTTGTTGTCTAAAAATTTAGAAATTTTGTTAAAGTAGGCTGCAGAAATACCTACACATCTTTCAGTCTTCTTGTGCTTCAGGGAGCTGCTCTCTGCCTTTAGGAAGGATTGGGACTGCCTCTTTAATGACATAAAAATATTAAAGGCCAATGACAGTAAAAGGTTTCCTCATTTAGTATAGTAGATCTAAGAAAATTCAAGTTCCTTTGGAAGACTGAGGAAAGAGAAAGTTTCCAAGTTATTTTAAGATAAATCCCATAATTCTAGGGGGAGAGAAAAAACCCAAACAGATTACTTTGCTGAACTGTCACTTTAATCGGTGGGCTGGTTTTAACCTCGTGCAATTCTGTATGCCTGTCAAGGGTGAATATGCCCTTTTGTGCAGATGTAAATGAAGGTGGAAGAAGCAAGTGCAGGAAAGACTCACCATAAAAAACTTCTGTCTTGCTCCAGTGGCACTGAGAACTCCTAATGATTCCCCTAAGACCCAGGGAAGATTATCTAACACTGAGTTCTCTGCCAACACAAACCCAACGGATTCAGCAAGCTCCCTTCCTCCAGTGGGAAGACAAAAGGGATGACCCCACAGTGCAGTGGTTGCTGCTAGGATCCTCTCTCTCTCCTGCCCAAACTTTGAGCTCAGCACGGATGAAGTGCTAGTCATCAATGGAGTCCTAGACCACGCCTTCAGTCCTTCCCTTTGGAATGCCAGGAGTGTCTTTCTGCACCATAAAAATAAACCCTTCTTGCTATTCTTCCTGGTATCACTCAAAATAAACAAACGGCAAGCACTCAAACCACAAACTAAATACCATGTCAGCAGCACCACCTTGGAAAGTTTGCCTTGCATAAAAAGAGATTCAAAACACCTATTCCCACAGTTTAGCAGGTAGATAGGCTGTCCATCACCCAGTGCAAACTGGGCTGAAATGACTAGGAAACTAATGAAAGTATAGAAAGTTCAGCCAAAGATGCGATCTCAGTTCTGCAACAGCTAAGGCTGTGTGTATTTTTTTACTTTTTCTGTGCTTTGACTTTTCTTTTGTGTCACGTCAGGACTAACCTGGCATGGTTCTGGAAAGCCCAGATACATTACCACAGACTGTAGATGAGAGGCAGGGTGGGGGAAGTTGTTTTGTAAGTGGACTCTTGTTTACAGATTTCTTCCGTGCGATTTCAGGATAATGACTCTTGCCATGTAATTGCTTTCTGGAACAGAGAAAAAAAAAAAAAATCCTTCCACAAACTTGTTATAAATTTAATTCCCTTAAACTAATTGTATTTTTCAGTGGTTGTGCTATGTTCTATGCTCTACAGGGCCACCATAAGTGGCTTTTCTGACCCCACAGGGAAAGAGGCTCATTAGCAGTGTATTAGGATCTCTTACTGACAAGCCTGGGAAAGGGATTCTATTCACTTAAATAATATAATAGCTGTGGTTTAGTAGACTAGAGGAGACTCTGGCAATCAAAGGCTGGAGGATAGTCCCACATTTGATATGGATTTTGCATGTTTGCCAGTCACTTTGCCTGATTGTGATTCAATTTCTCAATGTATAATGTAGGAGCAAGACAGTTATCCTGGGCCAAATCTGTCCAACTTTGGCTCTGTTGGCTCCAATGGAATCCATGAAGGTTGCTTAGTATTTTGCAGAACCAAGCCCACAGTTAGTCTTTTCTGGCTGCTCTGCAGAGGTAATAGGTCACTTCTGTGTTAATTCACTGAAATCACTCCCCATGTGCAGTGGATGAGCCAACTCAATAGTTCCAGTAGATAATTAGGGATCAAGGTATGTAATTACATTCTCACTGATTGCCAGAAATCAAAATCCATCGTGGGTTAATCATAATGGTATGAAATGCTGTGCCCTTTCCACAGTCTTTTTACAGAAACTAAGAGAAGAATCTTCAGGAAACTGGTTTTGGTCTTCTGGACTTTGAGGGAAATATCTTCAGGAAAGACACATATGGCTCTTTAAATACCCAAAACCAGTTCTGCTTTTTCCAAAAAGACATGGAGAAGCTCAAGGAAAGTGACAGCTTTGTAACAATGGGCCTTGCAAACCGAATGTTAGCTTCTTTGTTAGATGAAGGAGTTAGGTTCAGCCAAATACTTTCTACCATTGTAGGAAACGAAGTATCTGTTCCTGGAGAACAGCCAGCTTTGGTAGCAGCGACTCTCACAGGATTAACAGGGTTTCATGCACAATTAAAAAACCCACAACTTCAGTTTTGAAGCTTTCCTGCTTTTGAATTTTGTTCTTCAGGTTCTGTAGTTTTGCAGACAGAACTGTCTGTACAAAATTATGGGTTACCTTATATACCTCAGTTCCTGAGGCATAAATGCTAATAGGACAAAAAGTATCTGCTGGGCATCTGAAGTCCAGCTATGGTTAGAAAGATTTACTGACTAGTAAGTAGGAAGCATGCAGAGTCAGTGATGTACTACACCTTAAACAGAAACGTAACTCAGCTCGTTTGTTGTCGCTTATGTGTTGATCTTTGTGAGAGAGGGAAGAATTAAGGAAAAAAAAAACAACAGGTTTTTGTTTCAGTTCTCCATGGCTTATTTTCATGGCCATCAGAACTGACCACTGGCACGATTTCTCTGATCTCTGCATCCGGTTAAGTTTTACATGTTCTCAGAATTCTCCCCACTTGCTGAATCGGACATTGCTGTGAGGAGCCAGGAAAGACAACTGGTATGAATAAGGTTTGTATTTCCTTTTGTTAGGTAAAGTGGAATAAAAAATTAACTTATTTTGTCAAGTTCCATGCAAAAAATAGCGTGAAATCAATAGTTTTCAGAACAAAAAGAATAATAAAATAATCAAAGCAGAGCTCTGGTAGAAAAGGAAAAGTTCAGTGAAACAGATTTCTACAGAATCTGTCAGAATTTTCCAATTGGCTGGGAGGTGTTATTTCTGTCTCGGAGGACAAAGGTGGAAAGGTATCAGATCAGCCTGCTTCTTGCGACTGTGCTGTTGCAACAGCCACTGGGCTTGTTGGAAGACAGAGACACATTATTTGATGTGTATTGTATATTCATCTCTCTCGCTTAGTGAATTAGGAAGTGTATAAATGTGGTTTAATGCATATTTGGCAATAATGCAAAACAGAATTTTCAGAGTAGTTGGGAAAGCTGAATAAAAACCTACACTTCTTTCTTTGGGTCTCAGAGCCTTGAAAGGGTGACAGTAATATTTCATTGTAAGCAGTGTACTGATTTTTCCAAAGTGACTAAGGGTGATCCCAAAAAACTCAGGTAGGAAAAAATATATCCTTCCATCAGGGTAAAGACACATGTTGCAGGGAAGAGTTGTGAGTTAAAGAAAAGCATGGACACTGTCAAGGCATAGTTCTCAAACAAGGGAATGAGAAATTTGTCCAGGGAAGAGGGGTCTGAGAAGCAGCTTCTGCAGGTGACTCATGGGAGGAGCGATACTTCAAGACAAGGCTCATGACCTCATGCTGATGTGAGGGAGCCTCTGCTGTTCTCTGTAAAGGGGCTAAAGGCCACAGGCAAGGTGTGCTTGGGATTGGGGAAAAGAGTTGGACACCGAGCTAACACTTTCAAACAGGAAAGCGGACATCAGGGTCATAGGATATGTATTAGCAGGTCCTGGGCGGGGGGGAGAAAAGCCATAAGCTGTAAAGTCTGCACACTGTCACTGCAGCGGTCACTGATTTGCGAAGTACATCGTATATGATTTGGAACAGCAAGTGCTGGGATGTCAGTGCATGCTCAAGTTAATGAAAAGAGCAAGGTGAAACGGTTAATGAATAACATGGGAAAAACATAGTGATTATCATCTGCCTGCAGCATGGTGGTGCTTTTCCTGAACAGAGTACTCTTGTTAAAACCTGACCTCTTAAAAGATTTTAAAAGTTAATGTTCTACGTTTTTCCCAGGTTAGTTCAGTTTTTTGTCCTCTCTTTCCCTCTTAACAGCTTTTGTTCCTTTCAATCAACTTTCTTCTTTGCTTTTCCTCCTAGATCTGTTTTTAAAATCAATTCACTAACACATTCACTGAGAACAGTTAACACTTCAAGAAAATTGTTTCCCTCTGTCATTGCCCAGTCACAGCCTAGCGTTCTTTAGGTCATGCATAGGTGTACTGCAGCATCCACCAATGGCAAGTCAAGCAGTTCCAGTAATCAGCCTTTTCAGTACTAAAATACCGCAGCAGTAAGTTCTTCAGCAAGACAGCTTGGGCCCAGAGCCTATCTGCCTTCTTCCCTCATCCTTAAAGTACTGCCGTGGCAGACTGGAAACTTCTCTTTCCCCTCTGGCATCAGCAGCTAACAGGGTGCACGCATATTTGGTAAACACTCCTCTGCTTAAACCATGCCGCAGTTTTAAGGGTAATATGCATTTTCCCAGCTGTGAAGTCATGTTCTACCTTTCCATGTATACATAACAATAGAAAACATTTTTTAAATTGCATCCATTATTAGTATGTGTTGATCTTACAGTTCTGCTGCACTGGATGTTCCCTAATTCAGAGAATAAAATTTAGAAAGTGAAGGTGGTATCTGCATTCACATTGTTTTGTCTTTGTGCTGGCCCTAAATATGTTGGTAATTTTGCATTGTTTTTGTTTGCTTTTGTCTATTTCTTACAATACAATTGTACTCTGGATAAAGTTGGGAACACAGCATTGTCAGCGAATGCTACAAGATGTCCGGAGGTTTCAGGCGCTGAGCCAAGGCTTACTGCAGCTGTCAGTTCTTAAAGTTCTTCATTAGCTGCTTTTGTTACTTGGATCTGCTTGCAGTACATTTTAAGCTTTTGAAACAGGAGAGGGAACACATTAAATAAAATCAGAGATTAATGTGGTTAATCTTTTATGGTGATTGCATTTCTAGTAATCTAGATTTAAGTTTACTTATGCATCTCCAGGGAAAGCACTGGACAACAATGCTAATGCCTGGTATAAATGGTATTTATTTCTTCACAATCATTGCTGGGAAAACACTGTTGCTGTCACAAAGAGGTTAGAAGAAAAAGTTTTCTTTATTACCAGTGATCTCTCTGGCTGATTTGCTAATGCTTGTTGCAACACTTATCATTCCTGTAGAAATACCCGTCATATGACAAACTGGTTACATTTCTGTAGGGCACAACTGACTTCTAGAAATGTTTTTTAAAAAAAAAAATCCAAAACTGAGTGAACTTAGGGACATAAATTTCCTGCCACAGCAAAAGAACAGTTTGTCTGCAAAAAGACTGGAAGAAATCAGGAGATCAAACTGAGGAAAGGAGGAAAAAGTAAGCTTGGAAAAGAAAGAGTGGAATCCTCTGATGAATTTTATTTGTATGTTGCATATGAAAAATGGGGGAGGAAAATCTATTTTGTGATTAGAGATCAGGATTGTGAGATGAAGAGCATGGTTGCTATTCCTGGCTATGGCATAGCTCTATAGAATAAATCTGATCTTCAGAGGTGGATTTCTATGATGAAATCCCTTTTATCCTCCTGAATCGCAAGCAATCGTCCCTGTGCTCTCAGAAATATTGACTAAATTTTTACTGCTACTCAAAGAACTCACTGCAGTGACTGCAGTCCTGGACATTTGTAACTATTCCCTTTATATACATTTTAGGCCCCTAAAAATCTCCCAGTGAGTTGCAGACAAGGAATATTTCTCCCTTTTGTAAGGTGACTCCAGACATATTCCAACCACCTGTACTTGGGAACTACATACGGAGAATGTGCCGGATGCAGGTCCTGCGTTCATATGTCTAAAAAAACATTTTTAAGCTCCTTGGGATCTTTCAATGTGAGAGGTCTACCTCAAATGAGAGCTTTAGAAGCTGGTCACCAGAGGTTCTTTGGCCTACTTTCTGTATGCTTTGCTTTTAGTTTTAACCCTGTTTCCTTTTTTCCTGTAGCTTTCAGAAGACATAAAGAAAAAAGGAAGTGAATAAAAAAATGCTCACTCGCCTCTTTTCATCTCAGAACTACTTCAGCTCACACGTCTTCTGCCTACAATACCCAACCCAACCTCTTTTTCATGCTCGAGTTCTCACCCTGCATCCTTCAATGTCTGACCTTGTAAATTATCATTAGGTGTTTCTGCTGCCTTTAATGGTTTCATTTTGAGGAAATGAAGCTCATACCATTTCTCTTAATCTTTTCTATTGTCTGAGCTATTCAATGAAGAATTAGATCTTTTGGCACAATCTCTCTTTCGTGAACGGCTCCTGCCTGTCTGTAATCCAACATAAACCTTTCATTTTTTTTAATCTCTCCCTGTTCATCAATTTCTACGTTCTCCCCACTGTTCTGTTTGTATGATCAGTGCGATATTTGGGGGTCTTAGAGATCCAGCACTTCTTAAATATAACTCCTTGATTTGCTATTGTTTGTATCTTCCAGAAGCACGTTCTCAGCAGATATTTCTACCGTGCAGCTTTCAGAATTTAATTCAGGAATCGAATATCTTTTGACTAAAAGTGAACCAAGTACAAAGTCTGTACAACTCTCACCCATGATACATTTAGTTCCACAGACTGTGGAATATGAAATAGGGAGTGCCAGTTGAACAAGTGGGTATGCACTTATCGTTTCCTCCTTGAGCAAGACAGATCATAGTCTTCTTCCCTAATTGTTTGGATATCACCCAAATGGAAGTTAGTAAAATTTTGCAAATATTTAAAAATCTATGTTGGTGTCATATACTATTTGCCTCAACTGGAAGAAGATCTTCTGTGTAGCATCCTATTCATTCTCATTGTTGTAGATATGATGGCTGGAGTCTCAGGTTTGAGGGGGAACAATGAGAGGGAGTCTTGAAAGTTGTCAAGGAAGTTGGTTGTCAATCATTCTCATCATCACCATCTGATGATAGATAGGCATGAGTTCAAAATGCCAAATGAACATGATTTTTTTCAAGTTACCATGAACAGGGCCTAAGAGCAAAATATTGTTCTTTCTGTTTCCAGATTGGTGCTTCTCTGTTTGCCAGTAACATTGGCAGTGGACATTTTGTGGGAATAGCAGGAACAGCAGCAGCTGGAGGAATTGCCATTGGAGGATATGAATGGAATGTAAGTGGCATGCATTTAAGTGAACATATTTCTGACATCAGGATTATCTGCAAAAGTTAATCAAAATAACATTGCCTAATAATTTAGGACTCTCAAAGTTTGTGCTTGGCAACACTTGTTTTCTGTACAGACCAGTAAGTGCCAATGTAATCTACTATTTAATTCATCCTCCTTGGTCCTTGTCCAAGCCACTGGGAGAAGATGACCCTTTTGTGTTGAATGAGGCTTTTTAGAGAGCATTTGAACCAAATTAATTGGTGGAGTCTCTTCTCTATACGTATCTTTTGATTACTTTTCAAGTATTTATAAAGAGCACTTTCAGACTGCAGGATGTTGGGAAGAATTTATCAGTTTTGTAATCCATAGTATTTTTTACAGCATTTTGCTATGTAGGCGTTGTTGAAGGGGCTTTGATTTCTTCACAGGCTATAAGAAATTATGGACATCCTTCACAACAATCTGCATTCCAAAAATCTTTTCCTCTTTACTTTCTCCTTCCTTTAATTATGTGTGTGTTTTGTTTATGGTTGCAGTATATGGTAGAGATATCCAAGCTGACTTTAAATGAACTACTTGGGGTACCAGGGGTAGTGTTAACTGCAGCAGCATGGAGATTCACATGAGCTAATTCAGTCCATTTCCTTGTATTCTCAGGCTCTGTGGGTGTGGATAATAATGCCTTTTTTCTGCTGAATTCACCTTCATGGAAAGCATTATACCATGACACCAAGGGCTTAATGAGCGTACATAGGTCGATACTTTCCTTGCATATAATTCTGCACAGTGAAAGAAGCATACCACCCTGAGGGATTTGGCTTTTTTCCTTAGCAAGTAGATGGTTGCTGCAAATAGTCAAGTACTCATATGATATAAATATTTAAGAAGAAGGATAAAGGCTAAAATGAACTCTATGAGATATGCACAGTTAATGTCATCTTTCTCTGTTTGCTTACACTAGTCCTGTAAGAAACCTGATCTCCCTTCTCTTTGTACCCAAACTAAGCAAAACAGAACAGAACAAACATTGCTTGAATTTCATGGTTTTCAAATCTCTAGGACCCATATGCTTCTTCAAACATATCCACCTCTAACACTTCATCTCCTGGGAGGTTCTCTGTGGACTAATATCAATACACAGTGCACAACAATTGTTGTTTAGGAAGAAGCAATGATGCAGGTGTGTATTTGAGCAGATACATTACGTAGTTCATTACTTATGACATAGTGGGACTGGTGTACAGGTTACTAGACATGGTGGAAATACTGCTCTTGACTGTGTAATCTGATTCTCCTCTTGAAAGAGATACTAAGTTTGACTGTTATCGTGCTTGTGTATCTCTATTATTCCACTGAAATTATTTCTAATTTGTATTAGTATGACAGCAGAAGCTGTCCCTATATTTCTTGTCCATCTTATGGTTTTGATCTAAGGGCAGAACTTAAAAGATACAGTTAATAAAGCTGTCTAAGCCCTGTGGACAGAATAAATGCAGAGTGCGGCTCTGAGAGCAGGATTTTGTTCTATATTTGTCGATTTAAATATGTACAACTCTATATCAGACAGCATTAGCTAGCCATTTAAGTCAGAAAACTGTGACACTGCAATACAATAAGATCTATAGTTCACAAAATACACATGGTAACACAAAACATATTATGAAATGGTAATGTGGAAATACAAAATATTTAACTAAATGCATGTGGTACATCCTGTACAGTATGTGGGATTGTTGTAGAACATACGGCCATCTCACAGAGACCCAGTGCAGAAGGCAGTTAATGATCAAAATAATAATCAAAAGAAGTGCTGCTCTCCCCAGTACCTAGATTTGCAGGTGGCACAACATACCATTGCAGCATACCTGATTCTGGGTGGGAAAGTATCCTGCATTAGTGTCTCTGGGATCAAGATGCTAGCAAATAGGTCTCAGGCAGCAGGCTTCACCTTCCTTAATATTTCGCAGAAATGGTAGTCTTACGGGCTGGTTGCATTTTAACCATCGTTAAACCAGGATCCCTGGGCCTGCTCTGAAGAGGGCTGGGATAGTCTGGTGATGCTAGTGGAGTGGTGCTTTGATACTAGAGGGCAATCCTGTGAGCAGAAATCGGCTGTTTTTCTAGAAAATGTATTATTATCATATGTGCTTCTCTGGGACATCTAGCATGAAATCCAGGCTGCATAATACCTGACAATTTTTTTGGCCAAGATTTCATTCCCAAATTTTTGACTGTAAATCAAAGGACAGAGCAGTCGTTCCTCCCCCCGAGCCCCGCAATACCCAGGTTTATGTGGTTTCAATGGTCTCTAGCTGCTGTTGGGTCTGATAAATGGTCTTTGGGAGTGCTGTCTAGAGAGAAGGGGCTAATTCAGCTGATCTTGTCTTGGCTGCAGGCTCTGATATTTGTGGTTGTTCTAGGATGGCTGTTTGTACCCATCTACATCAAAGCTGGGGTAAGTCAAAACAGTACGTTACACTTTGCTGCTCATGTTTGCGGATCAGGTCTTGAATATTGCAAAGCCATTATGAATGGCACGAGATCTGAGCATGCTAGAACTGTACTATATTATGTCTATATGTATTTGAAAAATGAGGATTCTCTGTTCTGAGACCTGAGCTGAGAAGTACTTGGTACTCTCTCCTTGTTCTCCTTTGATTCCTGGAGCTGCTCTTGCAACTGCATTTGCAGCTCCCCTCCCTTTGCCCTCCACTCTTACAGTATCTGAGTAGCAGAAAACTTCCTCTAATTTGCTTTGTATCTGTTCCCCATTATCTGAAACCTTATCTACCCTTCCTGCAGGTGGTGACAATGCCAGAGTATCTGAAGAAGCGTTTTGGTGGGAAACGGATTCAGGTCTACCTGTCAGTCCTTTCCCTGATCTTGTATATTTTCACAAAGATCTCAGTAAGTAAAACTTTTAGAGCATTTCTTCCATCCTACATTGATCGAAAGAAAAGAAACTCTCATTTACGATATTGCTCACACAATTGGTAAATTGTTTCTGATTTGGAGCCCTTGGTTGAATTAAGGACTGTAAAAATATGATTTTGTGTTTTCTTCATTCTGTCTAGTGAGATTGTGTATCCAGATCTGTTCTTCAATCCAAGTTTTTTCCTTCCTGGCAATGTCTCTTGATGCTTGTTGTGCTTCCCCTTTCTTTTTCAGGTTTTAAGGTTTACTTCTACTTATGCTCTCCTCTAGAACAAGTCAGAGTCGAGGGAAACTTATATGATCTTGCAGTCTATCATCCTAGGGATCCGTGAAACATGTGGCAGGAATTTTTGTCCCCAAACTTCATATTTATCTGTTTTAGCATCCTCTGGTGAACATGCTGTCAGTAATATAGATGAGGGAAAAGAGCAAGAGGGCTATGGAGAAAAAGAGAATAATAGGAATTAGAAAATAAGGGAGTGGGGAAATGCAAAGGAGGGAAATTATAACAGCTGAGGTGAAAGGAGGGAAGACGAGAGATTCTTTTAATGGGCAAGTGTATTAAGTAAGTGGTTGTGTTGCTGTAAACTAGTGAAGGCAGCTGGTATTTTCCATATATCTTGAAACTACCAAGCCTCTAAAGAAGTCCACAGTTCAGGCATAGCTCAGTCTGTTGTTTTGTAGAAGTTGCCATGGCAGATTACTCTTTGCCCTCTGAATGGGAGCTGAGTGATAATGGTGCAATTTAAGCTAAAAGATTGGCCTTTTGCTCTCATTCTCACATCTTTACGATAACTGATCCTTAGAAAGGTTACAAATTAAACAGGTTGGTACTGTGGAGCTGGCCTCAGAGTTGGATTTCCATATATTTCAAAAGGATTAGTTGATTTGCTGCTGTTGTGCTTAACTACCATAATCAGAAATCCCAGGTATGACAGAGAGTTCTGGCAGCTCTAGCAGCTGAGAAATTTTTCCAGTCAGATGATTCACAGTCCTATTACTTGGGCCCCACTCTACCAGTGGCCCATCCCAGCTTCCCGTCAACCCAATTATTCCAGATGCGTGTCGGGAATTGCCATGGAGCTGGGTCTCTGTGCCATGCAGGGGAAAAATCTGGTGCACAAGTTCCTGTAACCATTTCTCTTCTTCCCCCCATCTGCCCAGAACAACTCTGACAGTGTCTGTCCCATGTACAAATGTGGCTCAGACTTCTGTAGTATACAAACATGCCTTCTGCATTGTTGTCTTATGTCACTATATTCGGTAGGGCAGGATTTGCCCAGGTCTGATTTACTTGCCATGTCTTATTCAGAATAGGCAGACCAGTCAAAGTCCTTGGAGGTTTCAGGTACTGTCAGAGGATGTCAGAGTAGGTTTTTCTATACCATGCTATGCAACGCCATGCCCAAGTTGTCTCCAGATGAACCAGCTCCAGAAGCAGAAAGGGAAGGGCTGTTCCATCCTGGACCGTAGCTAACTTCTTTGTGCTGCGTAGAGATATGCATGCTAGGTGAAGCTAGCACAGGTCTCGCTTCCCAGAGGTACGTTGTATATCCAAACATACCCATGTGTTGACAATCCATGCCATAGCCAGCTTGGAGATTTGCATTTTACTTCCTTGACTGCTGCCTTTGCAAACACTGCCTTGTGATCTTTGCGGCTTACTGAGATTTGATATAGAAGGCAGAAGTTTCTGCCCTTCCCTTAACAGGTAGTCACACCTATCAGTTTGACAGTGATACTTACTGCCTCCTATCCTTGTAGAAGAGTGGCGTCTTCTTTCTGGGGTAGTTATTTCATGTGCTGCTTCCTTATGTGTTAAAATATTATCTAATCTTCTTAATAGTATAATTATTACCGTGCTTTCCAGTGAACAATATAATATGTTGGTTCGTGTAACTCCTGGCATGCTCTTTCTGGCACAGTGCCCACCACCATGTGATGATCAGATTCCCTTTGCACACCTCTGTACAAGGTCGTTACCATTTCTCTCTTTTCCTGCACATTTTCTGTGTATTTTTAATTGATTTCTTACCTTGTTTTGTGGCTAATCAACCACTTGCCAGACAAGGCCATGCTGCAAGGTGTTGATCTTTGGGATCAGGACACACGTAATCTTTGAGCCCAAAGGATTTCTGTTGCACAGGTGCCTCACATGTACATACTTCCTAAGCATGCAGTGCTTTGTAAGTAATGCCTGTAGCAGCTTTCAGGGGCTTGCTAGCCACTAGTGTTGCTGATATTGGCCACTATGCCAAACAAAATGACCTAGTAAAAATAAAATCTTGATGGAGAGTAATGGACTAAATTATGACATGACTGATGGAGAGTAATGGACTAAATTATGACAAGACAAAAGGGAATTAAGACCTGAATGCTTTTGAAGAAATCAGAAATTATAAACCAGAATTTCTGAATGTATTACAGCATTTTCTTTACATTCATTGTGCATAATTTCAGTAGTAAATATATGGGTATAGATTTACCGGGGGAAGAGGAGCTAGAAGGATAACCTCCTCTTAGGACTGCATGGTGTAGGGGGTAAAGAGTATGTGCCACTGCCCTGAATCCCACATTAACATTGCAGCTGGATTCACTCAATTGGCATGTGTTCTGCCAGTTGTTCCTGCATGATCTGTGGATGGCTTTGGAGAGAGAGCTTGTGATGTAAAGGAAAGATTTACTCTATTCAGAGATAAGATAAGGATTAAATAGTGTCCATAAAAGAGTATTAATGGAAAAACAAGGAAATATTGGAAGGAAATAATCTAATTGGGAGGGAGGAGCAGTGAAGTTGGAAGGTAACTCAGCAATTCGAAGAAGCTGATACATTGCTCAGGATGCTAAATAATTAACTATACATTTCTTTCTGGGGGTCATTTTAGCACCGTTAATATTTAAGGCTATGTAGGCTAAACTAAAGCCAAGACCAATAAAAGAAAGATCTGGGACATAAGATGGTCAGTGGTGTGAAAAGATAGGAAAAAAATATTCCCACAGGGAGAAGGGACAAAGGATATGCTCTAACAGCCACTGGGGTTAAGAGCTAAATGTCCTGGTTCCCAGTTCCAAACTAAAACCTGTAAGAAATCAAATCATATCAAGCTGCTCCAGAGGTGGAGTTCTGGGAGTGGGACCTCTGTTGTGATTCACACTGCTTCACAGTTGTTTTCTGCATGTCAGGGCAGTAGGGAAGGCCTCTTGCTGCAGAGGTCCGTACCTCTTCCTCATTCTTGAGAGTGAACTAAGGGTGAGATCATACCCTGCAGTCTTGGTTTCAGCGTCTCTGGAATGAATGGGGTTTCTTCATCTGGCATCTCCCAGCTAGCCAGACTGCATAACTGCTTATTAGTATATCTGACCTGCCTTACCTCAGCCTAGCCGTCGACAAAAGCGGTGCAAGTGCCTGTTCTGTGATCACAGGCTCTGGTTGTCCGCAGCCTGGCCTGTGGAACCTCCCGCTCCTCCAGCAAGCTGCCACCTAGCAGATGCCCTGCAGTAATTGTGTGTGCAGGCTTTGCTGCAGGGCACATGTAATGTTGTTTATCTTTGTTTCTCAGACCCTGCATATGGGCAGTTCCTGCAGCATTTTCCAGCTCCTGAGCTTGCTGCACACCACTAGGGCTTGTAATGTTAAATGAGGATAGGACTCCCTGTATAGAGTCCTCGTATAGGTGGTGTGGTACACAGAAGGGAGGCATGCAGGTGGGATTGGAGATGAGCCAGTGAACTGGGTGCTCAGGAGCAAGGATAGGTACAGATGCAAACCTCTAATGAAAGCATAATTTACAGTAATGCATTACAAGTGCACTGGGGTTGATTATTCTGATTGCAAACTTGGATAAATAACATTGATGCAAATTATCTCTAAATCAGGAACTGATTTAATGTGATTAAAATCCCAGAGTGTTACTCTGAAACCTGAACAATTCCTTTCTTATGCAAGAGCTAAAGGTCTCTTCTGTTAGCCAACTGATGTCAATTATTCTGACAGGAACTTAGAAATAGACATAAGATAAGATGTTTGCCTTTAATTACCATTTGTCCTGAACCAGCAAGACTAGCTATACCACATGTATGCAACCAGTAAAGAAAAAATAAGAGGCTTATAAAGTAGCATTAAATGAAGAGAACCATGCCATGTCTTGGAGGTGTCACAGAGTGCATCCGTGCACATAGCAGCAAGTGTAACCTGAGCTTCAAGTAATTCGTTATTAAGCTGTCTCTCAGTATGTAAGCACAGAGCAGGGACGTGACTCTGTGTCTAGCTAAAAGGAGCCATTGAAAAAGATCTAGAAATTCTTTGAGAAGTGTTACAACTCTTGTACTGAAAGCAGCATGGCACTGAGAGGAGTCTGGCAGTTGTACTAAAATCATCTCTATTTTCATTTTGCACTTTTTTTGTGTGTGTGTGTGCAGTACTGTAAGGAGGGAGTTGTATATTTCAGTACCCTCATCATGAATGTGTAATGTGCCATCATCATGAATTTAAACATTGCTTAATCTATAATTTTTTCTTTTACAGGCAGATATATTCTCTGGAGCTGTATTTATACAGCTGGCCATAGGGCTGAATCTTTATTTGGCCATAATCATCCTGCTTGCTATTACTGCTCTTTACACCATCACAGGTGAGTTTGCAGAGAAGTCTGATAAATCAAAGAGGTTAGGGGAGCCAGAAAAAAGAGAAGAGGGGAGGTGGGTAAGAGGGGAGAAATGAAAACTTGAAAGGGGAGTCATTTACAGTGGTCTTTGTTTGAAAGAGAGAGGCGGTGAGAAAAGTAAAAAAAAAAGTATTTCCACTGAGGCATTTGCACAGAGGCTAACCTGTTTGTCTTGACTTCTTTGCCATTAGGTGGCCTTGCAGCTGTGATTTACACAGACACCTTACAAACATTTATCATGGTAGTGGGATCCTTTATTCTCATGGGATTTGGTAAGTAAATCAGATGAATTAAACAGGAATGTTCAACCACGAATCCCACAGTGGCTATGGAAATGGATCCTGCAGTGTGGAACCCTGTTATCTTAACCAGCAGATTTCAGTTCATATACCTATTTGTCAGGGAAGAAAATAGGCATATCGCCAAGCGCTTTAGTCATTGAGACCACTCCATCGCCAAAGCACAGGTGAATGTGTAGGTAATATATATCATCCCATGGCAGAACAGGACTTGTGATGGCTAATGAGGTAAAAGCAGAGCTGTTTGCAGGTGATGATAATACTCTTGAGAAGTTCAGAGAGTATCTTGTTTTAAGAAGATTATAATTTCATAGATATTCAGATGCTAATGCATGAAAATTTCTGATTCAAAGTGAAGAGCTGTTGGTCACATTGCATGATTTTTCCTTGTTTCTAGCTGCTAGCTCGTCTTAAAACAACCCAAACATATTAACATTTTAAGTAAGCCTTGTGGTTGATCTATGGATGTCATTATATTGCTAGCTGGACAAAAGATACGAACTGAATGTTTATGAATAGGGCAATGTGTGTGTCCAGAAGACTATATGCATTTTAAAACAGAAATCATGCTGTTAAACAGAACTAATAGGAAGGGATCATAAGAAAGAAAGAAGTAGTGACAAGATTCTGTGAATTTGTAGTGTCCTTTCCTTATCCTTCTAGTTACTCAGCGCTTGGTTTTCCTCTAGCTAGGTCTTTCACTGAAATTAAATTATTCCACCATTGTTACAACAGAAATGACTTCAGACTGACCTAACCTGGTAAGACCCTGCCTTAGGTTCTCCCTAGGTTAACAGTGTGTGGAAATAACATAACTTCATTTCACTTCTTGGCAAGGCGTGTATAAGAGATGTTGAGACAGTGGAGCCTAAACCAACGTTTGCGAGCTATACAGAAACGTAAAAGGAAAGGTCACTTTGGTACTTAGGTTCTGTGAATACTTAAAAAACACTGTTTTCTGAAAATGTTGGTGTATACTGGCTAGGGTTTTTTTACATCCATATTAAGGAGGTTTTTCTCCTCACATTCTCTAGCTCTATTTGAGATTTCAGTATTAAATGCTTTATTGCTACTTTTACTTTCTGTTTTTCAGCATTTTCTGAAGTAGGAGGGTATGATGTTTTCATGCGGAAGTACATGGAAGCAATTCCATCCAATATCTCCTACGGGAATACTACGATTAATGCAGAATGCTACACTCCTCGGAAGGATTCCTTTCACATCTTCCGAGATGCCGTCACTGGAGATCTGCCGTGGCCAGGGCTCGTCTTTGGTTTGAGCATCCTTGCTTTGTGGTACTGGTGCACAGATCAGGTAATGTGGAAGCCATATGCCTCGGAAATGCTGAACACAAGACTCTGCAGCCTAGTGTGATCTAGGGGTACTCTTCCCCCACTGTAATTCAAAGCTGGGTCACGGAAATGGCAGTTAGTTCAAGACTGGTCAGTGACTTCTCAGTTTCTGGTTTCTAAACCCCTCCCCCGTGTGAGAAAATGGAAAGGGTGTTCTTTCAATTTTTCTTATACGCTGTGCCCAGCAGATACTGTGTATAATTCCTTTCTCACTTTTTGTGTGTGACCACGTGTAAAAACACAGAGAGGTTGTAATATGAACATTTACTTAGGAAACCATGCATCAAATGATCCTTGTTAGACTGGGTCTAGATATGATTCCCCATTGTTGTGGTTTAACCTGGTAGGCAGCTAAACACCACACAGCTGTTCGCTCACTCCCCCCTGCCCAGTGGGATGGAGGAGAGAATCAGAAAAAAAATGAGTAAAATTCATGGGTTGAGATAAAGACAGTTTAATAGGACAGAAAAGGAAGGGAAAACAATAATAATGATAAGAGAATATACAAAATAAGTGATGCACAATGCAATTGCTCACCACCC